>NW_028262330.1:303030-606060 GCF_047370975.1 Nipponia nippon
AAATGAAAGAAGAAAGATCTCCAATGGAGGCTATGCAGCTGGGCTGGGACTGGCTCGTTATAACAGTATTGATTTTTGGAACAATTCCCACGTAGTTCATTATCAGCTATTGTTTCTAGAGAGCTGCTGGCTTAACTTATGGCCTTTTTTCTCTGCTGAACACGGTATGAGCTGCTCAGAAGGAGCAGAAAAGTCTTTGTTCTTTTTCTTAGTGGTGTTTTCTGACTACTTCAACACACTCATGGGTGTGGGAATGAAATATTGATCTGAGAGATTTCTGAGTAGGCAGTCATGCCCAATGTGATTTCTCATGCCACTGCAAGACCTTACGTTCTGCCTGGAAAATTGACTCTTTCAACACTGATCCCTGCCAGGGAATAAGCTGAGCTCAGCTCAGTGCTGCAGGCTCTCCTCTGCAGGGAACCCTTGCATGGCAAGTTAGTAGCAGACCCAGGAGCAGATCTCAAATCTAGTCCATTCGCATCACTGTTGCAGGACATAGAGAGACAGATTTATGACCCAGGTACACGTAAGCAGGTTCCTGGGAAGTTTTCTGGGGGCTGTGATTTTTTTCCGTGCTTTCCAGCTGCAAAGTCCCATGCAGCAGCATGGATTTTGCCTTATTTGCATTTCCCAGTGATGTTGCTGCCCTGCATTCCATAAGAAGTGAAAGTGAAAAGCCAGTTGCTCTTTAAAGAAGGGAGAAGCCCGGTGGTGTTCCTTTTTCTCTGGGACCCAAGTGGCTTCTGCATCTCCTGTACAGGGCTCTGGAAGAGGAGCTGACGGAACGGGGAGCTGGAAAGGCTGCTCAGGTGCATGGAGAAGGGAAGGGAAGTGGCACAAAGGCTTCCTCAGACGCAAACAACTTTTGAGGTACTCACATTGCTGCCTTCTTTAAGGATTCCTGTCTTACAGTCTGTCTTTTCTCTTACAGATTGTTGCTGTTTCCTCTTTTTACGTAGGCATTTAGACACAGGCATTAAAAAAGCCTACAGCAGAAGGGAAATGATTAGCGTGTTTCATGTTTTCCCCATAAGGAAGAATGTGTGTTACTTGCGTGCATGATCTTGCTAAATAAATAACACTGCTTTTTACTGCTTGACTAGCCAGCTTTCATGTAGTTTTGCACTGCTTTCACATTGCTTGTGTGAATGCAAAGACCCAACAGCTTCATTAAGTGGTGCGCTTCTTTTATATAAGTGTGAGTGACCACAGAATTAATACAATAAATCTATTGGAGCGTTTTCATCTTCATGTAATTCCCAAATAGTTTTTCCCATATCCAATTAACCTTTCTCTTTTTTTGTTGTTCTAGCTCCTTAGCATGTTTTGCTAATATGTCTTTTTCCAAAATTGCCATCCTGTCATATTGGCAAATAAAGGATAATTTGCCAGGAGGGTTGCAGTAGAAATTTTTGCAACTCTCTTCCTTTTCGGTGAGAAGCTGTCACTCAAGCTGGAGCTGATTGTGCATTGTTTTCTCTGTTGCTACTGCTTGTCGTGGTTTAACCCCAGCCAGCAACTAAGCACCACGCAGCCGCTCGCTCACTCCCCACCAGTGGGATGGGGGAGAGAATCAGAAGGGTAAAAGGGAGAAAACTCGTGGGTTGAGATAAGAACAGTTTAATAATTGAAGTAAAATAAATTAGAACAGTGAAATAGGCAAAGCAAAAACCGTGCACGCAAACAAAGCAAAACAAGGAATTCATTCACTCCTTCCCCTCGGCAGGCAGGTGTTCAGCCATCCCCAGGAAAGCAGGGCTCCATCATGCGTAACGGTTACTTGGGAAGACAAACGCCATCATACCCAATGTCCCCCCCTTCCTTCTTCTTCTTCCCCCAGCTTATATACTGAGCATGACGTCACATGGTATGGAATAGCCCTTGGGCCAGTCTGGGTCAGCACCCCCCCGGCTGTGCCCCCTCCCAGCTTCTTGTGCACCCGGCAGAGCAGGGGAAGCTGAAAAGTCTTTGACCAGTGTGAGCGCCACTTAGCACCTATTTAGCAACAGCTTAGCACTACTTAGCAAGAACCAAAGCATCAGTGTATCATCGACATTGTTCTCATCCTAAACCCAAAACACAGCCACATACTGGCTACCAAGACGAAAATTAACTCTATCCCAGCTGAAACCAGGACACTGCTCCACTCCCAAAAGGGACCCACGGGGACCCTGGTGGCTCTGGGTTCAGAACAAAATGAAACAAGGAACCGAACCAGAAAGCATCCATCAGTAAGGATATTGATTTTAAAACAAAAGAAATTAAACCAGTGAAACAGGTAATTCTACTTGCCTTAATGTGCTGCAAGCAGAAAATAAAATGTTAGTAGTGTTTTCTAATGGTGACTGTGGAAATTTTTTTAAGAGCAGCTGCTGGGAAGCCATGTACTGTCAGGATTTTTTCAGAGATTTCTCAGCACAAGCACGGTGTCCTGCCGATTGCTTTCTTAACTAGCTTGTTGGAAGCGTGGAAACAAACAGCACTCAAAGACTTGCTCTGGAAATAGCTGTTTTATCTCTTCCTGTGACTTTGTTTCTTTTTTTTTTTTTAATTGCAAAAGCTTGTGGAGAGTGGTATTCAGCAGATCAACAAAGTGAAACTGGTACTGAAAGTAAGAAAAAAATTAGCTCTTATGTAAATTCTCCTCCTTTTCCAGGAAAGAACTTAGAGAGGGGAATAAAATCTGTAGGATCTTCTGAAGTTCTTTGGTTTTTATTTTGTTGCTTCCTTACTTTCTTCAATAGTATTATTTTCTATAAACTGTTTGAACCTTAAGTCCTCTCCATTGGATACTTAGGCTACCAGATAAATCTTTTCTGAAAATGTATTGCATTATTCCACCAAGACAGTTCTGCCTGACCATATAAGCCATGTGCTAAAATGCTCATAAAGCTATAGACCCCCAGGGTGTGTGGCTGGAAGAGAGAGAAGGGGCAGGGAAATGCAGTGTTTACGGTTGGAGAATAGCACTGGACCTCATGGGTCCATGGCTGCACTTCATGGTTGGTTGGAGAGTGAAGCATATCTAAACCGCAGGGCAGCAGCCCTGCTCTGCCATCTCTTATGGCTGGGGCTTTGGGTGACCCCCCGCCACAGCTCTGTGCTTGTCACAATGGGGGTCCCCACTGAAGTGTCAGCCTCAGCTGAGCTGTGCCGGAGGCAGAGGTTGGTAAGTCTGAGGATGCACACTAGAAAGGCAGTGAGCTGTTTTATCTTGTGCTGGAGTAGGAAAATGCAGGTGTCTAACCAGAATATTCTAGGTTGTTAGCTTTTAACTTTGAGAGAGGACCCTTCCTCTGGTGGAAATAATGCTATTGTGTTAATGACTGACTGACTTTCTTGTCTTGGTAAACATCGGAGTTGTGTTTGCTATGAAGTTGCAGGAGAAGAAAAAGCAGGAGAGTTTCAGGTAGTGATTTTTACTCAAACAGATCCTTTCAAAAACAAAACCAAAAGACCTCGTTAGGGCTCTACAACTTTTGGTTTCTGGTTGAATCCGCTTCCTCCTGCCAGTGATCTCAGGTTGGCTTGTTCATGGGGTCAGGTCTGACCTGGGGAAAAGCTCCTCAGCTGGGTGTGAATGTTTGGTGAAGGAGCTCCAGATCCTTGTGGTTGCTACTTTACTTATCTACTGCTTGCAGCTGATCTACTTTTAGGGTCTGGCATTGCTTTATTACAGCTGTGTAGACAACTTCAGTAGCTCTGAAAGTCAAGGTTTGTATTGCCTTGAAAAGAAAGGCAAGCAGGCAAAAACCTTGATGAAAAATATTTTCTATCCAAAGAGCATGTTTCATTTTAAACTTGAGTGTTTCATTGTTAAAGTAAGTTTAAAACTGATGGCAGGAGGTGGTCAAGACAGCTAAAGACTCTCAGAAACCTGCCAAAAAAGAGGATTATACGACATACCAGCGGGAGGGGATAGATAGTTGGTGGACAGTGTTCTGGCTTTTGAAAATGAAGAAAAAGAAGAAATGAAGGGAAGTAGGAAGGAACGTCATCAGAGAGAAAAGGAAGGGAGATGTTCTTTGAGCAGAATGAGAGGAGGGGCAAGGATGAAGGAAGAAGACCACAAAAGAGAAGACAGAAAGAATGAGGAGAGAAGATACGGACCTTGGGCTGAAAGTTACTGGGGGGGGGGGGGAACTAAAACACTTATTGTCCTTAACCTCTGGACAAATGACTCTGCCAGATGTGCTGCAACTGGTCTGTGAGGACTGCATCAGGCTGGCGAACATGCTCCGAGGACGACAAGGAGGTATAATACTCTGGAGGTATTTAAAAGATGTGTAGATGTGGCGCTTAGAGACATGGTTTAGCGGTGGACTTGGCAGTGCTAGGTTAATGGTTGGACTCGATGATCTTAAGGGTCTTTTCCAACCCCCATGATTCTGTGATTTAATGATTCTAAGGTTGATGACAGTCCCTTGCCACTCTGCTTGCCTGCAGGGGAGGAGGGGGACAGGCATTGTTAACTGGTGCTTTGCGAAGCAGGAAACAGGATAAAGCGAGTAATGTGTGAAATGGTACTGAATGATCTGTTTTTGAAAACAAAACAAAACAAAAAAAACACCAAAAATAAAAAAGATAGGAACTATTTTTAGATATGTGGAAAGAGGATGAGAAAAGATGCTGAGCTTATTTGAGTGTTGTTAATACTTGGTGGAGCAAGAAGACGTTCTTGCAAGATTGTGTAGGTGAGAAGGAGCACTGTGCATAAAATGGAAGAATTTGTCCCTCGTGTGGTGTGAAGTGGAAGGATCACACCTTTGTGGGTGCACATAGAGCAGTGCCAGGACCTGGGCTTGGTCCAGCATGTCCTGGGCTTGGGCCCTGCGTGGGGGGTGTGGAGAGCTTGGGGCACTGCGGAAGGGCCCCAGATTTTATTCCACAGGAAATTTTGCAGATGATCTCAAAGATTGCCTCCTGTGCCTGTCGGCAGCTGGAAAGAACTCGTTTTGCAGGTTGTGTTCCTCCTGTCTCATCTGTTCCTGGAAATTGGGGTGGGACTCTCAGCAGCTCTAGACTAGCACACATCACGAGAGATAGCAATTATTCTGCTGAAGAATTAATGTATTATTAGGAATTAATGCATAATTAATTTGTAAACTTCCTCAAGGTATGTCTCAGGTAGTGACATACCAAAAGAAGTTGTTTTAATGAAAGCTTCTAATGAAAAGCTCCTAGGGGCAAAGCAGTTTGTGTCTTCCAGAGCCAGGCTAGTAAGGAAAGCTAGGTGATTTTTTTCAAAAAAAATTTTTTTTTTCTCCTTTGGAAAGTGAAACTTGTGTTTTACTGAAACATATTTCACAAATTCATGACAATTTCATTGAAATGGTTGAGGTTGTATTTCTGACTAAATCCAAGACATTTTTTGAGAAGAAATACTAAGTTTTTGTTTGTTCATTTAATTTGAACAGATATTTCCCATTGGGTTTTCTAAATCAAAAATAAAATGCAATTTGAGAACAAATATTTCATGTTAGGTCAAGCAAAACATTCATTCAGCACAAAACTTGTCTATTTTTTTGTGCATTTTGGAAGTGACAGCAAGTCAAAACATTTTGTTGCATGTACTACTGAGTGATGTGTGCAGGGCCACTGCCTTGAGGAGCCTGGAGGACCTGGGCATGGAGCCTCCTGCCCAGCAGGCTCAGGAGGGATTTTCCTTTCCCTGCAGCAAGACCATGTGTATTCTACTGCCATGATTGACCTAGAGATGGAAAGGGATGGGAGTTTGGCATTTTCAAAAGCCATCTCAGAGTGCAGTAGCAGCTGAGCAGCATGAGTCTTTCTTTGCCTGTATTCCAGCTGTCTTGGCTAGAAGAAGCTTTATGCACTTGGCCTGGAAGTTGCTTTCTTTTGGGCTGGAGAAAGATAATAAGAAAGATGATGAGTGCTAAACACTATATTTAATGTTCAAACAGGGAGATGACCGAGGGAGGAGCCTGGTGAGCCTGCCCTGGGATTGTGGAAGATCTAGGAGAGCATCCAATACTGCTGGAGCTGAGCACACAGGGCAGCCTGATGGATTCTCCCCCCTTCACGTGGCTATGTTTCCTGCTTCTGACTGTTCCAGCTCCCCGTCCAAGTGAGTCTCCTTGTTTGATCTCAGTGCTTTTCACTGCATGTTAGTAGCTAAAAACTTTTAAACTGTTATTAGAAAGCTCAGTTGTGTCCAGTTGAAACTAAGTCCACAAAACCACTAAGGTGAGAAAAGAAATTAGGAAGGTGAAGGTTGATTCATTTGACCTGTCGTAATCACCTAACTTGGGAAGGGTACCTTTTTGGATCTGTCTGAAGTCAGATGAGGTGAGTCCTCTCTCAGAGGACTGGCTCTTTACCAGGGCAGTCTGAATGAGTAAAACCCATGAATGAGTCAGCTCTCGGCATATTCCAGCACTTCAGGCAGGCTGCTGGTGCGTTTTGGCTTGGCTGTAAAACTGTTGCCTGCAGGAATACTGAACTGAATCAGTGGCAGTGACCTGGGACACTGCATCCAGCTGTATGTAGTCTGGCAGCTCAGCTGTGAACTTTATTTGTCCTGGGATCTGGATGTCTGCTGGAGTTATACCTGATAGGATTGTGCCAAGGAGTTTTGGAAGGAAAGAAAATAAGAATGGATGATTCATCTGAGCTTGTCTGGGCAGAGGACCTCTTAGCTCAACAAGAGAAATGTCTTTCAACTGACTTCTGAAGCTGTCAGCTTCCTAGTTAGGACCCCAGTGGCAGCAGTGGGGGAATTGTGTTGTATTTCTACCCCCAAAATTATTTTGAGGACTGGGCCCAGTACCATATAAAAATTGCCCATTGGCAGACAATGTGTCCTAAGCCATGACCAGGTTTGTCCACCAATACTCATCCCATTCTCTAACACTAAAAGTCTGGGGAGAAAACTGTTAGAAAATAATTTTTTTTTGTTTTCTCATTTAGATATTGCCATGCCTAGTGACAACCCTGCTGAGGGGACACAAGACTCTTCCTGTGGCAAAACATGTGTGACAGTCTACCACTGTAAAGACTGTAAGAGCGACATATGCAAATCATCCAATTATGAAGACTTTGTAAAAATTGGTGAAACACGAAGTGAGAAATTTTCAAATGAAATAATTGAGTTGGAGACCAATGAAACACACGTCAGTATGTGCTTTCAGCAAGAAAATACTTTTCCTGAAGGAATTTATGCCATCTTCTGGGAAAAAGCCATGGGAGCAGGAGACTCATGTGGCATCCTGAATTCTGGAGGTATGCTCTACTGGGAGCCTGGCTATCAACACATGGAAAACATATTTCTCGTTATGAAACAGAACTGTTATATATTTGGGTAGACAGTGAGGTTAATGAGTAAACTAACTTGTCAAAATCAGTTTCTTTTGTGAAAAAAAGTCATTAAGTCATTCACAAAAATAAATTAAATTCTCTCATGTCAAACACTGCCTAAAACTACACTAGTAGAGATTCAGATAAATTCATGTTACCCTGATTCATAAAGTTACTTTTTTTTTTTTTTTTGCAACAGCAATTCTCACCGTCAAAATCTGTGCCAGTTTGCAATGTATGAATCCTGTCTACTTCAGTCAGTACACACTGAAATCCAGGTCTAGCCTAAAGAGCCATTCTGTGTTGCTCTTCTGTACAATTCAGTAAATAGTTGGAAGGATACCTCCTGATTTTCTCATAAAACTGTCAAATTTGGAGATAAAAATGCCTGTCAGTACCTGTAGCAAGTGGTTCCAAGAGGTCAAAACTTCATGGTGGATCAGGTTGCACAGGTGTAATTTAGTTGAACTCCATCCAAGTCAATGCCATTTCACCAGTTAACATCCGATTGTATATATATTTGGCTTTACCCTCCTAGTTGTAGACGATTCTCTAAAAGCAACTTTCATCACCTCTCTTCTTAGACTTGGAGCGTCCTTTCTAATCTTATTGCTGACAGAAGAAAACAAGAAAAAATTCTCAACCTACATATGCTTTTGTTCATCCTACCAATTCCTTGTGCATTTAATTTCTGACCACAGTAAACCATTTCTCTCCTGAATTTATGCTTACCACTGCAAAATATCTACATGCTGTTACCACTGTGTAAAGCTTGGATGGCACTAAAACGTCCATAGTGAAAACTGGAAATTGCTGTAGACATAGATGCCTATATCCCTTCAGAGGGTAACAGATGAATGTGCTGAGTGTGGGATGTGTAGTTAGAACAGAGTTTTCAAGATAACGGTCTTTGCATTTCCCACCTCCTAGAAGAGGAGTAAGTTATATAATGGCGCAGTGGCATGGAGGCTAGGTGCGCAGATGCACTCCAGGGTCTCTGAGATTTATACGGCTGCTGGTCTTGCTTGTTCCTCTTCCTTGGTTCCTGTGGGTAAATGGAAGGTGCAAAATTTTGTCATAATTATTATTTGAATAGAATTTAAATGCAAAAAGGTAATGATATGCTTTTTACAAATGTTTTGGTGTTCTTAATTACATGTGAAAACTCTTTTGCATTCTTCAAATGTCAATATTTCCATTATTGGTTCATAGAACAGTTTGTCAGCTTTAGTGAGAAGAAAATCTAAAGGATGACAGGTTGATCTGAACAGTTGGTGAATTAATCATCGCAGAATCATAGAATACCAGGTTGGAAGGGACCTCAAGGATCATCTGGTCCAACCTTTCTAGGCAACAGCACAGTCTAGATGAGATGGCAAATATGATATTAAATATGATGATGATTAAATATGATTGTAGAAATCTCCAATTTTTTGTGGTACATGAAGGATCCACTTTTTTAACCTATTAACCTCTTTGACCTTTTTAACCCTTGATTGAAGATCTAATAAATGATCCATATTTATAATTAAAACTTGTTTTATCTTTCAGCTTCCTCAGAAGATGTGAGGGGTAACATTATTAAAATTTGCTGTGAAGCAGAGACAAAACTCTCGGAGCCCAGCCCTGCCCTGAAGTGCTACACTAAAATGTTGAATGAGAAAACTGGAAAATCAACAGCCAGCATCACTGATGAGGAAAATCTAGGTTAATCTCTTAACGTGTTTGTTTGCCTTTTGCTTTGAGAGAGTTTTGCCCAGACAGCTTGATGTGAACAGTTTTACATGGAGGGGGTCAGATGTACTATACATTCATACCTTGGACCCACACATGCTGTAGCCATCCAAACTCAGAGGCTTTCCCCTAGCCCATGTAGGTGCCCAGTCCTGGAAATATATGTCCATAGGTATAGGTTTCTGTAACTGTGGCTATATAGCTATAGATACAGGGATGCTGAGGGAAGGCGGTATGTGATGGGTGTGCAACAAGTTTCCAAGAATTCCACTTAGCAGTAAATGGTAAATGAGACTTTACCTCCAGACTAAGAGGATGTTTGTCACACAGAGTTATTTTTATTTCCAAATTTCTTTCACTGTAGAAATCCCCGTCATCTTCCTTAGGTTATGGACAAATAGGACATCTGTTTATCCTTTTCTGGGGAGAGTCCTTGGTAGGGGTATGGCTCTTCACTTTTTGCTGTGGTGTTCGGTTTTTTTTTGTTTGGGGTTTTTTCTTTGGTAATTTTTGAATATGTACTAGGCAATTCTATTATTTATCTTCCAAATTAGATAAGTATTAAAATACCCTTTCTAGATATCCTCTGCATTGAGGTCTTTAAAAAAAATGGACAAAATGGATTTCCTTAGTGGCCTTTGAACCCATCGTTAAGCATGTATTACGTAGCTGAATGTCTTGTCCTTACCAGATCTGTTTCTGAAATGCACACTATCCAGACACCATCCAGAATGATGCTACCCTGAAAAATGTTCTTCCAGCTTTTATTTTCTGCTTACTGCATGTCTTGTTTTAGCAGAAAAACTGGTTAAAAATAGTAAGATCACTAGAAGACTTCACAGAGCTATTGACCTTCTATTTTCAGGATACAAGGTCTCGCATGTCTTGTTTTTGTTTATTTCAGATGAGATAGATATTCAAAGGTATCTGTTGTGGTGGGGAGTCAATGATTAGCTTTGAATATTGATAGAGTCATTTTTTTGGCTACAAGCATCTTCGTTAAGGTATCCTAAGCCAGAGGCTGTTTGTTCTCTCGTTCATCAGTTCCTTCTCTCATTGTCAGCTTTTGTGGGGTACATTGCAGAAGCACCAGGCCCAATTCTTCCTAGCTCGTGCTTATGAGGCAGGTTCATTTCCTGGCACACCTGTTTGATTCACTTGGACTCTATTTTCTTCTACTCTGCAGATAATCTTCAATTTTCAATCAGCGAAAAGAGCAGCATTGGCATCATCACCCCAGTACTGATTCTTGGGGTTTGCGCAGCAGCACTGGCAATGTATTGTGTTCGACAGAGACGAAATGGTTAAGGTACAGTCTGACAAAATGTTGTTTCCTACGGGTAACGTGCCTTAGAGGCTGTGCTGGTAGTGGAAAAACCCTACAGGGTTTTCTTTCTGGATCTCATTTCCATAACATTGTTTATGAGGTTGCTAAATGATATTCACTGTGAAGGAGGGGCTGGGCTAACAGCTGGTATGAACTCCACCTCTGCATTTGGTGCCATGGTGTAGTCCTCAGTCAGCTGGTTTTATTATGAAAAATAAGCACAGAATAAATTTCCTCACTGCTACAGTAATACAGCCAAGCAATTGTACTGCTCAGCCTTACCTCAGTGGGATCCAGTTCCTTGGAGTAGTCTCGGACTGTAACATTGCTGTGCAGCTTGCCCTGTAGAGACATATCCCAGCCCAGGAGACTGCTGAACATCCAGATGTGGGCTCACAGGTCCTTTAGATGAATGGTTCCTACTCACAGCTCTGCCCACTAAAGAGCCAATTTTAATTTAAGAAAGAATATTTTCCTAAATGTGTCGAAATTTACCACTAGTACTCTCCTGAGGTCTTGCCCTGTGGTGTAACACTTGGTGATGTTTTAGGCCTGTCCTAGAGCCCCTCTAGGGCAAAGGCTGATGGGCCACAGCAACCAGGGCAGGGTTTCAGCAGAGATGCCATGAAATCGCTGGGCAATGAAGCTGCAATCCTTTTACCTTTCAGAGCAAGAGGTAGTCCAGGAGCGGATGGGACAGGGCAGCTGCCTGGAGGGATTCACACTCCAGATTTCCAAGCCTGAAATCAACCTGTGCCTTTCGTGGCCTCACAGACGTTTTTCCTTCAATTCTGCAGCTGTTATAAAAACCCAAATGAGCTCTTGACATGTGAAATTTCACACCTATTTGAAAAACATCTACCAATGAGAAAACCAGGCCTCTATGCCAGCAGCATACTCCTCAGTAATGATGTACAGTGTTCAGCTGAAGAAACAGATGCTTATTTTATATGAGACCTCATGGTAGTTTTCACAAATGTACCTTCACCAAATCCATGCGTTCGCTGAGGACTGATTGCCACAGTCATCCAGCTCCAGGCCTTCGCAAACAACACAAGAAGCTCCTTGGATCTCCCATCCTCTCTTGGTGCTTTGCTGAGAACAGCAGTTGTGTGGCTGGCTCAGGTTTAAACCAGCTGAATTCTCTCAATGGTTTTTGTGATTGAAACTATCAGTTCATCTGAAATTCTTCAGAGAACTGTATCTGTGCTCAGGAAGGATGTGTTGAACCCTGAGGAACATGCTCTCTGCATGTCTTCCATTTCAGAACATGATAGCGTGTCCATAGGTCTTTATTTTTTTTAACTCCCAAGTGGTCTCTAGATCCAAAAAAGCATTTTGTACAGGTGACTGGTTTGTTGAATTAGAGAGGTTTGGCCTTTTGAACAGACATTTGATTTTGCAACCACCTGCAGGTTGAGGACATCTCTGTGTGCCCGTTCCTGTGCAAGGGTGGATGGGAGGGCTATATCCAGCTCCCTCTTAAACAGCATTGGGTCATGGAGGCCATAGCCCCTTCCCAGGCTGAACAGAATTATGATATCAATCTCCCTGACAAATTAGGTCATAATACTGGCAATTTTGGCGTGGAACACTTTCAACAGTAACTCCAGTGGACAGGAAAGCATATTGATGTACCTGCTCTGTTTCCTTATCAGCAAAGACTACAATATTTCTGCATCTGAAGACTGATTTGGGTATCCTGCATGCAGAGACAGTATGTGATGAATACTGCACTTCAGGGATTTTTGGTAGTTCACAGGCAGTAGGTCATCAAATTATTTATCATTCACACTTGATTTGAATAAATCCTCAGAAGTTTGCATTAGACTTAATCTAGTATTAGGCTTTTGAGCAAAAATCAGCAGCAGCGCAACTGGAAAATCAGATCTATGAAATAGCATGAATGCTTGCTGAATCATTTTTACATGGTTTAATTACCCATAAACCTGTAGCTGAAACTTGCAGCAGGAAATCTCAAAGGAGGTAGGATGTTGTGTGACTCTTGAAATTTGCTACAGTCAAATCTAAAGGGAAAAGTTCATAATGGAAGACAGCCAAAAACATTCTATTAATTGATTTTAGAAATACAGGAAAGCCTCTGTGCTTAAATTTGGCTCTTGTTTGGCACAGGAGACTAGTGCTGTTATAGGTCGGGGTTTTTTTTCCTTCCCCAGTCGGGGCTTTACACTCAGGCTGATCTAAGATACCCTTTTAACTCAGTTCTCAGCTTATTTCTGGGATTTTGTCTTTTCAATTTTAATGTGGTGGAATGCAATCAAAACTTCATGAAGAGATGACAGATATTCAAAGGATTGTAGGTATTTACCGAGTATGTTAATTTGACTGATCCATTTGTGAACTCTGTTATATCATGATGAATGTTATGTTTATTCAGTAAGCCAAAGCTAAGGTTACTTGTAAAGATTCCAGACTGCACAAGGATTTAGAGATAGAAGGAGAAAGACTTTTCATCTTTATACAGCGCATTAGCACAATTGCAGTTCCTGTTTTTTCCCAGAACAGGACTGCTGTAAACTTTCAACAGAGTAGAGCTATGTCTAAAAGGAGTGAGGAAGGGTTTTTTTGGAATAAAAGCCATTTTTTTTGGAGGAAATAACATATCTGCTGCTATAGCCTGGGAAAGGAGCGCTCAAATCAGGCATGGGCCTTGCACTCTTTGACCCCACTGCAGCTATCATGGGTGTTGCTTTTGGTTCTGTTTCCCTCTGCTGTAAGTTGTTGCTGTGGGTGCCTTTGAGGAAGTGCCAAGTGCTCCAGCTTATGCAATCAAGCTGTATACTGTGCTTCTGGAGACTTCCAGTGATGTGTGCATTATTTCTGTATACCTAGAAAAATACTGTTAAAATTGAAGGCCATGGCAGTTCTTTTCTACGGTCTTTTAATGAGAAAAACAAATGTGCCTATGTCTATGTGTGGAAAAATTTATATGTGTGTGTGTGTGTGTTTATATGGTGTCCAAATCGATGGCTGACACTAGGTGGTTTTCGTATAAACACAGTTTTTGAGTTCTTTGGAAAAGGGGCAAAGTGGTATTTGAGAACTCGCGTTGTATTAACTTGAGAGATTCAGGTTTAATGATGTGCAGATTTAATTCCTATTCTTTAACACCAGTTGGGGCCAGAGAGCTGGACATGTTTTGAGAAGAAAGGTTATATGGACATCTCTGCCCAGTGACAGTTGCTTAGCTAAATTAGTCACAAGACACAAGTCACAGACTGGTCTTTATGGCTCACTCAAGCACACTTTCCTTTACATCTCTTCTTTCTACTGATGATTATGCAGATTGTGATATTATAAATAGCTTTAAAGATCTACAGTGTTTGTTCTAAGCAACTGCATTGTGTGGTTTTGCAATATACAAGTATGGGCAAATGTTTGTTTATGAAATAAAAAAAAGACTAAAGATACTAAGCAGTCTGACTCACAAAATGCCATAATTTGATAGTTGTAATTTCATTTTAAAGATTTTTTGTTTTGTGTTGTTATAGTCATCACAATAAAACATCAGCTTAAAAACTGGCTATTCATTGGTAATCTTGTGTTGATTGTATTGTTATCTGTTATGTTAATCTCCTTTACAAAGCATCACCATCACATGATTCCCAAACTCATAATCCAGTGTTATTGTCATGATTCACTTAAATATTGCAAAAGCAAAGATAGGGGAGTAAGAGTTGTCTCCTAGTATCTGCTTTTGTATCTAGTAGTGAGCCTTTGTAGGGCTAATTGAAAGCTCATTTCACAACCTGCTTGAACTCTGTTTTCTTTAAAATCAGTGATGAAATTTCTGAGCTTTCAAGCATTCAAGAAATTCTTTGGGAACACCCCCTTTCTCTATGTATTCACATAGGGAGAAGTGCCTGCAGGGAGAGCTTTTCATCATATCAGAGAGGGAGCAGGAGCTACATGTGAACTGTAGCTGAGATTCCCTTTTGCTGGTGGTTAGCAGCTGTTGTGTACTGCAGACGCTACAGAAGGTGTTATTAGATATGAAGCCAGGAGGCACACGAGAGGTACATACTGTGCTGTTGTTCGGAAATTATGCACGTTGTCATTGCCAAGATGCAGATCAAACCTGCAGTTTTGTGAGCAGGGTTTGTATAATAATTTAAGGTTTATGTGAAGTAATGGAGCATCTCTCATCTACTTGCTCCTTACAAAGCCAAGACTTCTGCATTTGCAGCCACCAACCAGGCAGCCTGCTAAGCCTGTGGGAACACTGACAGTCTGAATTGATTGTACCAAGGGCCTACGCTTCCAGTAAGGCCACAACAGGAAGATAATTGCCTGACTTTGGCACTGCAAAGAGCAAATTTGAGCCTATCTTTTCTGAGTTGACTGTAAAGGGAAGGTAGGGGCTCACCATAGAGACTCTTTTGAATCCTGCCCTCAAGATGGGGGGTTGTTCAGTAGTAGGAAACCATGGGCGTGTTAAATGTGAAGTCAAAACCAAGATGCACCTCTCGAGAGAAATCTCTCTTCCCCCCTCTCTGTCACATTTGCTGTGATATTGAGGCAAAAGAGGCATGTTGCTAACTTCTAGTAGACAGCTGATGTAGCTGGAAGACAACAGGTCAACTTGTGGCATACAACCCTTTCTTTCTGACTTTCTTATCAGTCAGATAATAGAGTACAACTAAAAGGACCTTTGAAAATGCTGTGGATATCATGTCTTTCAACTGCATCTCTCTCTCTTCTGCTTCTCCCATGCTTCCCTGGCCAGAGTGGTATGTACAGCATAGATGCTCTTACATTTCACAAGTTTCAATATTTTCTGCCTGCCCCCCCCCCCCCCCCCCGAGTCTATTGTCTCAGGTTCTTGGCAAGTTCACCGTTAGCAAAAACAGGTGGACCTTTGAAAAACATTCTCTGAATTTATAGAATGAGTTTTTAGAAAAAAAATGAAAAATTATTGTGATCGGAACTTTTCTATACAGAAATCACTCCCTGTAGAAAGAGTGGAAGCTGTTTTGACAGAAATTGAACGTGAACTATATCTGTATTGTTAAGGTTGACAGGGGGAGCCCACTACTGGGTAGAAATGAATATTGATATTTACTAGGGACATAATTATTGAAGGTGTAATAAAACCTTACTAGAAATATCTGTTGCTGAATATTGTTGTAGCTGTTGAGAGTACAAGCTGGAGGCATGCTTGGGGAAAACAGTGTGAATCTCTGAGGAGAACAGGCTGCGAAAAAGATGTCTCTTTTTCCCCCCATAACCATTGACAATAACTGGAAAGGACAGTGACTTGAGAAAAAAATATTATCCATAAGTCAGCATGTCTGAAAGGAAGACACAGTGAAACTGGTGAGAATATTTATTTTGAGTGTCTTTGCTAGTCTTTAGTTAGTGACTGTGGAGGAGTCAATACTGACTTCTGCAAAGATAATTTAACTCCTGAACTCCTATCCTGGTCTTTTGGAGAAAACTGTTGACGGGCTGCGGCTGCTTATCATTAGCTGCATGTGTTCTTAGATCATGTAAGCGTGGGTCAGCTCAGAAATACTGATTTTAGGCTCACGGAGAGGGATTTCCTGGGCTTTCCTTCCCCACTTGTAAAGGCTCAGTGCTCTGTGCTTCTCCAGCCTTCTCCATCACCTCATTTCTCTGCTGCTTTGGAAGGTAATTGCTGACAACTCCTGGGTTGCCTTAATTCCTTCTTTAAGTGTTGTAGGAGCAATGTTCTCATGCCTGGTCAGATTGGATTAACCTACTGTATCTAAATTCCCATGATCTAGTCTTTGTGTGTTTGACTTCTGTGTTTGTTCCCTTGTTAAAACAAATTTTTTTAAGTATGTAGGGATCCTTAATTTGCTTGTCAACACTGAATGGTTCTCCCTTTTCTATACTATGTTTGTCCTAGATATGTAATATGCTATATTTTTTCCTTGCTTTTAATGTAATTTCTTTTAGGTGTTTCCGATTTGATCCCTCTGTTCCTTGCTGTTCATTGCATAAGTACTTACTGTTCAGTTTCTTTTGATATTGAGGTCATTAGAGAACTCAAAGGGTCTCATTACATATTTTTATACCTTCGTTTCTTTTCTTGGTGTAGGCTGGAGTTATACCTTCTGCAGTCCTCTTCCTAAGAGGCTACATTATCCATTTGCCTGACGTTGCTAAAGCCTCCTTTCTAAAAAAAAAAAAAAAAAAAAAAGTGTCATTTTCTTCCATTCTCTGCAATTTTTTGATACCTTTGAATTCCAGATTTAGATCTTCAACCAGCTCCAATTATTGGGCTGAGTTCAATGAAGCTTGTATTTTGAGAACTAATAGGATCATACTGGGAATCTACCGAGCTGACTAAATTTTTTGGATGAGTGACAGAAGCCACTTTTTTGCCAAGGCCTTTTAAGCTTTGGAGAGACATTGAGTTGCACAGGTCAAGGGCATGAAAGGGACTATAGGTTTCAGGACAGCCAAGAGATGATATATACAGGATAGTAAGACTAAGGTCCAGTCTTACAGAGTGGTTCTGTTGATGGAGTAGTTGTTTTTGAAAACTACTTTGATATTAATAAATTGAGAAGAACTCTGATACTATAACTTCTTATTTTTAGGTGGAGAAGATGAACAGTCAGCAGACGTTATCAGTGTTTGGGAAGGAGACTCCATCAGCATAACTTGCTCAATGAAAGGTTCAGAAAATGAAGTGGGAATGTACTTGGCAACTAGTATACAGCCGGTCAATGTGATATATGTTTCTAAGCAGAATACTTCATATATCCTTCCTGCTTTGGCTAGTCGCATCGAGTATTCAGAGGAAGGAAGGAATCTCAGGATAACTCTGCACAATGTACAGGAATCTGATTCCAATATCTACCTATGCACTAAGTTTATTAAAAACAAAGGCCATCATAAAAAGCTGAATGGGAAGACAACCATAGTACTGGTGAAAGGTATTGCAATTCTATCTTTTATGTCATGAATTAATAAATACAGATATATATTTTAAATCAAAGATTGGAAGGGAGGGAGAGTTGGACAGAACTTTACCCACGTCTGCTCAGGTAATGTACTGATTTGAAGGAAAGTGTGGATCTGTTCCCTGAAAAGGTGAAGAAAACACATTAGATAGAACAGTATTAAGAAAACCCCTAGAACATCAATTCATGACTAATTTAATCCTAGCTACAGGTTTTCATGTGCGTCATAGGTTGCTGCAGCAGTTTGGAAACAGGACCCACAGGTCTTTCCAAAACAATCAGCCAAATCTTTATGAATAGCTAGCGAAGCAATGAGCCTCTTTTTTTGGTAGCAGTTTTTGCAAATCTCTCTTGTTTTTACTATTTCATCTTAAATGACAAATTGAGAAGCTGGTGCTAGGCAAGGTTTGCAAGTGGGGCATCAGTGGATAAAGGGATGTGGTTTTTTCTCTTCTTAATGGGCATTTGATGAATGGGCACAAGTGCTCTTTTTGGCAGTCATTTCTGGTTAGGGGAAGAATTTTTCTGTCTTTTTTTTTTTTTTTTAATTAGAAGAGGGTTGAGTCCACAATACTCTTTGGCAGCTTACTCCTCTACGTACTTACCCTTCTGACGAGACCATCTTACCTGAAACATCTTTACCAAAAATTACAGGGTTTTCTTCCTCTCCTGTCCCCAACGCATGCAGACCTAATTGATTGCTGGGTCAGTAATAGTCATTTGTATCTACAAAGACCTATCATATCCTTCCTTAGGCTTCTCTTTTCAAACTTCTTGACTGTGTTTTCTCAAATGAATTCTGTCTTGTTGATTATGTACTGTTTCTTCAAATTATTTTATTAAATTACCTTACATCTTTTTTTGATTCTGATCCTCTTCTCTAAAATGCTTGCAGCCTTCCCAGAATTATATTTTGTAAAAATGTGATAAATTCTGTCTTCATTCCCTCATCCATATTAATGATAATGTCAAAAGGAACAGTGCCTGTCCTCAGAGGAACTCAGTGAAATGTCTTCCCAGCTGGACAGCAAGTTGTTAATAACTACTTTTTGAAGCCCATTTTCAACATTGGTGGTACCCACATTGTATTATTTCATCCAGATCTTTCTATGGCTTAATCTCACTTAAGAAAGCAGGCAACGATCCATGTCTCAAAGGCAAGCTGATGAAGCTGTATTCCCTTAGAAGAGTTCAGTATGTGTATTTTTTAGGTAGGTGGAGACCCTTTACAACCAGGTAAACCTGTTTGGTTAGTCGTATTTTCAGATCCTGGGGCAGGAAAACATGCCAAGGTGTACTGACATATATCTTTCTTCTCAAGGCAGGCATAAAGGAAGCCTTTAAAAAAAAATTATTTTATCTAAATTTCTGTGGTCTGTTCTTTCTGTCTTTGACCTCTGTATTTGCTCCCTAGTGAAAATGCACTGCGTTAAGTATGCGGTAGCCATTAATCTCTCTTGTTTTTAGCAAAAACCAGTGGAGTTGTTGAACAGTCACCACTCTATGTCAATCCTCAGCAAGGCCAGTCGGTCAACATTACCTGTGCATTGAAAAGCTCACATGAAGGTGAAGGGATCTTCTTGCTCAAGACTCACACGCAACCTGAAAGAGTGTTGTATGTTTCAAGCGAGAATGCTTCAACTATTTTTCCTGCTTTTGCTAATCGCTTGCAGTATTCAAAGCAAGAAAAGAAAATAGTGATCACTCTACATAACCTATGGAAAAATGACAGTGATATATATGTATGTGCTGGAGTGGTGAAAAATTCCTCTTTCCTCTCAGTGAACAGAAGTGGCACCATGATGCTGATTAAAGGTACTATCCTTTTGCTTGTTTAATCATAACTAATTATAGGCATGCTGTAATACAAAAGGGCAGACTAAAAGCTTGCAGAACTTCAGTCAGGACAGCTAGAGCACTAATCCATGGCTAGACTTCTTCCAGTACCTGGGAAAGTTTGGAGAGTGTGCCCAGACTCCTCTGTGCCCTGTTGTACTAGGACACAGAAACAGGCACTATGTTTCTATCTGCCTTGTACAACCAGAGGGGAATTATAAAAGAGAAAACTTGCTGTAATCCCACATCTTAAAAAAAATTGTCAAAATCGGACAACAAACACTTCAGTGTGTCTGTGAATAATCTGTCAGTTTTAGGAAATGAATCAGTATTTTTAGCATCAGTTCTTTGACCTTAATGTGACATAAATGTCTTTTAGAAACCATTCCCTATAGTAAGTCTTTGTGTTTAAAATAGGTCACAATAGGGAGTGCAGAACGAGTCCTCAGGCATTTACAGATAATAGCAGACATAATCTCACACACCTGTATTATACACTGAGCACACTGTGAGCATATGTTCCAAAGACTGGTTTTTTGGGTTTTGTTTTTTTTTCTGCGGGATGGCGTTGTAACCATTTGCTAAGATGAAGACAAAACCAGCGATATGGTGCTTGATTTTGATCTTACTGGTGCAGCCTAACTCTGTGTATTGGGCTTTGATGAGATCTTGGTGTAATTAAAATAAGGTTTACATAGGCCCTAAATGTTGCAAAGGATCTATCTGCAGTCTGCATAAAAGACCGTGGTCTCATTCTGTGCCACTAGCCATAACTGGTGCAACAACTGAGTAACGTGAGTTGGGGAAAATGACAGTGGCAATATCAAAGCAGCAAGGTGATTACCAGACATTATGTTATTCAGATATGGATTGATTGAAGTTTTAGAGAACTGCAACCCTTTCCACTAGCACTGTTCTGCTCAGTGTATATTCTCCAGATCACAGCAGCCTCCTATTTCTGGCTGTACTGCTTGGAGCCTGACAAACCTAGCTATTACATAATTCCTACATACTCCTGGCCGAGCCCTCAGTATTGCTGTAATACTGCAATAAAACATTTTCTGTTTCTGTTATGAGTGCGTGGTCCTGCTTCTGATCAGTAGTATGGAAGCTATCGCCTTTGTAGAGTGCTCCTCACTGACCCTTCACATGCCACCTGCAGTCATCACCAGCCTCCCAAAGAGCACAGGGAATGCCAGTGAGAATACTGATGGGATGACAAACGTAGCTGTGTAGCGTGCTGTTGATATCTGATTTCTTACTGACTAGTAAATAATTTTTTTATAATAAAAATAGAATTCTACCTCTTCATATTAATAACAATAACATAATTTCACATGCAGAAGTGGAGCAGACAGACTGCAGTAATAGTTCCTGGGGCATCTATGGTCTTATCATTGTGGTAGCACTACTGTTTTCTGCGCTGATGTGCTGCACCTTCTACCATGTCAATGTGAGTATGCTGTTATCATGCCAGAGCAAAACTGAATCTGGGTTGAGAGAATAGGTGCCTTTGATATTATTTGTAAATAGTGACTGAGTCAAGCAAACATTTGATAAACCTAAGGAATCGTGGCTTTCTATTTTCTCCTCTTTGCCTTTGTTCAATATCTCCTAGCTGTAAACTCTTGGCAGTAAAGACTGCGTCTCCTTATGTTTCTGTAACTCTTAGTAAATTAGATGTTGTTTGCCTTTTGATAACAAACCTCAAGTAAGCCTTGCAGTCAACAACACAGCCATGCATTGTATGTATTTCCCTGAAGAGAGCACCTCACGATTCTGTTTTGCTTTTTTTTTTTTTTTTGGTCGATTGGGAATGGAGCTGTATCTGATCTTGTGACAGATGTAAGAGACTGTTTGGAGGCTGACACAAGGACAACAAAAAGTCATAAAATAGCCTGACATGTGAAAGTAGCTGTAGAGAACAATTTTACCCTGTCCTAGAAAAAAAGGTGACCAAGAAATTTTTCCTGTAATGGGATTATTTATATTAATAGTCTGCAGAAAGAGCCCAGAATTATTTGTCTCTGATAGATCCTTCTGCTCCATAAAGATTACTCAAAATTAACAGAGTATGATTCATAGGCCAGGCTCCTATCTCATCCCTCCATGTATGGCTTCAGTACTGCTAAAAAACAGTAGTATAACATCATTCTGGCAAAGCCAAGCAGCCCTGTGGGCTCTGGTCTCTTGTGTTACCAGTAGCAAATTAAGGATAAGCATTATTTATGTTGGGGCCACAGTTATACTGAAATCTTGAAAGTACTTTTAGTAAAATTACATCAGACTGACCATAGAAAGTTAAATAAATAGGTTGACAATTTCCACCTAATCCTCTAAGATCTCATTGGGTTATGAGAAGAATTTTAAAAGTACATTTTCACTTCAAACAGATGGACTCCTAAGATGTAAATTGACTGCTTGGTCAGGGTCTTTTCAAGCTCTGTTCTGAACAGCTGTTTGTTTTGTTTTGCAGATGAAGAAATATTTCCAGAAAAGAAAACCAAATGAAGTATATGAAGATATGTCATGTGGTTACAGACGTAACACCTTGATCAGAACCAACACTTACTCTATTGATAATTAAGCTTCTGCCAACTGGGACTGTGCGTGAATCGACCACAGGTCTCTCTGAGAGCTGCCGTAGCAACCTGATGCAGTAGCTGAACTGAAAATACTATCATCTACTTTCCTCAGCGGAAGGAAAAACCTGCCTCATTTCCAAAGCTGTTTCTGCTTTTTTGATCACTTGTGAAATATCTTTTTCTTTTTTTTATAACATAGAAAATGTAGAGAAATGAAAGAAACCCAGAGCTGGGTCCACTGTGGAAAGTCAACAATCTTGCATGTCCAGAGGAATATCAAATTGCCTGGTTATGAGGCAGGATTGATGGAGTTGTCTTGTGGTATCTGGTGACAGGCTGAGACTAGAATTTTTCTTTATTGATGCATTTGTTTAGTTTTTGACGGATTAGGGCCTCTTTGCTGTTGATAAGCATGCATAGCTGGAGCGGAGTCAGGCAGAGGGGATCGTCCCTCTCCGTAGGTGAGCTCTGCTGAGATCTCAGCTTGCTAAGCCAAGCCTGCCACTTGGGAGAGGATATTTCCCTTCAAATGTCACTCGTGAAATGCTGTGCACCAGACCCGAGGGAGAAATCTGCTCCCTTGGGTGGCTGGTGGAGGGATGGGTTTACCTTGTAGAGCAGAGAAGTGTCTGTTAATTGCAGACCCTGCAATCTTCACATAGCTGTACCTGAATAAAATTATGTTAGTGATCAGGGCCTTGTACAGTTGCTGTATGTTTTTATACATGTATTAAAGGCTATTTCATGTATGTTGCAAATGAATGCTAGTTATTGAATGGACTGTTTCTTTTAGTGTTTGGGGTTTTTTAAATAGGTTTTTTAAAGGTTTCTTGCAAAACCTAATTCAAAGGTTTCTTGCAAAATGAAGTATAACTTGCTCCTAACAGCACCTCAATAGACAACATAATATCTTCCACTTTATTTACATAATCTACATGTGGGTGTGTTTTTGTTTTAAAAACTGGTCACTGAAGAAAATACCAAAGAACACTTCAGACTATGTATATTCATGCAATCCTTTCATAGTTGCTAAGATAAAATTCCTGAAGAGCTAAAAATGCCAAATTGGGGACAGGTAAGAAACAGATGGCACTGGGGAAGCTCAGGCCATCCTTTGAACAGCACCTTGCACCCAGTCGTGAGGACTGAGGACCCACAGGGTTCACTAAATCTGGAGCAGGAGATGGCGCCTCACCACTGTTGCCCCTGTATAATGTCCCCACGAGCATGGCCCCAGCGGGGTCCGATGTCCTCTCATGGGGGTCCCACACCCCCTCTCTCCATGGCCTGGGCAAGCACAGCCCTCATCCCCTCGCCACTTGCAGCAGGCCCCATTGCTGCGGTAACGGGCGACCCTGTGGTGCCCATGGTGCGGGCAGGGCACAGGCTGGGCACCTTGGGAGCACTGCCGGCCCTTCTGCTCCCTCACTGCATGGGGCTTCACCCCAGGAGATCCCCAGAGCGGGGATGATGCTGCCTGTGTTAGGGTCAGGTAGACGGCCCTGACTCAGAGAGGACTGGACCAGAGCAGACCCTGAGGGATGATGAAGGCTTTGCAGCCCTTTGTCAAGTTAAGAGCGGCGCACATCAGCACCCTCTCCTGCGTGCCCCAAAGCTGCTCTCAGAGGACTGTCAGGGTCCTCCCAGGGCCGCTGTTCAGGGAGGAACAGCTTTCCTCACAGGATGAAACAGGGAGGTCCTCCTACCAGAGCCTGCATGGTGCCTGAATGCCCAGGGCTGCACTGACCCACTGCAGGAGGGGCTGACAGACACAGCCCACTGCCATGTTATCACCACAGCATCCTCTTCTGCCGGGGCAGGCCCTGACATGAAGCTACGGCCATGCACATCCCTGTCTGGGCAAGGCAGCACTACCCCTTCGCTGAGTGCAGGGACAGCAGCAAGACCAAGCAAATTGTGTCTAAATGTCCCCTGCAGCATTTAGACAATTTCTGTCTTTGTCCCTGGACAAGCCCAGCTCAGAGGTGGATGTAGAGCTGGGGAAGATTACCTAACAAATTTGATACCCATCTAGGAACTAAAGTGCCCATAGTCAATCACTTTTTGTCACATTTTCATTTTTGAAAAAAGGTGCAGATTTAGTAGAAAAGGGCAATACTCCCAGACAGACAACATACAGAGGTTTGAGATGAGCAAACTGGTGTTTGACATCAGCTCTCTGTAGCAATACTACTGTGCAAACATGACCACAATTGTGAAAAAAACAAGCTGTGAAAGGAAACAGTAGTAGAAGTGGTTTCTTTGCCTTGGCATAAATAAAAACAAAAAAAAAAAGTAAAACCTAGCTGAGGAAAATGACATTAATTTCATATTCATATTCATATATTTAATGAGTTGTACTGTGTGGAGGGGTAGAGAATCAACCCCACAATTAACCAAAGCAGTGGTGAATGAACTGCTTAAAGAGAACTGCTGGGAAATGAGCTCAACAGTGTCAGAGGAAGGGGTTGGGTATTTGGGTGTTCAAGAGGGTTGGGGAGTCACTGAGATGCAGTGCGGTCTCAGAGCTTCCCTGGAAGGCAAGCAAACTGAATTTTTCATCTCCAGAGTTGAAGAGACAATTGCTCCAGGCTTATCCTGTTGCCTTTGCTGTTTTTCTGTCTCCAGTCCCTGCACTGAGGAGGGACACAATTTTCAAGGAGAGGTGGGAAGCACAGTAAAAGGCTCTGAGACTGAGCCAGGACCCACAGCAATGAGAATGGTATCAGGGTATTGGCAAGATCTCCTGCCCCATTTCAAGGACTAAATGACAGAAACTGCAGCTGGGAGCAAAGCAGCCTCGGGTGGAGGAGCAGAACTGCAGCTCTAATATCAGAGTTTACTGAACAGGGATGGAGAAAGCTGAGGCAGCTGAGCAAGGACAGTATGTCAGAAGCAGAGAAAACATGACAGGCAAGGTACAAGCAATGTCAGAAGTGACTCAGGGCACTAGGGCTATACAGAGTGGCCTGGGCTGAGCTCTCAGAAAGGGGAGGGCTCATCAGAAATAATTTTTGGTTATTTGCAAAACTGGAGAGACCAACCAGCACATGTAAATTACCACTGATGGAGCCCATAGACTCAGTAAAATTTAACTGAGGAAAGCATTTTAACCCTTTGACTAAGGCGCGTCTGAGAAGTACCTGCTTGAATGCAGATGCCAAGGAGGTTGATAAGCTGAGTTGAGCCACAAAACATTTTCCAGGAGGACTGTATATGGGATAGAAGTCAGTTCTCCTCTTGTGGCTTGTGATATATTGTAGTACATTAGATTATTTCCAGTGACTATCCTGCAAACAAATGTTTATATGCTTCTAGCAGTTTTAAATGCTACATGACATATTTCTAAAGCCTACACTGGTACAGTTGCCCGGAGTTAATTTCTTCCACCTGTCTGTCATTAGTTGTTGTTTGTGATCACTCTTCCATCCAATAAGTCACGTAGGGGGCTTTCTGGTATTATCTGGAGGATATGACCAAAATATGTCCAGCACTGCTGGTTCTGGTGAAGACAAGCTACTGACTGGTGATTTCTCATGGGGAGACTAACTTGGGTTAGTGAAAAAATATTTCCATTCATGGCATAGAATCTTTTGTAAGCACATGTTTTTCAAGGCATTTAGTTTCTTTTTGAATGTTTTGTAACACTCAGCTTGCAATCATGTATTAGCAGTTAGCTTACAGTCAAATTGAAAACATGCAGGGTTTTTTTTGGTAGTTCACAGATTTGTTTTTTACACTGTTTAGAGCTCTGAAGTGCTGAAAATGCCTTCTTAGTGCCATTTTTTTAATCTGACATCTTTGGTTAATATGCTTCTGCTCTAGTTCAGGAATTCTTCTACTGCCCGACGTCTAATTTTAAGAGTATTTGTGTTGTCATGCATGGTTTTTAACACTATTTCAAATGCTTCAGTAATGACTGGGTACTGGCTCTGTGCAATATGCAAAAAAGCTTCCAAATTTCACTTGAAATCTCAACAGATTTTAACTTACTTTTTGGTAAATCACTGATAGTACATTACTGATCTTAACTCTCTTAAATAGCCAGAGCATCCTACCTTGTCTACAATATCCTCACATGCAGAGGATTTAGGCTTAATATTAAGAGATCATAATTTTTTTCATTCAAGAAAGTGAAATAAAGCAACTAGCCTAAATATTGATCGGAGTGAATAAAACACTGTCCTAACATTAAAATTTTGCAGTGTTATCATCATCTATCTTGAACAAGTAGATGATCTGTCCAGCTTGAGGATGGGAGGGGACTCCACTATGTGTAAATAAACTGCTAGTAGGGCTGAACGAACTCTCTGGATGGTGCTAATTCCTTCCTATGCAACTATTTCACAAGAAAAATTATTTTGCTTTTGGGTGGTTATTTGACTGTAACAACTGGCTGGCATATTTCTGAAACTCTCCCCAGAGAACATGTCCATGTCCCCAGAGAAGATACACACCTGAGGTGTTAGAAATGATCCACTATACTCTCATGTTTCTGACTATAATGAGAATAATATCTAAACATTGCAGATGCCGAGTGGAAGATGCTCTCTAATTCTTTCTGTGAATTAATAACAGTAATTAGGAACTCTCTGGGAAAGCCTCTAAGTTAATTTCTCTCAGCAGTTCATGCCTGCCTGAGACTTTTGGTCCATCTCCTCCTAACACAGTGGAAAACTACATGTTTGTTTCTTCAAGGCACCTGGCTGAGCTCTGGGGTTCAGGAGCCAGTATTGCATCCACAAATCCATTAAGACACGAAGGGCTAAATTATGCAGCTGTTTCTCATACAAATTGTAAAAGCTTACTCTGGGGCTACTTGTACAAGTAATGCTTTATTAACAGGAGTAATCATTTCACCCTCAGATGGCAGAATTTAGTACTCTGCTCCGATATGACAGAAAAAAAAAAGCTTTGTTTTTTGGGGTGCTCTTTCTCTACACATATTGCCTTACAATTCTTAGACAAGCTTTCTGAGAAACCAAAGGTCAGTTTACTGCTCATCGTTTGCACCTGCATTATATTCTCTTTGATAAGAGACATAATTGACAGCAAGCTTGCGGGTGCATGACATTTAAGGTATATCGCTACGTTCTCATCTGGCTTTTAAGAGTGGATGGTGAGATGACATTTTGCCTCTTCTGGGAAAGAGACTTACATAAGAAAGACTTTGTGACACCCCTGTGAATTTCTCTGCTACTCGCCTCATACACTATAATGCTCGTAGTGCAAACTTTTGAGGCTTCTGGACTCAAAACTTTCTTTCAAAAAAGAAAAACAGTTCAAGGTTTCTAAAAAAGCCATTAACAAGAAACTGTGCATGTATGTGTGTACACACTGCAGGTGAAGAAACCACAGTTCCTAATGACTGTCAAGGCTAAAATTAAAAACAGAGGCCTTCCTCAGAGAGCCGTATGCTCCTCCCTTGCAGAGGCTGTTTTGGAAATAAAGTTGTTGCACGCAGAAATAGATAATTATATTTACATCTTATCCAAAACAGGAAATAGAGGAGAGCTTCTAGGAAGTTTTCAGCTCACAGAGAAACTCAAATGAACGGTCTGAACTGAGGCTTTGCAACTTTTAGACTTGTTCAGAGTTTGATGAACCAGGAGGGATCCATCCTTGAAAGGGTGTCTATTGTCCTTCTGGTTCTTTTGTTGGTAAATCTCACCATGATGATCATGGCAAGTTAGCAAATAGTCTTAGTGCCCTTGGCTGGAGGCAGAGATGGGCTGTTCTTTCAATGCTAGTTATGCAATGGCAAGCTCTAATGCTTGAACCTGAGGGCACCACTTTGGTGGAACAAAAAGAGAGGCAGGAATAATCATAATAACAATTACATGCATTAATAACATGCTTTCTTCAGCTAGCTTCTCTTAGGCTGCTCTCATGCCTCAAGAAGAAAATTGTGGTCTTTGTGGTAAACATACAGAAGTCTGGGTGCTGCAGGGATGCTTGAGGTGTTATGTTTCTATCTGCCACTCAGCACTGCTACAGAGTGGGCTGCTCAGCGATCTGGCTTATCATCATCCTGGGAGATGAACTCGTGATAACGTTCTGGCAGATCGTGGTTTCTGTGTGCTAGGAAGGACTGTCGCAGAGCAGAAAGACTCAGATGCATAAGGTCACCGAACACAACCTCGCTAGTCCTTCTCTGAACCGTCCCCAGCAGGTGACCTGGCCTGCGGTCCCTCACTGTCACTCTCCCACGTTATGCTCTGTATTACAGCCGGCTGTGGCCATTAGGTTAGTCAGTGGAAACCGTTCCGTGCTGGTCCAAGACCAGCCTGTGTCGACAATGTTCTCCTCGTGGTTTACTAACAAGCTTATGTTAAGCATGCAGATCAGATCATAATAAAGAACTGTGTGAAAATGTGAACATGCCTAGCAGGCTTACCATGGCCACGTTCAACTCTGATAGCTCCTGCAGATAGCTTGGGCAGAGGTGCAATCCTACTGCCAATGGCCAGTATTTGAACAGGGCTGATCTGCTTGGAGCATTATGCATTCACTAATTAACACAATCTTCTGCTTTTTCCATTTTAAAGAAGAGAAGCTGAGGCATTAGATAGCTGATGCCACTGGACCAAGGCTGTGCAGCAAGTCAGAGGCTGAGTCAGGCAGTAAAGCAGTATTCATTCCTGCATATCATGCAAGCCCACCAATATAAATGTCCTTCATATTTCTATTATGTCATTATATGGAAGGAAGTAGAGGAGAGTAATGTGACAATCAAACTTGTTCAGCTGTCAACTGGCATCACTTTCATTGCTTCACATTTAAAAGGTTTGATTTGTAATCTTTGATGTCAACTACTTCCTAGCACAAAGACCTAAGAGAAAGCACCTCCTGATTTTACACCATGCCTGCTTTTTTTTTTCAGCAGAACTTTTGGCATGTGCCAGAAGCACGTTGTAAGTAGCTGGTCTCTGTGGCTGGTGACTGTAACGTCTCTGTCACCAAAACATATTATCAGGCGGTGACCTTGCTCTGTCAGTCACAAATGATACGATCTGAGATTTTTCTCTTTTGGTATGGTTTATTTATCTCAAAGATCACCTTTGACATTAGAGTGGAGATTTGGCATATGATGTTTACGACCACTTACATATTCTGCTGAGAGAAAGAGCCTTTCAGCTGACATGCTGCATCACTTTATTTGGGCATTTCTACATTATACTTGTACATCTCTCCTCCCTGTATTGCTAGTTCAAATATTAGCAGCGGTCTGGCTTTTGCAGGCCTGACTTCCTTATGGGCTCAGATACTCTGCTCACAGTTAGACCACTTCCAATACTTTATCATGCTTAGGGCTTGTCTGGGGATTGCAGGCAAGGTATTGCAGGGTATCTCAGTATCGCAGTGTGGAGTTCATGTAGACGTACCAGTTAACAACGCTCAACTACTGATGCAGCAGCACTGTCTTTCACAAGGCTTGGCATTTGTATAGATCCTGACTAAATCCGCTGGCATCTGGGATGCACTGAGCTCCAGCTTGCCCCAGCTATGTTGTTATCAGTGCCTGAGCTTGCTAGGTTAAAGCCATGTATCTCATCTGCTGTGTAGATGCACCCTGCATGATGTAGAACCACAAGCTCCCAGTCTGAGATAGACAAAGTGTGGAGAAGGAACTACCACAGTCTGGCATATTAACAAAGAAGCTGCTTAAGAGACAGAGACTAAACAAGAATTTTTGTGTTTGGGGTTTTATTGTTTCTGTGTTTGTTTTTTTTTCTAATTTAAGCAGAGTTGTTTCAGTGATTGAAAACTGATTGCTGGATGGGAAAAATCATGCTCCTACATATATTGCTATCTGTCTGCTAGGTTCAAAGACGTTCAACAATTATGTTTGAAAGGTTATAGGGAAAGTAGGGATATTTGTTGCAGTACTGGGCACTTTCAGGTATGAAACCAAGACTCAATAGGTCAATAATTTGAGATGGAAAATGTTATCCAATATTCAGTTCATTTAAAAGCTGTGCAATTATTTTCTGCAGCTACACTTGTGCATTGATCTGCTGTGCTTTCTGCCTGCCAGCCCTGGACTTCTCTTGACCACAGACTGTACCAGTCAGTCTGAGCTGTGATGTGACAGTCATGGGCTGCTATTGAATTCTGTCAGCTGTTAGGTGGCCCAGCTGGTTGATCATCCCAAGATTCATGCTAACATGCTCATATGAATGAGGTTCTTGGAATGCTCTTCAGCCCGAGTCATATATGGACCAACTTGCAGCTTATTTATATCTGCTTGGACAATATATTATCAGTTCTGAAAGGTTCTTTGCTGGTTAAAGTAACTTTTTCATAGTAAATTTTAAGTGTGCTCAGCTATACATATATTCCTCTTTAAGAGACTCTAATATACTACCATTACACAGCTGGGTATAGAGGCCATTTCAGACCAGCAGCAGGCAGGGAACTAATTCCCCACTTGCAGTTCAAATGGACAGGTAATGAGGTACAGCTGAGGTTTCCTTAGGTGCACAGGGATTCACAACATAAAACAGAGGACCAGGAGAGGAAACTGGCTTGTTTGAGCTATCAGCCAGGGTTTTCAGGTAAGTGCTGCATCATAAAAAAAATGTAGACAAAAGTGTTCTCTAGTCTTGTCTTACATTTCCTTCTTTAGTTTTGTATGGCTCTCTAGTTATCACAGATCCCACAGCTCTAGGCTCAAAATACTGATAGACAATACCTGACTTCTTGTTTCCTTAGTGCGGGCTGTGGTGGTTATGGGGAAGAACCTAATTAGAGGTGTGCATGAAGCATCATTGCTGTATTCCAGAAGAAGCTTGGTCTCAGAAAAGCAACCCAGCTCTGTGTGCTACCTTGCTGTGTTAAATGTGTGAAACATGAGCTCATATAGGCAGGCATAAAATTAATTTTTGAAGCTGAATTAATGGTGATAATTGTCAGTGCAAAGACATCCTGACAGGAGCAAAGGAAGTATGTAGCTGCAGTCCCTGAGGTGTTTGGAAAAGGCAGGGAGTGAAGGTGCCATTCTGGTCTGAGGAAGGTGTTGGTTGGAATAAGGTGCTGTACTTTCCTATTGTCTCCAGCAAACTCAGCAGCTGGTATGGGTCTGAGCAGGTATCGTGCTTACTCTGGAAGTGGTCTCAACCAAGCTAGCAAGTGAATGAGGTGACAGTATAATCTTTTGCAGCTCTGCTATGTCTTAGTTGCTGTCTTAAATGCAGCAACTTTTATCTTGCATATCAGCTGTTATCCCCTCCCTGATACACCACTTTCTCTGTGACTGTCCTTTGTCTAACAGGTGTCTAAATTAGTCCCTAAGAGAACTTCACCATTTTCAAGTATGCTGCAAGCCTGTGATCAAAAAGGCAGGCACATGCAGTGCCTGAGCAACTAGACATGGTATTGTGAATTTTTCTGTAATGTTTGTGTTGCCAACACATTTCCTCAGCAGCAAGTTTAGTTTGTAAGAGTTGGATGCTGCATTTTTTTATTCTTTGTTGGTCTTTCCCTCCCCACTTTTGTGTGTTACTCATTTCCTTTACAACAAAACAGGATATGTCTTCAAGAACCACAAAGAACAACACGTATTAGCTCAGAGGTGCTTCAATTTACTACATAAAATTGCAATTAAAGCTGCCTTTAACACTGTCAAAAAGCTTGGCCAGTGGAGGAGAGAGGTTGTTACTATGAGATTCTTTACAGCTGGAGGAAAAGGAAATACCAGGAGCTATTAGAAGGAAATCTGTACTTAATACTTTGTGGTCTCAAATGGTTTTACTTTTTGCTTTTTTTCATACCTGTGAAAGCATGTTTAAAGGACTTTAAATTAAAAAAGGTGGCTATTATAGTAGGAGTTGGCATCAAGACTTAACAGGAAAACCCTTGATAACATTGGTGTTTAGTGGTGTAATAGTATAAAGGTTTTTATTAGTATCTGTTCCTATGCTTGGCTTGAGGCTTCACTTGCCACCCCTCTGGGCATCCCCATTAATGAGGGAGGGAACCCTCTGGCTTGTTAATAATATATCTGTTTAAGAGAATGGAAGAAGACACAGGATGTTACTAAAGCATGGGAAGAGGCATCTTGAAGGAGGCTATAGCAAAAGTAATGGGTTAGGGCCAGCAAAGAAGATAAGAGCTTATAGAAGTGTAGGGCTAGAAAGACTCTGAGAGATCACCTGGTCTATGCCTCTATTACAAAAAAATAATTAGCTGTGTCTAGACCTAGACCATCCCAGGAGTTAAGTGCTTGCCCAACCTGTTCCTGAAGGCTCCTGCTGATAATGTAATTCCTAAAGTTTGTGCTAGAGTTTAATTTCCTTGTAACTTGTCTGACCTGATATTGAGCTGTGTTTAAAATACAGCATGGAGTATGAGGCAAACAATACTATTCTGTTCTTTGAGTAATGTCAGTGGAAGGTTTTGGACTAGAACAGGGGACCTTGAAGGTACTGCTGCCTGGGAGAGAGACTCATAAAAAATCTTGTATAGAGCTGGTAGCAACACAAAAGAGTTATTGTGAGAGAGATATTTTTGATGTGCAATTTGCATTTAATAAGAAAACATAATTCCTAAAGCAGTTTAAGACAGAGCAGGTAGATGCATCATGTGGAGGGGCTTGGTAAGCAAACAGGCTCAAGGGACAGACTGATTCACCTACCAGTGAACATTATGGTGAGAAGGAGGATGTGCTCCCTGGCTGGGCAATGAAAACAGAAGCTGACAATTGTGCTCTTGCATGTCAATGGCAGTGTCGAAATCTCTAGAGCTTTCTGCATGTACATACAGACACATGTGGGTGTGAAGGCATGCTCTCCATCTTCCATCCTGAGCCTATTGCTATCTAATATTCATCAGAGGAAGATTTTCATTTGTACATTTTGCATTATTCAGGCTTAGAAGTATTTCGGTGACTTTCATGTTGCCTACAGGATTTAGATACCAGGGATAAACAGAAGCCTCTTTAATTTTCTATGTTTAGGAATTCTGCTTCATTAAAATTCTTTTGAAGATTAGTCTTAATGACAGATCTTTAACTTGGAGTCTTCCTTCCAGGAAAAATAAGCTTGTGACTGGAAACGGATGAACCCACTCTAGAGAAATGTCTGCAATTTGACGATCAGCGATGGATGGAAAATACAGCTACCTGCATTACTTTTCAACATTTGCCTTACCCCAAAGGGCCTGCATCTAACCCTAGTGTGTAGTAGATTGCTGCTGCTTCCATGTACTCCCCCAGGATAAAAATATGAGAGTATTGTCCTTTGAGTAATTCTTTCTGAGACATTGTAACAAAACAGACAATACTGAGCCAGTTCAAACTGTGTTTTAAACTATTAGTATTCAGTACTTGATTTTTGATAGAAAATTTTGGCTTGATACGTTACAGTGCCTGACTTTTTTCAGAGAGTGTGAAGCACCAGACTTGCTGCTTAAAAGGATTAAGGATGCTTCCCATACTCTGGAAGGCAGGTGTGCTATTTGCTGCCATAAAACTTGGATTTAGGGTCAAACAACAGACTGCCTCAAATTTATTGAGAACGTGATGATACTATTATTTTTGGTACTTTATAAAGGGGCATACAGAGTTCCTGAAGAGGTTAACTCCCCTATCATGCCTGATTACTCATTAGCAAACAAACCAGGATGTTTGACATGAAGAGGAACAGTTATAGCATCCATTTGAATTTGGTAGAGTAAGACTGCGTTATATTAGGGTAGCCGGTGCTTGTTACCTAAAACGCCAAATGAGAGAAAGAGCCTCTGTTCTGAATGCAGCCTGGGCAGGCTGGTTCCAGAGGACATAGGCTTTGGCTGGGACTGGGGATGGTGCTTGACATCCTCTTCAGATGTTTGTCCAAACATTCACAATTTCTGGCTTCTAAGGGGGGAAAAACCTGAAGCACATCATTCTCTGATAGAAAACAGAGGGATAATTAAATTACTGTGTTTTTCAAAAATCGCTTGCTATGAGCAACCCCTTTGGGAAAGGCAGGCAGACTGCTCTGAGGAGCTCTTGGGTTGTTTCCTTAGTTCTCAGCAAAAACTTGTCTAACTTTATCTGCTTATGTTGGAGTCTGCTGCAATTGTGTCCCACTGGTTTTTCATTATCAAATCTTACTTCAGTTTAGCAAATGCACTAAGAGCTAGTCAAGTGCTTTTAACATTGGGTAGTTAGAGCAGGTTGAATGTTTTGATCTGAAGAAAATGAAAACTATTAGAGCAATGTTTATTTTAAACCACAAGCAAAAGGTAGCAGCTTAGACTAAATTACAAATTTTCCAATCTTGCAGACAAGCACCAGAGAGTCAAAGAGCTGCTGAACTCCAGCAGCTGTCATTAAATCTGTCCTTATAATGTGCCTACCCTATGTTTATATTTGTTTGGGAGCTGGTGGTGTGGGTATGTGTGTATATGTAGGAAGAGTTTGTCCCCATTCTTTCCTTTCTGTTTTCTATAGCTGTTTATGTGGTAGCTTTTCTGGTACAAGGATTTTGGCAAGGAAGAAGAGTTAAATTCTCATAGTTAGAGGAAAACAAACACATTTTGGGCATGCTGCAGAGGTCTTAATTTTTGAGCAACACTTTTTGAGTTGCTGTACTGAGAGCTGAAATTAATATTAAGACACCTGATGTGGTCATGTCCAAAAGATGCCAAAGCTTCTGCATGCAAATGGAGTCCTGCAATGGAAGAGCTGCAATAGCTCCTTGCTTTTGTTTCTCTTGATCTATGCTAACTGGAGGTGGGGAACAGCAAACAGCTGTCTCTTATGCCATGGGCCAATTAGCGACTAGAAATAGCTTGACCTAGAATGTTTTGCCAACCTTTCAAGAAATGTATGAGAAACTATAGAGTTCAAAAAACATGATTAAACAAGTGATATACTTTAGGCAAGCTTCATCTTGCTGACCTTCAGTTGTCTACAATGGAGAAGTGTACTTCCAAGGCCGCTTTTAAAGTCTGCAGAAGCAGCAGAATGCTTGCAGCAAAAGATCCTGAGGAGCTGGATGTGTCCTACAAAAGAAAACACAGTGGCCCCTGCTACAGTCTATTGCTTTCAATTGACTGTGACAGTCAAGGGGTTCAGATGTAGATGTCTGCACTGCAGATAAGTTTGGACTGGTGGATCCCAGCCTATGCAGCAGAGTCTCTTTTCAAAGCATTGGCAGTGGAGCTGGGAGCATCCCAACTGGCATGTGGGGGGAAAAGGGTGAAAACAATGAAGCAGCTTTCAGTGGTTTCATTCCTATTAGGGCTTTCATGAAAGGACTTCAGTATGCTTTACACTGAGATTGGAAGAGACTGTTGTTAATTAAATAATTATCTGTTTAAAATGTATTTATTAGGGCTTAACAGCCAGGCCACAGATATGCATCAGTTACAGAGCCACAATATCTGCAATAAATGTTTTTCACCCTATAATCAAATACAGCTTAATTAGGCAATGCTGGGAGAACAGTCATAATAGAGTGGGTAAGACATGCCTTATAATTGAGATTTAATCAGTGAACTCTTGTATGTTCATTGAATAATTGATTATTCTATGCATTTATCAAGGATTAAAAACTCAGTGGTAGATATGCAAATCCCTTTGTATTAAATACATCTGAGATTATCAAATACCATTTAATGAATATTAACATTCTGGTTAAATCTAGATAATATACACATTGTAGATCTCACTTCTGCAGTAGGCTATTTTATCGCTATTTATCACTTTTTTCCAAGCTAAACTGCTTGTGTGTTTGTTGCTTTGTAAGTAGTTGTAGGAGATGGGCAGAAATAGGCCAAGGGGAAGAGAAATGGAGATAGCATCTTGTGCATTCCTGGAATGAACAAGCTGTCCTGGATGGGACAGCAGGAAATATTTTTACGCTGGCTGCTAGTGAGCAGACTAAACCAAATGAAGGTGCCAAGCACATCGGAAGATGCGGTAACTCTCCCTGGAGAGTTACTATTATACTTAGTGCTATGCATGTGGTGGAACAAGCATGTAGAAATGTCCATGGACAAAAGGAAAATAAAAAACCCCAAACCAAAAATAAAACCCACGTGCAGAAGCCTTAATGATCATGTGAGATGTGGATGAACAGTGCCAGTGTTATCTAAGAACCAGCACAAGGTGGGTCCCACTGGCTGGTTCCAGTGGTTGCTGGAGAGACACCAACCCCTGCAAAGCCCATGAGAAACAGCCCTGGGCCTGCTGGGGGAATGCGTTCTCAAGGGAAAATGGGTTTACCTTACTCAAGTCAAGCTTGCAGACAGCTTTTTGCTAAGTGTTAAGGATGGAGTAAGAATGCAAAGGAGTATGAAATTGTGGTTAGTGATGACAGCTCATGTCTGAAGCGAGAGCTGAGTGGCAAATTAACATCCCAATTAAAAGTGAAAGTGCAATTTAAACCAAGGATGGGTCACAGGACTGCAGCTTGGCAAATCCCCCTGTGTGTTTGTCTTGTTCAGCTCATACCCTGTCACATGCAGTGCTGGGAGTACAGAAAGTGCCTCAAGTTTTTGGAAGCAAAGCACAGAAATGTTGCAGGCAGGAGACATGCCAAGCTAATAGATTTTGGTAACAATTTAACTGTTCGTTAACAGAACATGCAGAGCATGAGTAACAACAGAGCCAATAGTATTTAATTCCTCTGCACTGGCCCTTTCCTGCATTCATGATTCATGCTTGGCAGTCTGATGGCAGGAGAAAGTGTGAACCCTAAAGATCTCTGCTAGTATGCAAGGTTAATTACTTCCCATGGTATTTGACTTGTGTTTTTGTGGAATCAGTGCTTTTCACCTTTTACAACTTGTAAACTCCTAACATTTTGAAGTGGGGCTGAGACTCTCAATTAGTGAATTTATAACAGGTAACAGTAGTGTACATTCCTTTGCTATCTTTTGCAGATGCTCTGGAGGGCAAGTCCTCTACCCCTCCCCTCTAAGCACCTTGTCCACAGCCTGAAGACCATTTCTCTACATTCAAGAATAACGAGCCAAACAGCCACTGTGCAGCTTTTGCAATGTGGATGGCTTGCTTTATTTCCCACTTTTGGAAGCGTTTCTTGCTAGCTTCAACTTGGACGCAAGAGGGTGATGTTTCCTCAGGAATTTGTCTACCGGTGTGTTGTAGGGTGAACAGGCTTGTAGGGAAATGTGCTCTAGAGAGAAAATAACCATGCTTCTTTTTCTTCTAACCTGGTAGGGTTAGCCTTGCTCCTGCTTGACACCGTGGTTCAGTGCTGGAGGGCGCTCTGGAGCTGGGTGGACACTAGAACATGCTGCCTCTGAGCTACTACTCATCTCTGCCTGGGAAACTGCAGAACTGTTTAATCTGACCAACAGCAATTATTCCAGGGTTTCCTCACATGACCAAGACCCTTGTGAAGGCCCCTTCCCTTATGTATTTTCAGAGATGCAAGTTGTTGCCATGTCTCTGGGTCCTAGTCATTCCTACAGCGTATACATCTTTCACAAATGCCTGAATTCCCATCACTGAACGCACCACCTTTAAATGCTTGACAAGCACAGAGCAAAAGAAACTGTTCCTGCCCCAGGCAGGGACTATGATTGCTGATAGTGTATGGAGCAGTGTTGAGAGAAGAGCTATCTTCAGGATAAGCACATGCTGTTCCTGCACATCAGATCTTGCTTTCCCCAAGCCAGCCTCCTTTGTTGGTCTTGGTTCAGGGGTGTAAGTCTTAGGGGTCAGGGGGCAGTGATGGCTCTGCTTCTGAATTCCAGTCTGTTTGTACCTCCAGCTTGGAGAGGGGACACAGGTCAGTCTAAACAGCCCTGGAGTCACCCCTTCTATGGGAAGTGACTTATGCTTGGCTTTGGAGGTGTTAAATCCTATCTGCTGCCATGAAGTACCCAGGAAGTGAATGCCAAACACTGCTGCTCCACCACCACCCTGGTCTGCCATCCTCCCACCTCTCCCTGGCTAGCTCTCAAGCCTTGGTGCACATCTACTCTGTGCTGGGTCACTGCAGGTGATTCTTCAAGACTGTTGATCTACTTTGGTCTAACAGGTTTACCTTCATGCTTAGATTGAAGACACTGGTTGGCCCAGGAGCACAATAAGAGTCCTTTGGGAATAATTGTCAGATGTTCAATTACAGCCAGGTTCTGGCTCCTTTATAGGTAGACAAATGAAAGGGGCTGAATCCCTTAGGAGAAGGTGTCTGACATTGGTGACAGCCATTTGCTTCCAACCATGTACCCAAATCCACTCTTTCCTTACAAACTAAAGGCAGTAAAGGAGCCTGAGTTGAAAATGTGGGGGGGTTTGGGTGGCTTTTTTTGCTGTCTTAAGGACTCTCTGGTGACTCTACCATGTCTCAGACCCTATGCCACAAAGTGCTCATGACAGTGCCCTGTTCAGGGCATTCATTTTGGAGGACAGTGAGTAAGACTGCCAAGGGCCCTTGGTGTGTTCACAGCATTGGTCCACTCCATGAACTAGGTAAATGTTAACTCTCACTCTACTCTGTACATTCCATCAGTACAGACAGGGATTTGGGACTGTCTCCCTGAGTTGCCATTGGGCTCCTCTGACTCACAGTTGTGCCCTGGACCAGATGGTCTCTCAACCTCTGGCAGCAGCAGGAGTCGAATCTCTGAAACTTCAGGCTTTTACAGAGTGCTGGATGCCTCGCTGGATATGTAATCCCTGCACTTGGAACCTGCATGAGACAAGGCAAAGCAAATTACCACAGACTAAATATATGGTCAGGATGTGTTGGAAGTTGGCAGTGTAGTTTGCTGGGGTAGCCAGGGAGTGAGGAGAGAAATGGTCAGCTTTCTTCATGTTGAACTAGATAATGCTTGGGATCCTTTAAAAGACTTTAAAATGGTTTTGGAAGGGAAGAGCTGGAGGAGATTCAGCTATAAAAAGCTGGATGAAGTCTGAAGGGTGCAATGTGCCTGGGAATTGAGAAGGGATTAGCAGTCGGCTTTGAGAAAAAGGGTGAATTTGGGAGCAGTTAATCTTTCACAGCAGTTCAGAACAGGTCTTTAGTACCTCCCTGTGAATCAAGAGATGGACTTCTGCTCTGATCTGTTCCATGAGCCACAGCTCCTTTTTGATCCTTTGTATGAGTTATGCTACATGTTGGCAGCAGTTTCTCTGAGGCACTGTTTGTATCCTTCTTAAAAGAACACAACCAAAATAAAGATCAGTTGTCTCACCTGTTTTACTGTAAGGAATTGCTAATGTTGTTACAGTGGAAAGGATGCTATAAAACAGAATTAGAGCTTTGTGCTTTAACTGACTTTTCTTTGTATTTCACCTGGTTTGCTCAGTGAAATTAGAATGGACTTTGCTTACTTCTTCTGTTCAGAGTCACTTTCTGGCCCTTTGCCCAGACCAGAACAGCCCCAAGCTCTCCAGTACTGAATGCTGATTAGAAGCGGGGCCAAACTCTACTATAAAGCACTCTGAATAAAGAGACAGCTCTAACGATGACTGTGACCTTTACTCTTACTCTCCTACAAACTGGAAAACCCAACTTGATGGTGCTTGAAATTCTTAACATTTTTGTTACTGGGCAGTGCTTGTTACTGTAAGTAGTGATAAAAAGGAAAATTAAGAATTCTTGTTAATATTCTGGAGGCAAAGACCCACCTGAACATCTTGGTTCTGCAGCATTTAAGAGGAGCATGACATGTTGGATGGGATCTAAAGGTTGAAATGGCCTCTTCAGCTGAGCATCCTGCCTGTGGGCAGTGCATTACCAAAACAGCTCTTCCATGAGTCACACTGATTGTACTCCTCTTTTCCCTGTTAAGTGAAGAGAGTGTGCTTCAGCTGAGAGCTTATTGATGAAAGAAACCTGTGTTTGATCACCTTTGTTCTCACTGTGCAGGTAGATGGATATGTCAATAGATCTTATTTTAGGGCTTAAAGGTAACATGCAGCTTCTGGAGTGCTGCTCAGGCTGCCTAATAAATTTCCTGTAAAGATCACTTTGCTTGCTAGGCATCCATCCATCCTGGGAAAAGGCATGGAGGATTCCCCACCTGCTCAAATCCAGACCATCCATAGGCACAGCAGCTTGTCTGATAAACACTTTTTATATAAAGAGGAAGCAGGCAGGGCAATCACCTTCTACTTAGTGCAGCGAGGACATGGAAACAGCTGTGCATGCTCAATAGACAAACTGTAGTTTGTCTACACTTAGTTAAGTTTGGCTTAAAATACCATGGGTCAGCTGGTATAAATCACCTCTTCTAATGTCACTAGAGCTGTGCAGGTTTCTGTCACTTGAGGCTTAATTCTGTATTTATTTGAAAAGTTCCCCAAGGTGACCCTGCTCTGGCTCTGCTGCCAGCTGACTGAGATCTGTGTTTCTCAGGAGACTATGCTATCTCCAAATCAGTAGGCACATACGCTTCCTTATGCTGGAGTCCGAGGGCACTGTCACCTTCCATGCTATCAGCTCTTCTGAAGCCTTCCCTGTGCCTTTGTGGAGATGCAGATGGGACCTGGGGCACAGAGGAACTTGTATGCTGGTTAGCTGCTAATGAGATGGGGTTTGTACTGTGCTGGGAGGCACATGGCTGAGCAAACAGGCAACCTGGAGTAGACTGGATAAAGTGTGCTGTAGGTGAGGTGGTAATAGCCCAGAGATTGCAATGTTCCTTATGTTACAGCTTTCGTTAGGCTATCAGTTGATTTATCTACAGCTCTATGTATCTGCTTGCTGGAACATATTGAGTAACTAGCTATAAAGGATAGTCTTTGCTGTTCTTGGCATTTCTGGTGTTGAAATACTATGCTAGTGCTATTATTTTGCACATGTTGATGCACGTTTGCATATACATGGTTTGGACTCCCTCATACACATAAGCTAAGCTTCTGAAGGAGAGATATACCTCTTGTGTGTAAATATACAGTGGGCTTAAAATGAATGTGTTTTTACAAGGTTATTTGCTTTTCATAAGTGAACAGGACCATACTTGCAGCCATAAATAATTTTACACCTTAGTTTCTTGTTTGCAATCTCCCCATGTAGGACAGAAATAGATAATAGTAAATAGATATCAGGTGTTATCTCCCTAAATGGCTAAGGGGGCAACAAGAAGGCTTCAAAACCATTAAAAAAATACAATGCTGTTCCTATGATTTACAAAATTTCATTCTGCCTAAGGAGAAAGGTCACAGCCATGGGACTGAGTACCCGGAGGACAGTTCAGAGCTGGAGAAAGCCCAAGAGTTCTCCCAGGATAAAAGACATAGTGTGAAATCTGCAGCTTCCAGCAATTCTTAACTGGCCATATAAAGCTGCTAAATAACAAGACTCCCCCTTGCCCTTAGTGGTACAGTACCTAGACATGCCATAAAATAATTCCAGCTTCAGCCAACAGTCTGGGGTGTATAATAAGTAGGATAGGAGGAAGGGGAGTAAGATCTTAGACTCACCAGTCCCCCTTGGGTTTTGTTCCCGTGGGCAAGTGCTGATGAGTGTTCTTCGTTTTGTTTCTTCACTGATTAAACTAAGAAACCAAACCAAAGGACGCAGGAGAAAAGGGTTAAAGGATTAGGAGATGGTCTTTGAACTGCCATGTGGCAAGGTGATGAGGCATGAATTATTAAAATTATTTCAATTACAACTGGCAGCCACATGCACCACTTCTGCATTGGCTTTCTTCCGCTCTGTAAAAAGACAGGTTTGCAAGTGATCATGGTTTCTTGGAAGAGAGATGCTCTTCCAGAAATGTTAGTTGTATAAACAATGTAATTTGCCATTGGCCAAGCTGCTTTTGCGGTTAGATAAGTTGAAGTGTTGATGAAATGGGCATGGCTCAGCAGCAAGACAAATTTTCTCCTTGAAAACCTATAGAGATAGGTTACTACCATCTTGCTGAAAGGACATGGGTATTAGTGGCCTCTAATACTTGAATCAGAATGGTGAGCTATGAGGTACTGGTCATATGCTGCTAATAATTATTAAAAAAAAATGCTTTGGCTTTAATGGAAGAAGCAATACGTTTATACCATGTATTCTTTTGCTTGTGCATAGCTTGAAAGTAGTTGAGAATTACTCTGTTCAGAGATTTGTGATTTACACTGATTTATGCTCAACCTCTATAACGGCAGACACCACACTGCTAGCTGATTCTCCCATATTTCTTCATGATCTAAATGCCTATAGAAATAGGAAATATTGTCAGGAATAGCTCCATCTGGTGACTGCTAAAAATTTTGCACAAAAGCGTATGTTTTTGGGTCAGAACGAGCAACCTTAGGTCTGACTCCTTGAGAAAGCTCATGTGGTCACAAAGACAAACCAGCAGAAGTAAGACTTGCAGTGTTTGCTCCAGCAGGTGGCTGGTGAGATGCTCTGGTGAGATCAGAATTTGATGAATGTTTCAGAAAGAGTGGTTTACCTAGCACATTTACTTTTCAGTTTTCTCTTTTGCTACTCATGAATTGCAGGAGCAGGAGGGAAGGAGAACTGAATCCATTGGGACTCAGATCAGTGTGAAAATACTGAAATGTGAGGTATCCTGAAGCTGCATCTCTGAGCAGTTTAGTTAAACCATTCCTTTTCACTACTTTTCTCCACACCAAGTCAGTGTTCATCCTCAGAATTCAGATGTACTCCATTCAGAAAGGTGATTGCTATAAAGGCCATTGCCTGGTGGATGCATCTCTAGTTACTTTCTGTGCTTTTTATCTTAATAGGAAAAGAAAAGCAAAGGCAAAAAAGTAGCATTTGTAGTTGACTACAATACATGCAGAATGACCTCATTGGAAAAAGAGTGTGCAATACTGGCTGCAAAGTTAAATAGATTAAAGCTCTTACCCTGTTGCGGACAGTGAGCACAGCATCTAGCAGAGCAGGGACTGTATTACTGCATTCGTCTGTGGGGGAGTGTCTGATCTATGGGCCAGCCACGAGAGGGCAAGACAGTAACAAATACTTGAGCAAAAATTAATCTGTCAGGCAGGGAAACAATTGCATGAAGGCAGCCACTGTGCCAGACTGCTGAGCCTGGGAGGAGAGTGGGGCCACAGGCCAGGCTGGGAGCTCACTGGGTGAGCAATGAATGAGAAACCTCCGCGGGGTCTGGCTGGTGCCATTGTTCGCAGTCATGGCAGGCAGCGCTCGGCCCTGCTCCTCTCGGAAATATGAGTTATTAAAATGTAACAACAGCAGGAAGGCTTTTGCACTAGGGCTTATACAATATCCCTTTTACAGTTCCTGGTTTTTCCTCCTCCTTGGAGCAGAGCTGTTTTCCTTTGGCCATGGGTGAGATGAGGGTTTGTTTGTGCCATGACCCTGCCAGCAGGTGACCGTTTCTCCAGCTACTCTGCAGAGTTTCCCTTCACAGCCTGCGTGGAAGTGGAGGCCAGATGCCCCCTGGGGTTTCTGGATGACAACCAACTTTTTCTGATCCATTCAGCATAGCCTTGTCGTGGGAGCAGCCGAGAGGCATGGGGGGATGAGGAAGGAGAAAGCATTCCTTGCTGCTACATTCACATAGTTCCTGGCACCAGCCAGCTCAGCAAGTTCCTCCTGAAGACACTCCAGACTCTGAAATAATTTCTATTAGGAAACCATTCATGCTCTAGCTAGAGCCCTAGCTGACTCTTTAAAGCCCCCCCCCCCCCCCAAAAAAAAACACTAAAACACTGACAGTGGTCAGGAGCCTCTGATGTTACCTGGCTTGTTTTGGCAGGGCTGACGGTCTGAGCTGCAATGAGACCCAAGTCCTCTGTTCTTCTCGGCTGTAGTTTTCCCCACACAATTTTGCACTTCCTGCCAGTTTGTACAGAACTGGAATCAAACTCCAGCTCTATTTTCTTAGTTGCCCTTAATGCTATCCTTGTCCCTTTCTCAGTAAGAAGAAAGGCAGCTTTGCACAGTGTGACTGTATTTACTCAATTTCTTGCTGGTGCTGCCATTACTGGAACTGCCTGCAAAGTATGAGTGTCAGCGCTAAAAAATTGCCAAAGTTTGTAAAGCTGATGATATTTAAGAAATGCGTAAGGTGAAAATACGTATTCAGGCTCTAAGATGCTTCCTCAGCAGTAAGACTGGGATTGTCTGTTGTGGGGACTCGGAAGATGCAGGCAGGACAACCCTCTTGCTAACCGTGGCTCTGAGACATGTTCCCTTTGCCTGCCCTCCCTCCCACCCAATCCTGTTTTTTGAGTCCCTCTTTGAAGTGGGTACGTTAGCCCAATCATGCTGTTACCTGCTGAACTGCAGTAGGCTTGTTTCAAGTGTTTAAATTGCCTCTTGAGTGATGATTCATTTTGATTGATCAGCTTTGAGCTGGGTGTGAAAGTAGCCCTGGCTGCTTCGTTACTGGCACTGCTAAGCTTTTGATAACGCTGATTTTTACCTTTTAAAGCCACTGCCTGTTGCAGCTCCCCTGCCTATTAGATTTGCTCCTTTCACTGTCAATGGGAAAATCCCCTGGGCCCTTCTGGAGTTTTCCAAAGGTATTTGTACCCAATTAATTTGGAAATCTTGGACTTCTAGGCTTGGTGTTTGTTCATGTATGAGTTGATGGGAAATGAGTGTCTTGGTTTTGAGAGGTTGGTCTGTCCACTGCCCTAAGTCTTGTGCAAGTTCTTTAGTTGCTGCTAGTTGATGGCAAAATCATCCTTTTAAATTCTGGAGTAAATTATACAGATGAAGACAAAGAACAATGAGAAATGAAGCAGTGCCAGTGTAAGAAAAGAGAAAATAACAGTGTAATTATGTCCTCAGCAAGCAAGGCAGAGGCGTAAGTGATGGCTAAAGCTGGCTGACAGTGTATCTCAGATAAACCTGCGTCTATTTCCAGGAATACTGAGAGTTAAACCAGCTACTTTCTGTAGCTCTTTTGTGTCTCAGTTTCCTCACCTGTAAAGTTGGATAACAGTAATTTCCTCCCAGAAGGGCTGCCAGTGCTGGCTAGAAGCTCTACTGTGTTACAGCATTAAGGAAAGAATGGCTATTATTAATCGCTTCTCATAATTTTTTCAACATTCTGCACAAATAAATTCTGTTTGGTTTGGTTTTTAAAACTTGGACTCAATGGCTGGACCAAATCATAGCTGGAAGCTGAGAGGTATAAGAAAAGACATCCAAAATGCAGCTCGGTTTGCTCTGTATAGGACAGAACTGCTGAAGCTGCATCACTTGTGGCTCTTGAGCCCAGTGCCAGCATACAGAATTCCCTCCTTACAGCTTTTCCATTTCATGTGCCAAGTATCCAGCTCTTCAGTCTGTTATAAATCTTCCCTAATTCTGTAATTGCTTTGCTAGTGATTATAGGCAGACTTTTGTTGATCCTTATGTGGCTTTCTTTTATCCACGTTTTCTGCAGGCTCTTTTATTGTTGTTGATTCTTTTTTCCAGTTCCTTGTGCCCCTTTTCCAGTTCTAGCAGGCCACATGGCGCTGGTCCAGTGTCTTCCATCCCAGTGACAGGCAGAGCCCCCTCTGCATCTGGGTCTGCCTTTCCATTAAGAGCTGTCAGGGGGAAGGGCCGCCTTGTGCCTCTTACACACTTGCAAATATGGGAAGCAAACATGTAAGTTCATGCATTTAAGAATATGCTCTGAATCACACTTGCAGGACCGGGAGTTGCATTCAGGGATGGATTTAGAAATCATGGCAGGCAGACAGTTAAGCATGATTGTACTGTTCCCTGAGTACCCATGGATGTCTCTAAACACAAGCAGTTAGAACAGCAGCAAAACAATCATGCCTGGCTGTTTGTTTGGCACATGCTCAAGTCTGCAGCCAGATCAGTTGCTACTGCTGAGGAGGGGTTGGAGTAGGTGGTGTGCAGTCCCTCTCCTCTGCAGCAGTTTAGTCCCACACTTTCTGTGCCTCCCTCCAGTGCAGCAGGACCAGTAAGCCTGGCTTTTCAGAGCTCCAGCACTCCGCCTCCGTTCCACCTTTTCTTCCTCCCCAGGGATGTATGTTCCTGTCTCTAAATTGCACGTGTGAAAATGTACCTGATGATCCAGCTTGGCCAAGGGCAGGCACTGGGGTAAGCCCCTGCCCTGGGTTATGTATGATGCTTGGATAAAAAACAGTGATATTCTCACTTCCTGAAGTGAGATATGGATCTCTTCTGTACCACTTTGGAAGGACGTGATTGATGCAAATCTATGGTTGTTGCTTCATTCCTGTAGTTTCAACTAAAACTCAGACCATAAAAGCAAAAAAAGGAGTTGTACATTTTTGAAAAATGGATTAAGCTTTGAGGGGTTTGAGAGTTTGACTTTGACCTGTTTTTGTTTTTCAAACTTGTGGCTAGTTTCAGAAGTGCTCAGCTGGCATTTCTGAAAGCAGCCCGAGGATTTTATAATGATTCATAAGGGGGGGTATTCATGTGGGTCAGCTCATGAAGCACCTTGAAGAGTTTTGTTTTCAGAGATTGGGGCTGTTCAAAATGGAACACACTCATGACCTTTCATTCAGACTTCCCCTACATTCAGGGATTTTCCTTCTATTGAATGGGCATTGACTACTGCCTTTAATTTTCATTTTATTGTCTGTTAACACACTCTTCAACTTTAATTTTGGGTTGAAGTATCCCCTTCCCTAGCCATGGGAGAGGCTGTTCTATGAAAATAGCCATCTGATGTACCTTGTGGTTGAGCAGATGTTATCTTGTTTAGTAATGAAATTCTGCCTTGAGTAATTGGACATTCTTCCTGGTTCCTCATAATTAAGGCAGAAGAAAAGAACAAAAGCTGCTGATTTGATATGAGTAATTGCTTCATTAAGTTATTTGCTTCCTCACCATAACCATCAGCCCAAAGAAGAGAACAGCATGACCATCAGACCACATATGATGATACTGTAACGCTGTGGGTCTTTGGTGCTGTGTTGTCAGATGGAATCACAGGGAAAGGGGTTAGGAAACACACTGCTAAATTATTTACCTCTTAACCATATGCACTTAAAACCACAGAGAGAGTCTGGCTGTTGCTAGCTGTGCTGTGTCCTAACCAAGTGAATCAGTCCTCAGAAAAAGCAAAGAGCTCATGTATGAGGCTTTAGATCAACACAGCTGCCTTGCCTCCTCTATCTGAGCATTGTGAATTGATGCTGAAAGGCTGAACATCTGTGTTCTAGTGTGGAGCAGGGAAGGGCAGAGCTGCACTAAATGCTGGCCACTGTCAAGAAGAAAGTGGCTCAGAACTGGAGTATGGCAAACCTTAGCTGTGGTGATAGCTTATGTCACTGCTGTTCTTTGCATTTAGTATTCCTGGGTTTGGCAAGCAGGTTCACATGTGCGTTTGGGTGCACAAGGACTCACTGGTGAACTTACTGGACCCGAGCTCCTCTCGTGCTTATCTATTTGCCCCATCTCCATCATTCAGTGGTTTTGTTGCTCATGAATAACAAGGCACCCCAAATGCACTTAGTAAACCTACCCCTTATTGCCAGCTTGAGAGCCAGGCTACTGAATAGGAGCACCTGCAGGATTTACATGTGCCCACTGACAAAGTCAGGGCTTGGAGGCTCCTTGGAAGTGAATTCTGCTGAATTATCCCCAAGTGCTGGGGGAAGTGGTTCCAGGTCACTGCCAATCAGTCCTCCAGACCTCTGCATGCTGTGCTCTGCAAAGCCTGTATTATTGAGGAATGCTATCGGAAACTTTGATCATCAAACTGATTTCTATCTCTCTCCAAGATCTAGGCAGGTATGTTTTCTTATACAAGACAGACTCCACTGAGCTCAGAGCTGACAGGCCCTATATTCCTGCAGCTGTAAAGTTGGGCAGTAACAAGTTAGATGGTAACCCTTTCTTGGCCAAAAGCCACAAGGTCTCATCTTCTGTGTGGTCTCCTTCCCCTCCTGCTTCCTTTCCCTTGAATCCAGGGGCTCTCCAACCTGAGTTTTGCAGGGCTTTTGCAGCGATCTCTCTGGCCGGGGTGCAGTGCCACCGCTCACCTCGTGCCGGGTTTGGCAGCTGCCTCCCCATGGTGGGCAGGATGGGCTGCTGGTGCAGAGCAGGGCGAAGAAAACTGTATCCTCTCTCCAGCCTTGCGGCCACAAAAGAGCAATTGGTCAGGAAAAACGAGCTTGGAGGATCATATGTAAAACAGAGCTGGAGAGGGAGATGTGTGTGGTCCTGACAACTGAGGTTTCCACCTCTAAATCAGTGTGAGATACTGTTCCCCAAAGAAGTGGCTTAGGCCTGCTCTGCTGCTCCCTGGCAGGTCTTTGCAGCATAAATTCCTGCTAATCCTTGTTGCTGGTCACCTGGGGAGCTCTGCTCTCTGCCGTAACAGCAACTTCTGCCTATGAGGCAATGCCTTTGAGCCTCAGGGTGGCACTGAGTAATGCACAGCCTCCCCACACCTGTCCCTGGGAAAACCCAACCTTCCTCTCCTTTTGTAAGACAAGAAAGTTGGTCTGAGAGGTTGAATAAGGCAGTTGGAGAGATGTAATTACATACATGCTAGTCCGTGAAAGTGTAGGGTTTTTTTTTTCCCCTGAAGGCTGATCCTGTCCTTATTTCTATACCTTCCTCCTCGCTGCTGCAGTATGCATTACTTGGTGCTGATGCCTCCCCTGGTCTCTCCCTCACCTTGACCCTTTCCTGGGCTTCTGGCTCCCTGCCCCAGTCCACTGCATGTAGCTGGCAGTGCTCGTCTCTCTTGCTCCTCTGATCGCTGTACTATGTTTACTTGGGGAGATTGCATATGTCTGTGCAGGACCCCCACATGCTGGGGAACATGCTTGCCTGGAGGATGCTTCTGGGGGAGAGACAGCATATACCACTTACAGCAAATGCTTTTCATGCCTGCCACGAAACTGCAACACACGTGTCGTGGGCTAAGCCATGAAGAACCAGCTGCTGAGGGCATCACAGCTGGGTCAGGCTTAGCAGCTGCTGCAGGAGGTGCAGCATCTGCAGCCTCGGTGGGTGCAGGTGCCACTGGGCTCTGAGGAGCCTGCCCACGCTCACCCCTCAAAGATTGCCGCCGTGTGTGTGGAGTTGGGCATCACAAGATGGAGACAAGCGAGGTCAAGGTAGCCACTCTGAAAAGAGACTGGCTCTGCACCTCTGCCAGCACTGAGCTGGCATAGGAGTGCCAGGGTGGGATGTGTTTGGCAGAGGGGATGTCCAGGGCTGGTGTGGGACGGGTGTGTACACCAGATCAAGTCCAAGCTGTTTTGGCACGGCTGGATGCATGAGGCTTGCACAGTGCCTGCTTGGGCTGGGGCTGGGCTGAGACAGCAGTCTGAATCCCTCACTTTCAGGAACAATAAATTCCCCTCACTAATCTTACGGGGGGTGGGGTGGGGGGGGTGGGGGGTGGAGAGCTTATAATTACTTTACCTATTTGAAGCCTGCGGACCCTATATTGTATTGGACATTAACCTGCCCTTCTGAGCCAAGTGACTGATTCTCTTGGTAATTCTGAGGCCAGGCAGCCAAAGAAAAGGATTCTTTGTCAGACAGTATTTCAGAAAAAATCCCTTCAGCCATTTTCTGTCTCATTGTGTGTGTTTGGCCCTGAGGTAGAAAGCCTGCTCCACAATTTGCTGTTTGTATTTGTGCAGTCAAGCTGGTCAGATGTACCCCAACCACGGTCCTGAAAACACTGCTTACCAGCAGCCCTGCAAAGGTGCAGGCACACTTTGCACACATAATCATGCATGCATGCAGAACCATACACTTAATCGCACACACGTGCACATGTAATCACATGCTTAATCGGGCACACATGCACATATGTGAGAAGAACAGAAAGTTGTCTTTTGATCTTCCGTAGAGTATTACTCACAGTACTCTGCTCTGCGAGTATTGAGTATTAAAAGTACTCATGCCCATCAGAGATGGAGGCAAGAGCAGAGCGGGGAAATTAGTGTTCAGGAGTGGGTTCTGCTCCTGACTTTGCCCTTACTTGGTGTATGAGGTGGGGCAAGTTATTGTGCTATTGTTTCTCCTCCATAAATTGTGACTAATGATTTCAAAAGCACCTGTGGAAAGAGTAATATATTGTTACTGTGGGCTTAGATGCATGTTTACTTAAGCAACAAAGCTTTGGTGGTTCAGAAGTTTTCTTGATTAAGTTCTTTCCTAACATCTCCCTGCTGGAGACTGAAGTGTAGTCATGCAGCAGTGGGTAGAGCCATTGCTGCTACAAACCTGGGAACGTGTGAGTGCTCCAGAGCTGTTTCAGTGCAAAGTCTGGCTGCTTAGCACTGAATCCCCCGTTGATTTCAGCTAGCTCTTCAAATTTTCCACTAAATGCCTGAGAGGGGCTCAGACAATCCTTTTTTTTTTTTTTTTTTTTCCATATCTGTTACAGAGGTGATAATCTATGGCTGAGAAATGGTAACAAATATCAATGGGACCACATCATCTTAATCTAGCTCATCTACTCTTTCTCTGTCCCCTTGCAACGCCAGGGTTAGGGCTGGGGGGCAGAACAGTTTTCTTCCTACCACGGAAAAGTCTAAAACTACAACATCAAACAGAAAGCCCTTCCTACTGAAATCATGCCTTTGAGCCGGTGGAAGTTTCTCACATGGGTAGGACTTGTGCTCTGCACCTTCGCATGGGTGACTCGCCCAAGCAGGCTGTGGAAATCTTTCCAGTGATCAGCCCAGTCCTTCCTCCAGCAGTTCAGGCTCCTGCACTTCAGTGTGCCTTTAGTCATAGCGAGTCTTAATTTGCAGTTTCTTCCTGTCTGTGTTCATAATGCCCCCAGCTTATTGCATTCGCGTAACTAATGTCCAATGTGTGTTTCACAAGGCAGTGATCAGGAGCGTGTCTGCTCTCCTGACAGACCCATGTGCTGAGGCACATAAAGAACAGCAAAATGGAGCCTCTTCTTCCCCACTAACCTGGGAGAGATGCCAGATCCCAGTGCTCTGGGGAGCTGGTTATGGGGTACGTGGCTTTCTGCATGACCCCAGGCAGTGAGTAACTGCTCACGCATAGGTTTCCCTGTGTCGTAAGCCTGCACAAGCATTTTGCTCAATTTACAGCCTTGAATGAGTCCCTTACGTGTGGGTTTGAGGAGGAAAGATGTGTTTACACCACAGCGTGCTGACGGGCAGTAACGCACTTTGAACTAGAAACTGCCTGACTTGAGAGCAGTGCTGACCTAAGCTGCTCCTGCGGCAAAGGGCTGAATCAAAGCCGTGGGGTGCGCTGGGCTAGGTGCATGAAATTCCCTCCCCTTCCTTTGCTGCACCAGCTAAATACACTGCAATTTCCAGGGCTGGGAGTTGGCAGGAGTAATCCCTGGGGACCATGTGTTTTCCGAGGGGATAATGTGCAGCTGCCGGGGAGGCTGCGCCCTGCACTACCCCTGCCAGTGCCAGGAGAATTGGAACAGCCCATAACTGTGTGCGAGATTAGGAAGGTGTGTGCTAATTAACGGGAGTGCTGGGCTGCCCCGCGACTGGAGCTGTGCGCGTGGATGTAGTGGTGGAGTGCGCGTCCCCTCCCTGTCCCTGCCCGTGCCAACAAAAGGATTGCGCCTGCGGCACGGCACCCCAGGGACCGCTCACCCCAACACCTCACCCATCGGGTCTTGCTCCCATGTCACAGCTTGAAGCGACGGCATGAAGAAATCCTCGTATTCAGGTGAGCAAGTGGCCACTCCACTGTCTCTCTCTCCTCTTGGCTCTCTCCCTTTGCATCTGTACTCTGAAAAGAAAAAGGTTAAAAAACTCGCCAAAGTACAACTTGCACAAGCCCTTCTGCCTCTAAGCAGCTCTGTAGCAGAGTGAGTGGCTGTTTCACTGTGTATAAACAAACCCTGTTGATCAGTGGAAAAGGCTTAAAAAGCAAAACAAATCCAGGGAGGCAGCTTGTTCCAGGCAAAACTTGGCGTTGGTGGCATGGAGCTTGTTATTCAGGAGGTACCTGTGCCAGCACAGGGTGAGCTCCAGTGCTGTGCGGCAGCTTGAAATTAAAACGGGATGGTGACATTGTGTGTGACGCTGGCTGCCTTTGGGGCTGGAGGAGTTTCCAAGTTGGGGGTGGAAGAGCTGGGATCCCCTAATGCTGCAGGACTGTCCTCTCCATGCTCCCCATCCCAGCTTTCCCAGTCTTGCCCTGCAGGGTGAGGGCTCTGTGCCCTCTGCTCTTGCAGGCTTCTTTTCCCCCAGCTAACGTGGGAGCAAGCTGATATAACTTGTCTGAGCCTTCTGTGAAATCCTGCCAGCGGTCTCAAGAAGCGGCTGGCGCGTGACAAAGCGGACACGTTTCCTACAAAATGTTCATTGCTCACCTAGTAAAGCTCAAGTGCCTCTGGCAGCTCCTCCAGGTGTGTGACGTTGCTCTGCAGATGATTTCTGCTTGGCTCCAGCTACCAGCTTGTGACCCCATGCTCTGTAAGCCTGGTTCTGCCCTGGCTTTGCCCTGGCTGCTGTGGGGACGTGGTATCATCGTGCTGGCCTCCTAATGTCCTGAGTCACGGGTCTGGCTGCACTGCAGGGGTGTTTGGGGCAGCTGCCGTGCTGCGAGCCGCTCAAGCCATGTCGTGGCCAACTGGAATCTGCCTGAACTCAAGCCACAGGAGTTGGGGGTTTGTGTTCACTCAGAAAACTCCTTGTGTGATGCCGCTGCTTGTTTATTGTTAAAATTAGTTAGTAATGTTTCTCTTGTACATTTCTCTTCTCGCGTTAGTGTTGCTAAATGGACTGCCAGCAAGGTTTTACTAGGGCTTGTATGCTGGGAACCTGAGAAAGCCTAAACTTGATTATTAGCACGTTGTAATGGATTAAAGTGTGTATTACCAGCTGTGCATTGTGCGTAGGGAAACCTGTTATTTGTATAGGCCTCCTGAGGTGCAGGCAGTGGCTAAAGCAGCCCTGGTGCAAACAGGAGCAGGGCAACAGGTCTGAAGATAACTGGTTGTCGTAAGAAAAAGCTGTCAGTACTGCATGACCTGATATATGACTTCTTGCTAATGGGGCCAAGTGGTCCTTAATTGCTTTGCTTGCTTTGGGTTGATTGTGCTGGAGTGAAGCTGTGGCACTGCAAAGCCCGTGATGTGATTGATGTGTCTCTGGTCAGTGTACAAACTCTCCTTCCCTTGGTGTTGCAGCTGAGGTCGGTTGACATCTGGTCATTACCTTTAATTCAAAAGGGACTGTCACTGTACTTTGGAAACACTGTTTGCCTTGAGATTTCCCTTGGTATGGGGCAATTATTTAAGGAAAATGAACAGAAGGGTTACACTAGCTAGGATACACTACATGGAAGCAACAGGGTATCAGCAGCTCTCTTCTGCGTGTTGCAAAAGTTCCACTCTCAGTGTTGCAGCTCCTGGCCATGCTGTTGCTGGGGCCGTGCCTCTCGCTGATTCATCGGGCAGAAAGGCACTCGATGAATCACCCGTCGTGCTGGGGAGGCTGCCTTTGGAGAGCTGCCACCTCTGTGCGGGGCAGAGCCAGCCCTCCTTGTCCCATGAATCTGGTGGTTTTACAAATCGGGGAACATTGGTGGTGACTCGCTTTGGGGAATTTCACTGGGAATCCAGGTTACTTCTCCAAGACATGAGTAAGATATACGAAGCGCTGCAGAGCCTCTGAGCTTTCTATTGCCAGAGAAACTGGTGAGGTGACAATGTGACTTCTCAGCTGCAAAGACTGCGCTTCCCAAGCACATTGCTGACAACCCCTGACAGGCTGGAAATGCGGTGCCTGGCTGAGAATCTCCCAAAAATGACAAAAGGAAACAATAAGCATGTTGTAAACACGTTTTAAGGTTAGGGAGCATCCCTTGCTGGCCTTGTTTGCTCCTTTCCAGTACATTCTGGATCTGTTCTGTGGACCGGGGTCCTGCTGAACCCAGCTGGAGGATCTCACTTGACTTCACGGGGCTGAAGCTCCAGCTCCCTCCTCTGTGAACACAGCAACGCTGCTGTAGTTCTCTCCTGTTAGCAGGCTGCTCCCCAAGCCAGGCAAGATTTACCTTTTTCTAAAGCACTTCAGGGGAAATCATTATCCATCTGCTATGACTTTTGAGCACATGCCGCATAGGTGCGGTTGGGATAAAGAGTTTGCCTTCGGATGTTTTACCTCTTGTCAGCAGAGAGAGGCTCAGACCTTTGTGCCGTAGCCGTGGGCAGCTCAGCCTGGTAGGGATTTTATTTCCTGGAACTTCCTGGCAGCAGCGAAAGGAGGAGGGGGGAGGGTGAAAAGGGGATTTTACATATTAAAAATGAGCAATAACCACTATTGAAGCCGGCTCTTACATGTTTGCTTTATGGATGTCTATTGTTTCAGATGCTTAAGGCAAGGAGAGTTTTCTTCTGAGATATTTTACTTGTCCTGGAATACTGGGTTTTTTAAAGGATTTTTCAATTCTCATTTTCCATTACTCAAGCACGATTGCATCACCAAAGAAGCAATAGACAGGATTTGTGATAAATGACACGATGATTTATAGGTAGTTTCAAGGATGGTGCAAACTGTTCTGGCCAAGGACTGTTTGCAGCTTCAGGTTTATGTAAGGTGTTGGCGTGTGCTGAAATAAGGATCACCCTCATTACAGTACCTCCAGAATTATCCATAGTGGTTATGTGCTACCCACCCTTACCTAAACTGTGGATTCCTAATTTATTGCTTAGGCACATAAGGAGAAATAACTCCTCATATATTAGCTGAGGCTATAGGAAAAACTGCAGGAGTAACAGCAAGAACTGTGATCTGATCATAGGATTTGGGAACAATTTTTTTCTCATATCATGACTCGCAAAATGATTCCCTATAAAACACAGGCAATAGAATATAAGTCAAATTGGAGTTGTTGGCATTATCTAGACTGGGAAGCTTTGGGAAAAGAGCTCTGTCCTCTGATTGGTTGATTTATCATGTCCCTGGATCCCCTCCCTGCTGCAGACCCATTGTGTTGCCTTGGTGCCGACACCACACTGCATCTGCAGATGCTGAACACCCACGGCTCTGGTCCAAGGCAGAAGCAGTTACAGGTGTTAGGAGGGGGGTGAGTCGGGTTTGTACGCTGCTAAAGGGCTCCCATTTGTGCTCCTGTCTGTGCAGCTGGTGGAGAAAAGCAAGTAAGCTCTTGGTGGGCATGAGTGAGAGCTGTGGTGTGTGGCTGTGATAGCACAGGGACATGCACTGCGGCAAGCGCTCATCTGGCAGTAAATGGAGGAGTTTGTCAAAGCGCAATGAAAAGCGCTGGGTAGACTTGCCCTCCCCCCCCCCAAGGAAGCATCAAGGGCTGTAGCTGAACAGGTGCTGCCTGTTGAGGGGGCCTCGGTACATCTATGGCTGCAGCCAGTCTTCTGAGATGGTGTGGAAAAACTGAGACTGAATCTTTTTCAGGCTGATACTGAGTGAGAGAGGCCCACTGCGATTCCATCAATGGCCTTTAACCTCACTGTCGTAGAAATTGCTGGGTGGGGCAGAGATGACCTGGTGTTTGCAGAGCCCCATTGTTCTCTCCTGAACCAGACCCTGTCTCCTGTCAGCTGGCTGGCATTGTGTTTGTCTAAGCTATGGAAAAATGAACAGAGCTGTTCAGATTGATTTTTTTTTTTTCTTTAATTATTTAGTTCACTGGCTAAATGGCAGTATCTGAGGATGCCATTTCAGCTCTTTTGCTGCCACCCATCCCTGCCTTTCTGTCTTCCAGGTCTCTGAACTCGAGCAGAGCAGTGAAGCCTGGCCTGGGCTTCTTTCCTTTCCCATCCGTGGCAGAGCTGAAGCATTTATAAAGTCAGTGTGAGTGTGGGGGATGTAAAGGGGAAGGAAAAGGGTGAGGAGAGAGTTCTGGAGCCCAGGAGTAGAGGGAAGAGGAGGGATGGTGGTGCTGGAAGTGCCGTCGTGGGGTCAACTGGCCCAGGAACACTGGTCCCTTGCCTGAGGCTGTGGAAGTTTTGCACTATGTGGTTTTGTGTTGGCATTGTGTTACCTTGTGTTACTGAAATACCAGGAAGGAAAATAACAAGGATTACAAAATGAACTGGCTTCTTGATAATCCAAGAATAGCAGGAGGCTGGTGCACAGACAAAGGGCTTTGTATCTTATTTTTGGGATGCTGAAAGCTCTGCAGGTTGTCTTGGTCAGCTGCGTGGATGATCTGCACCATTCAGATCTATGTGAAAGCTGGGTGATGCCAAGTGTTCATGGCCCCTCACCCTTGCTTTAAACCGCCAGAGAAAAGAGGGCAAACATGATGCAGTTCCTGCATGGCAAACACTTGCTGTTTCAGACAACTGCATCTCCGACTAGTCCGTGCCTCATGCTCACTTTCCAACCAGTGAACAGCAGCCACAGTGCCCGCTCATGTTCACACATTCTGCCTGGTGGGTTTCCTTCCCCAACCCCCTTCATTTTTTTTGTTTGTTTTTTTTTTTACCACCAGGTCTATCATGTCATGCTGTTCCCTTCTCCATCCCTGCCTGAGTCACTTCCCCGTCGCTGCATGCACGGCTGGACGTGACCTTTGACGTTCCCACTGGCTGCTGCCCCCAGGATTCTTGTTTGAGCTATAGCAATGTTTAGAGATGCTCAGAGAGAGTGGATGCCATTGCTCTGACTGCTGCGGGGATGCAGGGTAAAAATGTGCATGTCTTTCCCTCCCCACACCTCTGAGTTTCTCAATGACTGGTGTACGATGGGTGGCAGAGGCAAAGGCCATATGAGCTGGGCACTGTTGCAGACCATGCTCCCAAGCCAGCGCTGTGGCCGAGAGGCAGCATTGCCCAGGTCTGCACTGTGTGCTTGACAGCTAAAAACCTTTAACAATTCTTTTGCTTACTTTTAAAATGAAAAAGGTGTATGCTTTAGAGAATTAGATTTCTAATGTGCCTGTCCTGTCTTGTGGTAGTAAAGCCTGTAGTTTTCCCAGAGTGCTATGAATTGTTGGAGTCTCTGGTGGACGAAAGCACCCTGATCCTTGGACAGATCATTCTCAGCTGCCTTCAGGGTCTTGCAGTCGGTGTCTGTGGCTTAGCAGATATCAAGAGTTGTTGATGGCAGATGGCATCAGTCCTAGCAAGCTTGCCTCTGTGCTTCCTTGCTGCAAAAAATGAGGTGGGGCTGTGGGATGTCCAATCAAAAAGCACAATTGTATTTTACTCACTCACTGACAGAATATATTTCCATAAATGTTAACGCACTCTGCTGTCACATGTTTCTGATGGCTCCTGATGATTGATGTAGTCTTGTTACGAAAATATTCTCCTATAGCAGTGCCACGCTGTGCTGGGGTGGCAGGATCAGCATGATGGGTTTGGTTGAGTGCTCCACCATTGCCAGATTTGGCTGGTGTGCGAGGGCAGTGGTAGAGCTTTACTTCAGGTAGCAAAACATCCCAACATCTCTTAGGAAATAGTTTGGAGAAGCAAGGGAATCCAGCCTGCAGAGAAAGCCAAATAAGAAACCGCATTGCAGAAAATAACAAAAAGCTGTGTGGGGTGCAAGGGGGTGATTATCTGCTTCCCCAAAACACCAGTCATTTTCCTGTGCCCACATGGGGTGAGCAAGGAGAAGTGGTGCCATGTGGAATGGGGAGATGTTGCTGCAGAGGGTAACTCCCTGCCTGCTCACTGGTCCCTGTGAGGCAGGGAAATCCCTCCCAAAAGCAGCACTGCTGGTTACCAGATAGCGAGTGGGGCTTTGTGGGTGACGCTAACCTGTCCCCTCTTAGACAAGAGATGTCATGGGTTTTGCATAAGGTGGGATCCAAATCTGGGGCAAAGTCTGTAGAAGAGGAGAGGACTTTGTATCACAGTGATTTATGAAGTTTTAACCTGTCAGATGTGTGAAGTCTCTGTTTGCTTTTTGTAAGCTCCCTGGTGGCACGCAGGAGAGGGTGGGATCCGCCTGTCCCTAGGGGTGATGCTAACTGGCCATGCCAGTGTGTTTAACAACACACCAGGGAGTTTCCCTTCCTGCCCTGTCCTGGTGCCCTCAGGAAGAGTGGCTGTGCTCACGGAGCCCTGGCTGTGCAGCCCTTGTTCCCTACAGAAACTGTACGCTGCAAGCGGCAGTGTGGTGGGAGAGTGGTGGCACAGTCACTGGTGAGTCAGCCCATTTCAACACTGGCCTGCAATGACTTATCAGTGACAGGGATGGTTTGAAGCACTCTAAAGGGTTTACGTTTAAGAGGGGTGTTCACTGCTGCCTGGAAAGCTGCTTCCTTCTGTGTATCTCATTGTTCAGGCAATAGCACAGGCTTGCAAAGGCCTTCCTTGCAGCTGCTGTGAGATGGGGTACCTGGTTTATCACTGTAAGAGCCCGAAGGGGAATCCTGGCTTTGTGCTTGTAAGGCAACTTCTACTGTCATGTGCACAAAATAGCCTCTCACTGGGCATGGTAGAGTTCAGACGTCTCTAAAGCAGAGGCCAGCATCAGTGTGGGATGGCACCAGGAGGACAGGCAAGGAGAAGTTTTGTCCAGTGGTGCTGCATTTGTGAAAATAGTTGGCTGGGCAGAAGGGGGCTCGTTGTGAAGTTCTTGCTCAGGCTTTAACACTGATCATTGCACTACAGCGGTCTGAAGCATGATATAAGTTATCTCAATGACCTGAACTTTTAATTTCAGTGAGGGCAGGTTTGAATCTGATGTCCAGAGCATGTAATTGTTCCCCCCATTTCCCTCAAATGCCATGCTGCCTTTGGGGCTCCCAGGTCGAGCAGATGAAAATTAAACTGGAGGGACGATTGCAAGCTGGAACTAGCAGCAAAAGGGGGTTTTCTTTTTCTTTTTTTTTTTTTTCCCCTTGTCCATGCCTGATGAGTGTTATTTACAGGAAACGCTTTGTGCAGCTCTGAGATTTGTTTAGAGAAGGAGTGTAGGGGGAGGAGACAGCTAAAGGCATAATGGAAATGAAAAAGGTCATGGTAAAGCTCAAGAAAGTCTGTAATTTCCTGGTGTGGGAGTATGGCTATTCTGGGGACCGAGGGAATAACGGAGCTCTGGCTCTGGTTCCCAGGGCGGGAAAGGGCTTGCCAAGGGAGAATCTACAGAGGAACCAGCTCCCTTTGGGAAGAGCTCAGCACCCAGCAGCTCTCCTCAAGGACTTGCAGGGCTGAACCCAAAGCAGCTGCTGGGGACACAGAGGGTCCCTGATGCTCAGCTTGTCCAGAGTCCTGTCCCTTTGCAGGCTGTGGCAGTGATGCCAGGCAAACTCTGAGCTCGTGTACTTGGGGAGCAAGTTGGAGTCTTGATCTTCAAGAGCAGCACCTGGGTACAGCTTTGTTTTGGTTTTGATGTTCTCAAGGGAAATGGGGATTGCCTATAGCATTATATAATGGACAGAATAAACAAAGGAAACAAGGACAAGATGCCCTCAGCAATTACTGCGGAGTGCTGTTGTTGAATGGTTCAGTGGCTGAGTTGTAAGTGCCTGGACACGTACAAATAAAAGTTGCTGAGAAGAATAACAGATCTGGTGTGTTACAAGTCAGGACAAAGGACTTGCACATGATGGACCATGGAAGGTGGCAGGGGTTGGTTTGAGTGAATATAAGGTTGATGGAAACCTGTGAGTTAACAAGGCTGGAGGGTTTGTTTTGCCTGCAGGAAGGGTACAGCTCTGGGCTGCAGAAAAGAAAGTTTTGCCCACTGACTTGGCTGGTGCAGAGCTCCCAACCTGTCCAGGTCTGTGACTGGTGGGGTGTCAGCCAGCGGCACTCTACAGATGCTTTACTCTCCTAATATTCTGTTTCCATCTTCCATCCAATGTGACTTTCAATTAATTTTTTAAATTAAAAGCAATATATATATATTTAAATCGGTAGGAGTGAGGAGGAAACATGATTCATTGCCCACATAGAATTTAATTTGAAGCACTGAAAGTTGATGTTGCCAGTCCAATCCTGAAATGCTGTAATCCTTCCTCTGGTTTGCTTTGGGGAAGGTTTCTGACCTCGCTGATTTTCAGTGTTCTAATGATAAAAGGAGTCACGTGTGCTGTGTTGCTTTTATCTAAGGTCAATTGCTAGAAGCACTAGGAAATCCTTAAATTCAGACCTTTATTATGTGCTTTTGCAGCCCCGTCTGCCACACAAAGGTTTTTTTTTTTCCTTCGGTGTCCTGCCTTCACGTGTTTGAGAGCATGTTTTATCAAATTGTGCATAATACTGAAAAATGTGAGTTTGAGTTGTGCCCAAGCTGTACCAAAACTACCACCACATCCTACCATGAGATTTCGAAAGCCTCTTTTTAAAGTATTTTTTTAACAGATAGGTTATGACTCTCAGAGCTGTTGAGTATTTACTGAACAGTTCAGACTTATGCAGCCTGAAGGACTAACATTACTGTAGCAATTGCCCTTTGACGTTAATTGTCATTCAACTACATCTGTAAACGCTTTCCCAAATTGCTGTACTGACAAGTGAGATGCTTCAGTTGGTGAGTCCCACATATGAGCACAGAAAGGCTGTTGGTGCTGTGGGTTGTCGGGGGATGTCATGGCTTGGGTGGTCTCTCCTGTCCTGCTTGGCAGCTGCAGCGCAAGGCTGTCATTTATTTCCTGGAGTGGGTTTTTGTCAGATAAACCTCCCAACAGTGATGTGAAATAATCTGACAGCTGATTTCTGCAGTTAATGTTGGGAGCGATGAGTTAATGTTAGGAAGGATGAGTTCAGCCCTTGCAGGCTTGATCCATCTGTGGAGGTTTCAGATGTGCCTCCGCTGCTCTGCTCTGTGTGCTCCTTCATGGACCAGCTGCTCTCTAGGAAATTGGCATCAGGCATCGATGTTTTAAAACACGTCAGGCTTTTTGGACAGTGTGTATGTGGTGGGGAGAGGGGAGGAGGATGTCTGTGGCTGAAGGGGTTTTGGGTTGTTTTTTTTGTTTGGCTTTGCTAAGTTTTTAAGCATCGTGGGAAAAGTAGGAGCCCTGCACTTGAGCTGTGGTGGAGAGGGAATAGTAAAAAGTTGTTTCATAGTATGTGTCTGGATTAATGTTCAGATCTTACTGAGCCTTTTATGTCCTTTAGGCTGTGAATATAAGTATGGGAGCCACTGGGAATGTGTCGTTGCACTGGGTGCTTATTGTAGGTGCATGTGTTAGACCCTCTTATAGACTGGTCCAGTTCCTTGGTGGACAGTTTGCTGGCTGCTGTTGGCAGGGTTTGTAACACAGAGAAGGGTTAGCGGCTCCGGATGCCAGGAAGCAAGGAGCTGGAAGATTGGTCCAGCACATAGTCACACAGCCCCTGGTGAGCTAGGAGGAAAACCTGACCTTAAGTCCTGTGTAAAAATAAACAAGATGTCCTCATTCCTAACCCTGTGGAGATATTTCTGTGTCCAGATCCCCTCCATCTGATGGACAGGCTGTTACTGAGAGGCATAGCAGGGGTGAGAAGTGTTTCCTGCAGGTCAGGTGTACACAGGAGTGTGGGTCAGTGGATGGAAAAACAGAAGCCGTGCTGGCAGAGCATGTATGCTGGTGGAAGTTCATGGGGGAAGACCAGTACAGGAACATGGAAAGGCAGGAGCAAGGGCTGGGCCTGGAAGGGCAGGAGAGGAAGATGCTCCCAGTGCTGCTGGGCTTGGGACAGGAGCAGAGATGCAACAAAGGAAGCGACTTCACTGATGAACTGAGCATGTTTCCTCCTCAGGCACCCCAGGAGCAAGGTGTGAGCCAGGGCATGTCGGTCTTTGCCCTGAGGTTTGAATGGGGGGGGGATTTATAGATATTTTGAGCATTTCTGCAGCGCTCTTCCAAAATGCACTGAAGGTGGGGAACATGGGGACAGGAGGTGAACCAGGTTCCACGTGCTTCTGGGCCAAAGCTGGTCAGCTCTGAAGGAGGAAGAGTAGAAAGCATCAAATCTTGTAAGGATGCAAGGGAAAACATCAAGACAGGAAACAATTTCTTCAGACAGTTATGTGCTAGCATGAATTAGAATAGCCAGAAGTTGTACTTGGGCATACTGGGAGGGATGCTGGAAGAGAGCTGCGATAGCCTCTGAGAAGGTAAGAGCTGTACAAGTAACCCTTGAATTAATTTATAATTGCATTTCTTTGTTATGAATGTTGTTATAAATAGGCTGATGAGGTAGTATGAGTTCTCATGACTACAGAAAGAAATTGTTTTTGATAATTTCCAATGTGTGAATGCTTCACAGTGAGGTTAGACATCTGCATAGGAACTCACCTTTCCCATGAATAGCACAGGAGTCATAAATAGTTTAGAGCCTTGTCTTCAGAGCTTCCCTTGTATAATCATAGTACAGGTAGAGGACACAGGGCTCTCTTTGAACTTGTCAGACAGACCCCAGGCCCCTGCATGTGGGAATCATGCCTTCTTTAGCACACCTTGGTATGTGTCGGGTTTTAACTCTTCTCAGCTGGACAGCAGAAATGACAACTACAGGGAAAAACCACACTGGTTTCTTAGATCAGGTGAATTCAGGACCAGAAGTTCTTCTTAAATCTACACGGCTTGTTGCAAAAGGTGTCACTGGATGGAGAACAGTGGGTCAGAAAAGGAGATGACATGGTGTTAAAAATACTTGTCTTGTGCTCAGTATGGCAATAAACTGTGACTGTGTATGGAGAGTAGGCTGCTCAGATACCCTGCCAATGAGTTGTGGCTTTTCTCCTTCCTCCTCACCACCTCCTCTCTGCTGACTGTAGGCTGCTAGGGCTGCCCCAGTAGGCACCAGGGCAGCTGCTTTACCCAGGACTGTTCCATGCTCTCCTACTTTCCATCTGGAGGTGACCTTGTTTGAATTTCTAGGAGAGCACAAAGCTTGCCGGGGTGGGTTTGTTTGCATTTCTCTCTAAGCAAATACCTGGCTGTCACATGGAGCTGGAGCAGGTGGCATGCAGCACCTTGTCCAATTCCAAGGTACTCAGTTTCAAGGCAAAAATCATAGCTTATTAACACAGCCTGGACAACCTCCTGTTAACCCTGTTGAGGGGAGGATGTCTGGGTGTTTCCACAAGGCTGTGCCACTCCCTCTGCACTCATTGGGCTGGAGAGATGGGGGCAGGCTGGGGAAGCAGTCAGCTGTGTAGATCTGAGGGAGCAGTCTGCTTGCTGCAAGGCTGGCCATGCATGGTCAGGTTTTCTGGCTCTCTTCATATAGCTGGTCTGTCCTGGCTTCTTACCCAGGAGGGAATCCTAAGGGCATGGTAGGACCCCAAATAGATAAGCTAGTTAAGGGCAAACAAACTCTTGAAGCAGAACTGCTCTGCCTGGCACCTGGTGGCTTTTCAAATTGAGGATTCAGTGTACAGTGTTAGAGGTTTGTAAAGGGGAACGGTCTAATTCTGATCTTCTATGAGGTTGAGCCTGGATGCTGCTGGCCATCTCGTTTACAGGGCTCTGACAATCTGCTTTCCACACCTCAGTTTGCAGTCAGCTCCATCCTACCTTCCTGCAAGCACCTGCCTGGAGTACTTGTCACCCTCAGCTACTTCTGTAGTCAATGATGATAAAATCTGGTGATTCAGCCCGCATAGGATATGAATCTTTTGTAGGAACCTCCTGCAACCACTGACTTGAGGGAGTCTAGTGTATAGATTACCTTTGGACTGGTCCTTGCTGAATCACACTGCATCCTATTCGGGTTTTCTGTTTGTTTGTTAACCATTTCTAGTGTATCAGGATTAACTTGAGTTCTAATATTCTCTAGCATACTGGCATTTCATCCCCACTTGGGATCGTCTTCATCTTTTATAACTTCTCTATTTCCCATTTCTGATGGTTAATGAATGATGTATCCTTGGGTCAAAACACAGCTGGGAGATCAGGCTTTGGATTAAAAATTGCCTTGGCATAGTCCCTCAGAACATTCTGGAAGCATCCAAGCCCTGTTGCCTATAGATTATGGAGAAAATAAGACTATAAACCAAGTAGAGACCTCTGCTTTGGGGGCTTAACAGCTTCCTCTGCTTTTCAAATCATCTAATCATAATCTTTGCAAGATTAAACACTGTTTCAGCTCTCTTTTTTTTAATTTCACTTTCTTATGGAATAAACTGGTGGTGACAGATGCCCAAGAGCCCTGGAGGTCAATGCTTTGTTTACGCATAGGAAACTTAGGGCACGAGCTGGTGACAATTCTCGCTGGAGAGGGACATGGCTGTTTCTTACCTTCTCCTGGAGCAGAGGGCTACCTGGCAGTGGCCTTGCTCTGTGCTGGTATCACCAGGGCAGAGCCCTACAGAGGGGCTTCAGGCTCCTCCGGGGGATGTGCTTTGTGAATAAACATCACCTTTTCTCCTTTGCTCCCAAAGCCTTCCCAAGCGTCCGTGGGAAATTCTCTGTGAAAGACACGTGCTTATGCCATGTTATGGCTGAGGAAACTGAGCTGCTGAGAAACAAGCTGCTTCATTTGGTTTGTGTTGGGGCATAATCAGATATCCTGACTCCTGCTCCTTGTCTAATGACTATGCAGATAACCAAAGTGTTTCCTATTCCTGTAAGTGTCTTCAGTCTTCCAGACATTGATCTTCAAGCTCAGAGAGCTAAGATCCTGTATTGCAGAGGACTGAGGCCTGGAAAAAACCAAGGTGGAATTTAATTTTGCCTAAGTTGAGCCATCTAAAAGCAGCTGTCTGAATCAGAGCTGGTCCCTGCAGCCTCTCTCCGGCCAGGGGCTGTCAGATGAATCACCCTATCTCCCACTTCCATCTTGGGATGGAGGTGACTCACCTGCTGCAGTGCCTGTCTCCTCTGACTACAGAGGGTGTCTGGGGCTCCTGCTCAGACTTCTAATGTGCAAATGCCCAGGCAGGTGCTGTCCTGAGGCTTGTAGGTTATCTGTGGCAGAGCAGAGTCAAATCCAGGCCTTAGGATGATAACCAGAGGTCTCCAAAATAGCGGGCGTCCTTCCTTCATAGATGCTAAAGCATGTGGCTGCCAGTTTGCAGCAGCAGTGCAGCAAGTGACTGCTTGGTGTACCAGCAGTTTTCAGAAGCGGTATTTCCTTGTGCAGCTGGGGCTGCTTCCCCTGACCTCAGGTCTGAGCTGGTTGAGGAACAGCTGGGTCACGCTGAGGAGAGGCACCATTGCAGATCTGATGTCTCAGAAACCATAAATACATTTAGTCTGTACTAGTGAACGTTCTTTGGCTCCAAAACTGCTCACAAAGAGGTACTTTTGGGGAGAGGAAGAGGGGTGCCAACAGGAAGCTTGCTGAGACAACACAGAAATATTTTCTACCTGTGATCTCAGCCTCTGGAGATAAGGCTGGAATTTTGACACCCCCCAGAGCATCCTTCCTTGGCCTCTCGTTGATCCTGGAGCTCTGGATAGGGGAGAGAGGTTCCTGTGTGGGTGATGCTGCCACAGGGGAAACAAAGGGTCGGGGCAGGTTTGGGCTGGAGGGACATGGCAGTGTCATGGGTACCCCCTGGACAAGAGGTCTTGGAGTCCTCCGACTGCAAAAGATGCCTTTCATGAAAGGTCAGCTTGTCTAATAAACTCTGACAGTGGTGTAGGGGTCATGAGAAGTGACCTGAGCCTCCAGACACAGAAAAACCTTTCAGGTTTGGCTGGCAGCAGCCTATGTATGTACAGTGGCAGGTCGCACGCAGTGTGGTTCATTACCTACAGCATAAGGTGCAAGTCCATAAGCTTCACCACGTTGGGAATCCTCTCTCGTGCTGCTGCTTAGCACAGCGCAAGGTCTTGTCAGTGCTGGGGTCAGTGCATGGAGTTTTCAGTTACTCAGTAGTTGCAGGCTGAGCTTTCCAGGGAGAATCCACACAAGCACAAAGCAGATCTCAGTCCTGTGCATATGCATATTTGTTACAGAAATAGCAGCAATTACCTTTTTTTGTTGTGAGGATTTTCATAGTGGAGGCTGAACATTTGTATCACTGGGGTGAGTGAGGGAGGGGTTCTGGATTGGGCCCGGACCTCTGCTGCCCGGCTCCATTATACTGAGTGTGCCATGTTCCATGTACAATGCTGCCTTTCAGTCAGACCTAGAGAATAGGCTTTGTGTCTCCTTGTGTGAGCCCTTTTTTAAGAGAGAAAAGCTTCCTTAAAGGCTGCAGGCAGTGCTCCATGCTTCGAAATGGTTTTCACCTGTGCCAGGAGTGATTTCACTCTGCCTTTGGCAGGGCTGAGCTGTTTGGTGGTGCCCAGTGCTTTACCTTTCCCTTCCTGGCAGCTGCAGAAGCCCTTTAGAGGAACAAGTTGCACTGGGACTGCTTGGTACCTGGGGAGAAGAGCATGTAATCTTGGAGTAGTTTCAAGTACCAGTGGTTCCTACAGCTGGGGCTTATTCAAATGAACGTATTCTTGATTGTCCTGCTGTCCCTCTGTAGAGCTGACTGCTGGAGAGCATGGCTTGGCAGAAAGGTAGGCGTTAGGTCTAGAATTATTTTGTCCCTTAAAGATTTAAAAGGATAAACCAATAAGATATTAGCATTCATGTATTGATTCTACATCTTGTTTTTAAATTAATTTAGTGTTTTTGTGCTGGGTGCCTTACTCCTCTGATGTGCACGAGCAGGACACAACAGACATATTCTGGGGCTCAGCATGGGCAATGGGTGCTTCTGGGAACCTAGTCCTCCTTTAAATGCTTCATAGAGACTGGGGGGGAGAGGGGGAGCTCACAGGATACTTAATGTCAGCATTGATTGCTGACACCTCACAGATACAGCCTTAAGCCACTCCTGTAGCTGACTGGGACTGTGGTCAGTCTTTCTGTGGGTGTCTGACTTAGAGATGGAAGAGAGAACGAAGTGCTGCATTGATGTTTTTAAGATGCATTTAGGCCCCCTCAAGATGGAGATGGAGTTATAATACAGTTTGTAAAGGCACTTTTGCAAACTCTAGTGTAAGCTGATCTGCAACATTAGGCACTCAAGTGTGTCCTAAAAATTGGCTGAAGTTCTCTTCTATTCCAGTTTCACTGCTGCAGCCACTACTAAATATCATTGTAAGATACGAGGAAAAAACATTCAAAGAATGTTACTAGCTTATGAAACTGGATTGCCTTGGCTACTTCTGGGGCAGACTTAATAGGAGAAAACCCTCAATGGTATGGGTCCAGGGCTTCATCATAATTTCAAATTGTAACTTCCCTTCTTCCCTGATATTTAAGGACAGCAGATGCTATCTTAGTAATCTATAGATAGTGCCTGAATCATTCTTTACAGTACAGCTAAAATGTAAAAACATTAAATAATATATCCCTCCTGCTCCTATAAGGAGGGAAAGTGTTTGACACCTCATTTGACATTCAGAGAAAAGGATATGTGGAGGAGGAAAGTTATGTGCAATGAGTTGTGGTAGAGCGGTGATGGCAGCTGAGTGATTCCCGATTCCTCTATCTGCAGACAGCTTTGCCCCCACAGCTGAGCTCATCCTCCCTGGCTGCCCACCTCAGTGTCTTCCGCAGGCAGGTTAGCTTCAAATGAGCAGAGAATCAAGATGCAACTGGAGTTGAGGCTAAAGATAAATGTAAGAATGTGGATGTCTGATGTCCCAAGGGGGCAGCTGCGATTCCGAGTTTAAATTTCTTGTGTAGGGCTACTGAGGGATCTGACTTCTGAACCGCAGCTTGGATCTAGGGATTTCTGACTTCCAGGCAATTCTGCGTAATATCAGAGGGTTGCAGGGCTCCTACCAAAGTGATCCGGACTCATCGTCGCATGAACACATGATTGCAAAGTGTGCATGTTCTGGCTGCTGCTATACTAGGGATGCTTGGGTGAAAGGGGTCCAGGTAGCGTTTGTAGCCCAAAGTACATTTGTGTGGATGTTCAATGCAGAGAGAAAAGTGACCATTGTCTGCTTGAGCTTAATGCTTTTCCAGGATTACTTGTTCTCAATCAAGTGGCCAGACAGTTGGTGAATCTTGACCCTGTGTATTTGAGTTTTGAGCTAGGGAGGGAATGGCATTTAGTGACTGTGGTCCCTTGGCTGCTGGCTCCTTCATCTGGATGTTACATGGCTGCAGTGGAGCATCTGTCGTACTGGGTGGAGGAAAAGGGCACCTTGTCACAAGTATGGAGTGAGACTTGGGCTTGTATGTTTGCATCTAAGTAAAATCCCTGGATGAGTTTTCCCTTTGCAGTGTCTTCAGAGTCAGATGCTGGTCTCAAAACCAAAAGCTGTCCCTTATTTCCTCCAGCCATGAATGAGGAGTTGTTTGCTAAGGCTGGGGAGTCCAAAGTGGCCAGGTCTGCTCTGGGTGTCCTGTTGGGTACAGGCGTTGGCATGCCTCCACCAAGCAGCCCAATGGGTCATTGTGGTGGGTCACCCAGGCTCAGGAGAACCCTCAACCTCTGCCCTTTGTCACTGGCAGCCTTTTGGCTAGTGAGCCGCTGCCTCTTTGTTCTCGGCTTTTTTCCTTTGTGCACCCCCATCCCTCCCTGGGAAAAATCAACATTTGCCTTTCAGAGCCTAGCAAACAGAAGGGGTCTGTATTACATCCTGATGGCAGCCCCAGGCTTGCAGGGCTCCCATGATAAATCCAGTGACATTTGTTGTGGGGGGACCCTCTGAAACACAAGTTTGGGAGTTCTGTGTATCTGAAGCAAGAGCAGGGAAGCAGTGAACTGTCACTGAGCAAATGTGGCTGAAAAATAAAATTTGGATTGCATTGAGGTTACAAGAAGGTGGCAAGAAATTGGTTTAAAGTCTAAGTAAGGAGGATTTTTTTTTTTTTTTTTTAATCTGAAGTAACACATTGCTGCTTAGTGTGCTAAAGCTGTGCATAGTGTCAGAGTGCAGCAGAAGGCCAGATGCTGGACTGGGAAGTTTGCACCAGGAGTTCTCCTGTGTGGTCAGAGCCAGAATGTTATGGGCCTGCAGGGAGTGGGGAGGAGAGCCACGGGGTGTCTTGGGAGTATTTGATCCGTATGGAAATACCACCTTGCAGTTTCAAAATTCCTTTCCCTTCCTCCAGATCTGACAGTGGGTTTTTTCCAACTAATCCATGGCCATTGCCAGATGAACCTGAGAAAGTTAGATGCACGTGTGAATCTGGACGCTGTAAATGTTTGGGTTTTTTTGTAAGGCAAAGGATGAGCAGTGGTCATTAGTTTTGTTCTTTGTTTGCATAGTGCTCGGCATGTTAAGCCTTATCCCTTGTCCATTCAGGCTCCTAGGGACTTGTGCTATTAATGTTAATCATTAACTAACACACTTATAGCTTGCTGAAGTTCTTGTGGCAGCTGGTTAATGTAAGAGTTTGATTATTTCCTTCTTTGAGCAAGGCTGCAGCTTGGTTGAGTTCAGATGCCTTCCCTCCTTCCCATCTCTGCTGGGATGCTGCAGGTTCTGCAGAAACAAATGGGACCAGATCCAAGCTGCTCTTGTGATGGCTTTGCGAGTTCTGTGACACACTCTTGAAAAAAACCCCCTTGTTTAGTGAAAATGCCATGAGGACACTGTTATAGCTCTTGGGTCCTGCTGCTTCTCCCTCTTGGATTTCAGAAGCTAAGGACTGTAAGCAAATGAGGAGCGTGGTGAAGACAGGGTAAATTTAGAGGGACAAGATATCTTTGGAAGTCTGGTTAGCTTCAGCAGTGAACTGGAAGTGATTTTAGACTTGACAGTAGTTACCAGGTCCGTTCCCAATCAGTATAGCTTCATAAGAACAGTTTTCTGTTCCTTTATAAATCCTTTTCCCTTCCCTCCTGCTGCCAAGTAAAAGAATTGCATAAACCAGCAAAACTGACAGTACATACAAAAGGCCTGTTTTTCTAGTCCCTTCCAATTTGTGTGGATACTTGCATTATAAATACGCATTTGTACAAGTCATCTGATGTGTCAGTGTGGTGATGTGGCATCTCTTCTGCTGCCTGGCCAGATTACCGAAACACTCTAACCAGAAGGATCACAAAAGATGACTAACATGCTTTTTCATATGAAAAACTGCTTGTGCTAATTTTTTTTGTGCTTTCATGATTATCCAGCATGTCTCTGAATGACTATCAGCTGTGAGGAATTTGTGGGCAGTAAAGAACAGACCATCACAAACAGTGGTGAAATGATCCTGTTATTTCTGTCAAGTGAATATCTGAGGACTGAGTTTGCTCACCTCAGAATAAATGCATGGGGAAGAAGCATGGTCTCTGAGCTGTTTGAGGGCCATTTTAACTATTGAGCAACTTGCCAAAGCATTTGGGGTCACTCCAATGTTTAAATCGTGACAATCAGACTGAAAAGCCAGGACTTTATTCAAGCATGAGCTTGAATTCACGATGACTGGATAAAAATGTGTGGTTTGGGTTTTGCAGGTCAGTCAAGGCAATTTTCTGCCCTTGACCTCTATGGATGCATCAACTGATTTCCTGAGAATTACTGCAGTTTAATTTTAGTTAAAATCTTGAATCAAAGCCTGAACTTGAGCCAAGGTTAACATTAAAGTGCTGGGTCCCCTGTCATCTTCCACCACCATGTGCAAGACTGGTCCTTCTACTAACTTAGCCCTTTGCTGTGGCCAGGAGCTCTGGGCAGGCCACTGCTGGGCTTGGGGCCTTTCTAACCTTGGAAAAATTGAGGCTTGCTGCCTCTTATCATTAGCACAAGCTTTTGGAGCATTTTTTTAGTGTTAGAATGTGTTTGGTACCTGCCAGAAGTATAACATTGTGGTAGGAATATATGCGTCTTGCTAATGCCAATTTTCCTGTGGTTTCCTTGAGGGTTATCTGTAATCCAGCTTCGGGCTGGATTTGTTCTGTGTGTGAACTCATGGCTCCCCTTGTGTTAATGGTGCTGTGCTGATTTAGCAGTGTCTGGCCCCAGCCTCATGATATCCAGCTCCCACATAAGTGAAATGGTGGTGTTTTAGGCTGTATGGTCTATGCTTAGCCTTCAACCTAAACACATACAGCTTGTTGGGGTGCCCCTGTGGTGCTAGCTGTGTTGGAGATGGGAGTGGTCTGCTCCTGTCTGTGCTCAGTGCCCCTTGGGATCAGCATCCTTCCATCCCATCAGCATCAGCTCAGTTTGCTGCCAGAGATATTTGATCCAGAATGAAACCATGCACATGAGCTGAACTTTTTTCCTAGCTCTGCTCAGCTTCTTTGGAAAGAGTCTCCATTACACAGAATCTGGAAAAGTGTCTTTTATTCTTCAGTGCATGTTTCTGATTAGTGCTGGAAATGAACATGAATTTTTTCCCTTTTTTAAAAACATATTCCTTTTGAGGTTAATGTTGCAAGTGGATTTCAAGTTAATGGAAGTGAAGTTGTAATTGTGTGGTTTGTTGGAGTTGGGCTTGAAGCAGCAGCGACTCTTCTTCCTTTGCTACTCTGCAAACAGATATCTCTCCCTTACAGTCCTCTGCTCTACCAGAGCTTCTTTGTCCCCAGCTGTCTCCAGTGACACCCACAGCTCCATGTGCAGGGCTCTACCTCTGAAGGTGATGTCCTGTGTCAGTATTAAAATTTTGCAGCTCAGTCCCCAGCAGCTGGTCTGCTATGTTGGAGAAGCCACCAAGGCGGTAGTTATGCAGTGTGGATCAAACCACGTGTGGGTTATCCTCCCTCTGTTAACAGTTCCAGGCCTCCTTACCGATGAAGTCTTCTTCAGACATTTTATCTCAGGAGCTTGCAGAGCTTGTCTGTGTGGAGCAGGATGAAATACAGCTGCCAGTGAAGGCAATTATCTTCCCCGCTGCCTGGATAGTACCTGTGAAGTAGATAAAATGAGGTAGATTTCACATCCTGTATGGTCCTGAACAGATGGTCCTAGGAGTGTTGCAATGGATACGCACACCCTAAAAGGCAGTGGAAAACTGTCCCAGTACCTGTGCCAGTTCTGCATCCACTGAAGGGCAAATGAGGTGACATCCTTGCTGTCATCTTATATCCTCTCTAGCTGACAGCAGGGATGGCCTGAGGAGATAGCAACAGGCAGGATGGGTTGGAGGAGGTAGGGCTGGGTGCCTCTGCAGTGCACAGGCTTGTGCAGATCCTGCCCTGGAGGGAGCCAACTCTAAAATGCCAGTGTTGGGTAGGTGCTGTAGACACCGCTGAAGTGTTGTTCTGCTGGGGGGGGTCTCCCACCACGCCGGTGCCAAAGCTGGTGGAGGCTAGGGATGGCTCCATGACCTGGCCTAGACTTGTATGCTCCAGGAGAGAGCTCTGGGGAGCCAGGAGTGGGGAAACGTCTGTAGGAGGAAACTGGTCTTGGATGGAGACACGTCTCCAGTGCTGTCTGGACGTCCTGCTGTGTTTGTGCTGGGTGACAAAAGAAGCTGAATTATCTGATCTCAGACCCCCTAGTAAATACATTAACGGAAGCAAGGGTCACACTGGCTGCTCGGATGACCTGGTGCCACTTTGCTGACTCCAGCACAGTGTGGGATGTCTCTTGCTGGTTTTGGCCCATCCCTTTCTGACATGACCTTTGTTTGGTTTGGGTTCTTCTGTTTGTTTGTTTTTTTGTTTTTACTGGACTGTGTACAGAGAGCAAGTTCCTGGGTTACATCCTCTATTGTTTGTCTGCACCCCATGGTTTCTCTTGATAATGGAAATTACTCATTTGTTCTTTTTGTTTTTACATGGTATGAGTGTAATGGCATGGATCACTTACTGTGAAGAGAAAATAAACCTCAAGTGGCCTGTCTCGTTACTATTATATGCATCATAAAAAGTTTGGGGTGTATCATGCAAAAACAGTTTCTCCAGACAGGCTGGATTCAGTCTCCCTGCTGCCCTGCACTACGTCTGCATCTTTTACATTGGGGCAAGTGTCTAGAAAATGCTCCTGTTTCAATACTGCAATGCTTTACATCCATGGTGTGTTATATCAGCAGCTGCAAGAAGCATGAAATAGTAGAATATTTGGACCAATATTACTGGGAGGGAGTGATTGAGACATGCGCCTGGCTGGGATCTCGCTTGCACTGACACAACCCAGTTCGAGCAATTCTTGGCTTCAGCAGTTGCGAAGGAGACCCCAGTCAAGCTTCGTGTGCCTTTGGTACTGCTGCCTTTCCGCTGTGCCATATGGTCCTAGTCTGTGGATCTGGAGAGGAATTAGTCATTGATTATAAAACGTGAAAAAATATTGCTCAGCCAGTGAGCCAAGGTGAGGCTAAGCTCTGCAAATGTTATAACTTTGTCCTGCTGCGGCACATCCGCTGGGTTGAATGAACTGTTCTTGGATTGACTGATTTTAACTGTTGGACTCTTCCATTTTGAACTAATTCAGCTGGGGATGTGGGGAAGCATTCTGAACTTCAGCTAAATAAAGCATATTTCATTATGTTTCTTAGTCCAGTGCACTACAATAAATTTATAGCATGGCTTGAGGGCATTTGAACTGTGTTAAGAGGGAAGACTCATAGACACTGTGTCTGGGGTGGAAACCTTTGATTTTCATTTCGCAGCCCAAAGCCGGGGCCCAGCCTGCTGCTTCTATGCTATAAATAGAGGTAACCCCAGAACGTGCTTAGCATGCCGATGCTCTCCCATCCTGCCCACATTGCCGGCTTCTTGGCGGTGTGTTCAGAGCAGCATATTTTTAGCTGTTGCTTTCTCTTTTTTTTTTTTTTTTTGACATATCTTCTCTTCTGTCTTGCCAGGCTGCCAGCTTTCCCTGCTGTTTATCTGCTTTCCAGGACTGTGTCTGGATCCTCCCTCAGTGGAGGGGCAGCAGGGCATCATGGATAGCAAGCTTGGCTTCGACTTCATAGCGCTCCCTCCTCTTTCCGGATTTGCTGTTATAGTGTTGGACAGCCTGTACAAATTACTTGTTTGCCCCTTATTTTCCCTTTTGCTGAAAGGGGATTAACAGCATTATTATGTGTTATTAATGTTGTTAAGAGGGGGTTGAAGCAACAGCTATCAGAAAAACTTCCTTCTGAGGCTGTCTCCAAATCAATTCAGCTTATCCACCTTTGGGTTTACCTGTTTAAAAAGGGTGTCAATAATAATTACAGATCCCCAGAGAAAACCTGTGAGACAGGGCAGATAAACAAATTCTCAGAAATGTTTGCATAGAAGGAACAGGCTCAACCAGGGTATGGATGCTCCAACGGCTGTGCTGTGTTGGATGCTCAGAGTCCTATGTGTGCTTTTTCCACTGGAGTCGTTGCTAAAGGGAATAAAGCCTATTTCCTATGTGTGATCCTGTCCAAGCTTTGTAAGCTCTCTGCTCTGCTTCCGTCCTGCTTTGCTGCAGACTGAATGAAGTCTTTGAACATAAATGGATGTATTTAACTAGCTTAGCATGGCTACATATCTGCGTTCTTCAGCATGCCACCCATAAGGGACCTTTTTTCTCCAGTTTTTGAGCAATTATGAAAGCCAGATTTCAACACCACACCTTGCCTGCATGCAGACAAAGCAGAGGTGTTCGTTCTCTGCAAGGAGCTGAGCCAGGACGCGAGTGCTCTTGCAGCTTATCTGAAGAAGTGCTATTTAAAACTCTGTCGAGCAGAGGAAATATGCCTTTCCATCCTTGTTAGTGTCCAAAGAAGTAGACATTTAGAGAGGAGAAAATAATTAAGAAAAAAAATCAAGGACTGGGTTTAACAGAAAAAAATGTTTAAAATTTATAATGCTGGTTGTAGTGCACAAGCTCCTAGAAACTTCAGCCCTTCTCTCACTGTCAGTACTGGAAACCACAGACAGTGATGTGTGTAGCAGCAGACTACCCTGTTGCAATGCAGATAAAGCTCTTAAGACGACAGGCTGGGTGTTTGTGTGTGCAGGTGGATGGTCCTGGCTCTATTTTTGGCACTTTGGTTGGCGGTGCTCTTTGGGGGACAGAGCTGAGTGGGGGGATGGCTCTGGGTGGTGCTGGCCAGGGGCTCTCCCTGTGCTGCCGCGGTCAGGCAGCTCTGCTGTTTCCCTGGGACCGGCCATGTGGTTCAGCCATATAATATTGTAGGTACAGAGGGTTTTTATATTAGGGAAGGAAAGGGAGAGAGAAAATGCATATGTATATTTATAAGCAGAGGCTTCTGAGTATGAGACACTTTTTCCATGTCAAGTTGCCAGGCAGCTCTTTTCCCTTCCCTCCCTCCATCCCAGGGCTCATTGGTATGACAGTTTTTCTGCCTTTGATTCCCCCCCCGCGTGGGATGCACTCTTCCAGCTGACAAGGCTTGTAAGGTTGCAGCTATGTTACAAATCACAGTTCAGGGATGTTCTGCAGCTTAAATTGGTGCTGGTTTAACCCCTTTGCTTATTGTCCAACAAATCTGGTAGTTGGTGAGAAATGAAGATACTTGTTTAAAGGCTATCACTTGTAATTAAGCAACAACATCACCCCAAAAATCTGTGAGTTTCTCTAGCTGTTTGCAGGGTAGAAATCCCAATTCAAAATATTGGTGTGGTCAGGCAGGGTTTGTGTTGAGCTGAGGAGCCTCTGTGGCTCTGTTCTGGAGCCTGGCAGCTCCAGCCTCTGGTGTCCAAGATGATGGACATCATCCTGGAGCTATTGTTCCTCTAGCAGGACCCACCAGAGACTGAGGAGCTGCCAGACCTTCTGGGAATCCCCGTATCAAGACATCATAGCATTCGGGGTAGTTTCAGAGTATAGCATCCCACGAGGTGGTTCACTGCGTTTATTGTCTCTGTTTTTATTGTCTGAAGAAAAGAGTAACTGAGGCACTAACCAACATATGGTTTCTGTGTATGGGGAGGTTTTAACCAAAGGCTCGTTGAGGTAAATTCTGGTTCTTGCTGAGTTTTTCAACATACCTGAGAAATGAGCGTTATGGAAATCACCACTTTACAAATAGGCAGCTGGGACAGCAGAGAAGTTAAATGAATTGCTGATGGATTAGAAATGTTGCTGTAGCCAGCAGGCCCTGCTGGCTTGTGTGGAGTCTGGGAGGCAGGCAGGCATCTGGGAGTTACTGATTACTTTTTGAAATGGGTATGGGAATGGAGGAGACAGGTATGTCTGGGTTTTGTCTTTCAAAGTAATGTATGATGTAGGGTAGGTTAAGATGTCCACATATCTTTCTGCAGCACAGTGCATGTGAATTAGCAGTGTGCTACCCCAATGAGTATGATGAATACTTTTTCATTAAAAAAGATGGAGCAGAATTAGCCCAACATCTGGATAGCCGTGTTCTGGCTTCGCATCTGCCTAGAGCACGTGATGTATCCTGTGTTTCAGCCCATCTAACCCTTAGACAGGGTTCTCGTATACGACGTGTTCCCAGGATGCTGGGTGCAATCCAGCCAGAAAGCAGTCACTGCTTGCTTTTCTGTGATGCTGAACCGCAGGAGCCACTGCTGCTTGTGGCTGAGCTGGCTGGAGAGGCCAAGCACCTCTGGGAAGTGGTTTCTTTGCAGGATCCTCTTTGCTGATCTCTCTGCCAGTGCAGGGCATGTGCTGGTCCTTAAATTCCTCTTTCTTCTCTCAGCAAGGAAACCTGTGTCTGGAAGTGTGGCACTTGTTTCTAGGATAAAATATCCTGCAGCAAGAGGCGAAGGTTCATGTCCCACTTAATGATTTCAGAAGTTCTCTCTGGTGTTTCTGGAAACCCTAAATACATTCATGGGTTTGAGATATTTGAATAATAATGTTTGACTTCTTCAGGGAAAGGTGGAGGTCTCTCCTCAAGTGTTTTTCTGTTTAAAATAACATATAACATTCCCTCAGTCGCAGAAATGATTGTGCATAGCAGATTCCCAACAGAAAATGTGCCTCATCAGTTGTAGAATCATAGCGGGGAGATTGCTCCACATATACCATATTCACATGAACTCCCTTGACCCGTTCAAACCTTCCTGCTTTAGGAATCACCCGGACCTCCAGCAGGAGACTTCAGAGACTCAGTGACCAGACAAGTCCAAGTAAGTTGCATGAATTTCTCTTTGAAACTTCTTCATCCAATAAAAAAAAAAAAAAAAAAGAGAGAATGCAAGAGGTAACTCTTAGAAATCATCTCTCTTGCCTGCTGTCCAGTGGCCATGGTTGGGAAGGCAAAGCCAGCTGCTAATAATTGCAGAGCTGTCTATGCTGCAGAGAGCAGTATATATAAAAAAGAGAGCAGTATATATATATATTTAAAAAAAAAATCTGAAAAAGAGAGCAATATAAAATAAAAGATTAATTACTTACTGAATAATGGACCCAGAGAGAATAATTGGAAAGCCCCATCTCAATTCAAGGGGTCTAACACAGGGCAACGGAAAGCAGGAATGGCCTGAGCTTGAAATACAGCTTTAGTAATTAGTGGCTCTTTTGTACTCTCTTTCGCTATTATTTTTTATTGGATGTGGAGATTTATGGATTATATGTGCTTGTGACTAAATTTACACTCCTAATTGCAGCTTAATGTTTCTGAAGCTGTTTCTGATTCAGAAGAAAGCAGGTGGGAGGGTATCTTTCTTGAAAAAGGTGTTTTCCAGCCTCAGGAAAGCAGTAGCAGAAGTCTCGGTGCTTGAGAGTACCCAAGCCTGTGTGCTCTGCTTGCATGTGCGTGACACTGGTTGGGACTGTCCACGGACAGAGACAGGTCCCTGGTGCTTGCAGGCATTGGACTGACCCAAATTATCCCCTGGGGGTAGAAAGTTTCAGTCTTGTCATGTAAAATACCCAAAAGGAAGCTGAGACAGCCTGTTTCTGGGCTTTTCCTTTTGATGGCCACTTTTCCTGGCTTTGCCTGCGCCCCCTCCCTCGCCCCAATGGACTTGTGCTGCTCCAAAGGTCCAAACCCTTGCAAGAAGTGTCTGTCTCCAGAATTGGGGTCTCTTGTACATCATGGATATTCACTTAGCAGGTGCTTTGCTGCAATTGAAATCTTCCTTCACGTTTGCTTCTCTGAGATGTACGACCTTTCCTTGGCATCGTTTTCTCTGGGATGCTGACAGTTGTCTCTGCTGCTTGCTGCAGTCAGCCTGTCCCCCCAAGAACCCCACTTGCCTCAACACCCTGCTCTGGCCACTCTTGATTCAAGGCTTTTGTCTGCTTCCATCCCCTTGGTCTCTCTGTCACTCGCAGTTGTTCCCTCTGGGCTTGATTTGCTATTTCAATTCATCTTCTCAGCCCTCATATCCTGTCTCTGCTCCCAGAAGTACTTATCAAAACAGATGTTTTCAGCTTTTCCCTCTGCGTGGGTGGGAGGAGGAAGCCACCCTTGGGATGCCTTCCTGGAGTGGTGACTTCAGCGTTTTGCTGCATCAAGGCATCAGCACATGTGGAATGGGGATTAGTCACAGACGTCCAGTTAAGCGTGCACTTAAGCGCCCCAGGAGCTGTGACACTGCCTGCCTGGCCTTCATCAAATGCTAGTGATAAGCACAGGGACAGGTATTCACATTATGGCACAGGCAAGGGTGACAGGGGACATGGCACGCTGTGATGCTGTCCTGCTGCTTTGCATCTGGAGCTTCACCATCTCCAACCCTAATGTTGTGAGGTATCGGTGAGAGGATGTAAATACGGTCAGAGTAGGCCTCTGCACCCCAAACTAATGTCAAATGGCAGGAAAAATGCATAGGGTGATAATTTAGCATGTAGTCTCAGTATTGATCTGGGTGCTAAAGCTTTGCAGCAGCGATCGTTCAGTCCAGAAGAGCTGAGCTGCATTTTAAAGCTGGTGCTTCAAGACTTGGCCACCAGCGCAAAAGCTGGTAGTTTTGAGCTGAAGTGCATGTTTATCTTCTGCATGTGCAAAAACGAGGTTGCAGTCTCAGCCCTGGCACCGCATGTTTTCATATATTTATGCCCAAGGACAGAAATGGGAATTGGTACAGCTCCAAAGGTAACTGGAGTGTAGAGAATCTAAATTGAAAGACACAGAGCATTTGTTCAAGCTTGTTTTCTTCAGACTGTAATTATATACTTTTCCACTTTTCTGGTGAGAGACCTTTTAAATTTTAATCTTTTTTCAAGTTAAAATCAAATGAGCAGCTCAGTGCTCCAGTTTACATTGCAGTAAATATTTATGACTCCATATAACTGCAGCTCAATTTCCCCTTGTTTCAGGTCCAAATTTTCCCCTCTGCACATCTGGCCTTGTACCCAGAAGCTTTTATTCCTGTAAAAGATAAATTGGGGTTGGGATGACTGAGCAGTGGTTGTAAGTGAAGCATCACAGAAGGGGGTTGCTTTGGGCTCTTTGCCACCCTAAACAAAGAAAGGGATGACATGCATTTCTATAGCCACCAAATCTTGGGATCTAGATAGCTACACAGTCATCCACACACCACGTATTGCCTTGGGGCATGCAATGACAGTAGGAACCTGGAGATCTGACATCCACCTCTTTTGGAAACCTTATTCTGTGACTCCTCAAAATTTTTCTTGTGCCTTTGAAAGTGGTTGTGTGGCATTGGCATCCGGCATTGCTCAGTAAACAGAAATTCTTGGGCTTTGGAGCTTCAGTTTTTGTTTCATACAGGCCTGCTGCATAGTCCCAGGTAAGCCAGTGAGGTGGGACTCATCTGGGCTGGTCAATGGAGAGAACTGGAGGCTATCAAGGAAATGTCTGAGAGCATTTACTTGAGGATTGGAAGAATAAGCTTCTTGGAGGAACCTATATCCCCATAGGGTTATAGGGGGCCATAATTTCTTTAGGTAGCTACCTTTAGGGGGGATATGTGAATCCTATGCTTTGTCTCAGTTTGTTTTTCTTTGGCTGCAAAAGTGGAGTTAAGTGTCATCCATACCTGAGGAATAGCCTGGGAAGGGGGAGATGCTGGATTAAGATGGTGTTCAAGCATCTCACAGTTGTAATGGGGCTCTAGCTATATGAAGAGATGCCACAATTATTAGTACAGAAACAACTTCTGATGTCCAGCACCCTGGAGGTGCTGAGCTACACCTAACCAGGGCCCATTCAGTGGAAGACATGTGGAGCTGGGCTCGCTGCTGGGCTCCCTCTTTCCACGGTATTGCTAGTTGTATTGGTCCTCACTGCCTGCAGCTCAGCGATGAGCCAGCTCGGGGCTGTGGCTCACCAGCAGCAGCAGCACTATCCTGGGGTGCAGCCTGATAGCCGGAGCTGGGAGGGTCTCGGCTCAAGGACTGCAAGGACAAGGAAGGTGTCTGGGGCTTGGCACTGTCCCCCTTCAGTTAGGACATGGGACCCTTTCCATAAGGTCGAGTTTTGTGAGTGGTTTGGAGGCTCTGTTCAACATGCGCTTGGGAATGGGCAGAGAGAGGAGAGGAGTGGGAAGAAGCCCTTTATAAAAGGCTCGATCAGTGTCCAGAATTGTGGCCCTTAAAATGCCACTGTCACCTGATGTGGGTAGCTTAGGGCAGTATTTTTGCAGAGTTGAGAATGGTGTGTCAGGGAAGTTACTCCCATTTCGTTTTCCTACAACTGTACCTGATGAATGTGAAAGAGAGAAATATGTGCTGACATCTGCCATCCGGAGCAGTGATGTGTTCCTGAGCTGGCCAGAAAACAGCCCCAGAGCAGTTGGAGTGGAAGAAATTGACATCTTATTCCTCTTGGGCAGCCAGCTGTGCTCTGTACTTTGATTTGTTTCCAGGCTACAATTCATTTTTTGCTAGGAGGAAGGAACTTCCCTGGTGGGGGTAATGCAGGAGGGTCCAGAAGAAGATGAGAGTTTACTGATTTAGCTAAAACAGCATGTTTTTTCTGTGTAGGTGAATGCAGGGAAGAGGATGTCTTCCAGCTGTGTTGAAGCAGAACTGCTCCTGCACTGGTGCTATTTGTGGGTCAGGTGCTTTGTTCATGAAAAGTCCTAAAGGGGTGGGAGGGGAGCAGGTGCCTCAGCTTTCCTGGTTCAGCCTTTGGCTGCATGGCTGCCTGGAGCCGGCCTGAGCAGAGCAGGGGCAGGCTGCTAGGGCCAGCTGCAGTCCAGGACAGGCACAGCTTTTCCATCCAAAAAAGACAGGGTGCTAGTGGCCCCACTTCTGCATCATCAGCAGTTGGCTGAGGATCAACCACAACTTGTCTCGGTGCTTTTTGGAAGCGTAGGGCATAATTTAGAGAGGCATGAAGCTTGAGGCCAGCTATCTGGGTTGCATTAGAAAGGGGCACTCAGTGATGTCATGAAACCTTCATCAGGGTAGTTTGTCTCATACTGTCTAAATACTTCTCTTGGGTATAAAGCAGAGGGACTCCCGTGCCAGGCATGCTTCTTGTTTGCGCCAGCTTGACCCCCTTGTCCACCCTTTAGGTTGATGGTGATAAGAGGGGCCAGAAGCCACAGCAGGTGGACAAGTGTGGGCTGGAGAGGCAGGACGAGTGAGATGGTTCAAGGGTGCTGGTCATGGTATGAGCTTGTGAGCTTTTGCTCGGGGCATGAGCTCTAGAACTCCATTGACCATGATGGCACTGCACTGTCATGCTGCCCAGGGCACTCAGGAGGTCTCTGCAGGAGCTGGTAGCTGGGATTAATAAAAGTGGAGAGAATATAGTCTTACATGAAAATTTCAACAAAACATGCACAGATAGTTCTTGTGTTATTTTGCTTTTCCCTGGTTAAGCCTTGGATTTTCCCTTTAATTATTACTGATGGTTCCCATCTCATAGTTGAGGGAAATGGAGCAGCAGAGAAGCTGAAAGCTGTACCTTTTGCATTGACTGTGAATCTGGGGATCCTTCCCCATGGGTACTGAAATGGAAAGATGTGTGGCTGGGTGGGTGGAAAAGCTGAACACGCATAGCTGTGGGCATAGCTTAAAATGGCATTATCACTTCAACAGAGTCAACAGGATTTCAGCAGGGTTCGCTAGTTTGGAATGCTCCAAGTTCATGCAGTGAGCTAAAGGTAGATAAGGCACTAGATCTCGCTGTTTCCATCTCCTGATTTAATACCTCGCCCTGAGGACCATATCCTCTCTTTATGCCTGGAGTCTGTAAGAGAACAACTTTAGAAATTGGTTTACGTGAGGCTGGAGGTTAACCAGAATAGTGGAAATAAAAGAAATGTCAAAAGCTAGGGGCTCCCTAGTTGAGCGTACATGATTACTGTTACATTAGCTAATGCAGAGTGCTATAAGAACCATTAGGCTTTTAAGTTCCTGCCCCCCACCCCTCCACCCCCAACCCAGGGAAGTGCTGCCAGAACTGTTACACATCTTCTGCAGCTCAAACATGGGTACCCCCACCACACAGCACAGCCCTCTACGTGTAATCATGATATCTGAGAAAACTGAGTTTGGGAACCCCACCTGTGAACCTTGGTCCAGACCTTCAGATTATCCTAACCTTTACTGCATCCTTTTTTAGCTTCCTGTTGGCACACTGGGATGCAGGCTGGGAGTGCAGCACTTCTGGTCTAGCTGCAAGTTGTGGGGATGCACAACATCACATTGCAGTGTGATGTTTTTAGCATGGATTGTGCCTTTCACCTTGGTGGAGCAGCAGAGGGGTTAATTAGAGACTTGTGGTTGCAGCCTCATTGCTTTGGATGTGTCCCTAGATGAGGTCATATGAATTTCTTTGGGCAGCCTCTATTCCCCTTTGTTTTAAGCACCACACTGGTCACCCCAGCTGCATGGATCGCAGTGCCAAAGAACGTCCCCATGCACATGCACCGCTTGCTCTCCTCAGGCTCCTTAGTGACAAGCCCTCATTTGACATGTGTCGTCTTGGTCTTTCTCATCACGAGGGCGAAGTAGCAAAGGGTGAAGCTTTGTCACCAGCCAGCCTGGAGGGTCCCTTCTGCAGCAGCACAGCTCTGCAGGAAATCCCAACTCCAGGCAACAAGAAATTAAAGTGAAAAGGCTGATCTTGATTCAGGTACTTGGTTTCCTGTACAGACATATGAGGGCGGTGCTCGCATAATGCAGACATGTGGACTCCAAGCTGCCTGGGATAGTCCTGTGGGGCTCTCACGTGCTTCAAGCAGAGATGTGCATTACTTATGGTGAATGAGGGAGTGTAGGCGCTTGTGTGCACAGTTAAGAAATTAACGAGTAGTGATAGGTGCCATGGGCCTGTTTGCTATTGAGGGGATGTACTGAGCACTAGCTTGTTGTCCTGTTCCCTTAGAATACCTGTGATTCATCTCCAGTCTTATGTATAGTCTCTTTTTAGTCCTAAAAGGCTACTGGACATCACAGGTGAATAGGTAGATCTTTTGATGCTTTCTTCGTAAAGCACCTGGCACTGTGGGCTCTGATGCGAGGAAACCAGATAGTGAGATATAAATCAGTAGTTCAGGAATGACTGGGGATTTAATGCTCGCTAATGTTTGGAGGCTTTAGCTACTGACTGTGATTTAAGATCATCATCTTCCTCCCTGGAATGTGATATGGGTTTGTTGATGAGTACTGATGAGGTCCACAGGGTTCCCCCAAGGAAAGGAGCTACAGAGGTGCAGAGTGCAACTTCTCCAGGACAGGAGCAGTAGTCCTTGAGTGAGGTCACTTATCACCTTGGGACCAGGCGTCTCTGGAGTAAGCTCCTAATGCCCTTTCATAGAAATCAGAGAGTCATAGAATGCTTTGGGATGGAAGGGACCTTTAAAGGTCATCTAGTGCATCCCCCTTGCAATTGGCAGGGACATCTACAACTAGGTCAGGTTGCTCAGAGCCCCATTCAGCCTGTCCTTGAATGTTTCCAGGGATGGGGCATCTACCACCTCTCTGGGCAACCTGTTCCAGTGTTTTACTACCCTCATCATGAAAAAATTTCTTCCTTCTATCTAGTCTGAATCTCCCCTCTTTTAGTTTAAAACCATTACCCCTTGTCCTATCGCTACTGGCCCTGCTAAAAAGTCTGTCCCCGTCTTTCTTATAAGCCCCCTTTAAGTATTGAAAGGACGCAATAAGGTCTCCCCACAGCCTTCTCTTCTCCAGGCTGAACAACCCCAGCTCTTTCAGCCTGTCCTCAGAGCATAGGTGTTCCAGCCCTCGGATCATTTTTGTGGCCTCCTCTCGACCTGTTCCAATGTGTCTATGTCCTTCCTGTGCTGAGGACCCCAGATCTGGACACAGTACTCCAGGTGGGGTCTCACCAGAGCGGAGGAGCAGAATCACCTCCCTCGACCTGCTGGCCACAAAGGTTCTCTTTCAAGAGAACCTCACATCAGCCATGGCAGAGAGGAAGTGGGAGAGCAGGCTGGGGGAATAGCAGTGGAATGTGGTTTTATCTTGTTTGTCTCATCTCATTGGGAAGGATGGGGGGGGAACCCCAGTCCTCTAAAGGAGTGCACAGTGCCCTGGGAGAGAGAAATATGTTCATTATCACCTCTGCCAGCCCCAGCCCACATCCTGTGAGGGGCATGGCTGTGCTGGGATGTGGCTGACCCAAGGTGCCTGTGCAGGAGCTGATGGAACAGTCTGGGAGGAGCCCTCCTGGGGCTGGGGAGTGAAAGCACACACTTCCAGCCAAGGTGTCAACAGGCACTGGAGGAATAGGATAGCCATGGAAGTGTGTGTGTGGGGTGCGGCATCTGGCACCCTTCCCCTTAGGAACAGGGGAAGACCGAATAAAATGAAAGGAGGAAGGAGGGCTGGTGTGTCACCTGATCTGTATGTGCTAGCTCATGCGGTGCTGGTTACCTAAGCAGCTGTGTGTGGTCACATTTCTCTCAGTTGAATACATGTGTCTCTCCATGGTGTTTATTTTCTTTGTCTTTTTGTTGCTGAAATGTCAGTTTGCTCTTGGACATGTTGGCAGACCAGCTTGTGGCTGCTCAACTTTCTCTCTTCCCCTCAGGGTCTGGTGTCCCTCATCACATGGGCAGAGGCAAATTCCCAAGCCCTGGCTGCCCACCACAGGCATCCTCTGAGCCTCTGAGGCTGGCGCATCTGGCGGTGGCTAGTGTTTACCAAAACCCTTAATTGTACCTTAGGCAGAGAGCACTGATTTACTCCTTGCTATATTTATCTTGTGTCTAGGACTGCAAAAGAGATGGAAGCGTAGCCTTTCATGCTGTTTGTTGCAGAGAGATGGCTTGTTTGTAAGGCAACTCTGCAGTTGGGCTAGTGGATAAAGCATTGTAGATGTTCAAGGCTGACCTGCAAAGCATGAAATCTCTCTGCTGAAATTTTGGAAGCCGTGAAAGCAAGGAGTGAGGTCCAAGAGAAGCACCAGTAGCAAGAGGCATTCCTGATTGACTGGCTTGATGGAGCAGTCCATTTGTATTATTTTTTTATTATTTTTTGTAGTTTAATTTCTGGTCAAAAGTATGTTATGATGTTCAGAGAAGCATCCAGGCCTGGATGATTCTGCTGCTAAATGAAAATAGGGTCTGCTGCCCAATTCTGGAGCGTTTTCTCTCCTGCAGTGGATCGGCCCTTCTTCAGCAATGGGGATTTAAGGCAAGGTAAGACAATGGTGGTGTCCTCTGGCTGCATCGCACCAAGGCAGCATCTCTGTTGTGTTGCGGTACAGTAACATGGTGAAATCCATGCAGAGAGAGCCCTTTGCCTGTGATTGCACTATAGACAGCAATATTTTGAAAGTCCATGAGTTTAGAGGCTGCTTTCCTAAAGAAGGTGAAACAAAGATCTCGGCAGGTCTGTGCTCAGGTGAGGCCTGCCCTCAATGCCAGAGGAGCTGCTTCAACACACAGGAACAGTGTTGCTTCCCATGAGCCCACGCTGCCCAGGTATAATGTGCCTGGAAACTGTGCAGCTTTTCAGCTGGCTATGGCATGGTGATGTGCAGGGAGCTGGACTTGCTGTGCTGTGGCTGGGGTGGCTCTGGGGCTCCTTGGGGCAAGCTGGTCTGAAGACATTGTAGGGAATTAGTGTGTAATGCAATCTGTGCCCTGCCTTATTTAAGAAGCCTAGGAAAAAGATGGACACCTCCCACAGGTGTTTGCAGGGATTGGTGCAATTCTTCCTTCTTTTAGTCTGCCTGCTTACCAGACCCAGGTGGTAACTCTCTTGAAGACTTTGCTGCTTTGATGGTTCCTTCTGCCAGGCAGGAGCTGTTGCAGTGACCTGCCTGGGAGGCAGGAGGCTGAAGAGCAAATACAGCAATACCATTGGGAACATTGCTTTTGCCTGGCGACTGCTTGGTGGGGAATGACCACAGACCTTCAGGTATGGAGTAACCCCCCCATTTTGGGGGGACTCAAGTAGTGAGTTGGGGAAGAGTGAGTGTTGAGAGGGCAATAGTGATGGTAGGGAGGAGTCCAGGAAGGAAAACGTAGCGGAGGATCGTGGAAGAGTTAACACTTTTATCTGAGATTCCCTGCACTCTCCCAGGAGGGTGAGCATCCAGTCCTTCTGCCTTGCTTTTCACTCTGCACTGCCAGCTGCTATTAATACTTCAGCATGGGTGTTAAAGCATGAGCAGAAAGCCTGGGGAGACTATGCAAGGGATTTCCGACAGTTTGAGACTTTCAGGCAGAAGGGTTGAGAGCCAGCATGGAGGAGAGCCCAAATAGGGGCTCTCCTTAAAGATACATCCCTCCACGGGAGGGGATGAGACAGAGGGAGACTCACATAGGCATCATCTCAGGGGGCTGTGTTGGCTTGGGGCAGGAGGGGAGATGCCCTGCTGCTGTTTCAGCAATCCCCTGCTGCAACTGTCATACACACTTCTGGGTGGTGATGAACCCTGTGTCCTGGGCATGGTCTTTGGCTTGGAAAAAGTAATAACTTGGGAGGATCTGCGTTTCCTTGTGTTGAACAAATAAAGGCTTTCATAAGAAATAATCAGGTAGGAGCAAAACAGTGCTTGGCAGCAGATGTGGAGCAGCCAGGAGTGGTGGTCCAGGGCAGGGCAGCTCCATGTCTGCCCAGCTGGCAGAGGGGGATGGAGGAGTGGGGAGGCAAAGAAAAAATAACTGGCAAAGAGCAGGGCAGCAGCATTCAGAGGATAAGTACCTCCCTTGGAAAAGAGGGCCATCTCTTTGGTTTGTTTTTTTTTGTGTTTTGTTTTTTTTTTTTTAACTGAAAAAGGAGAATTTTAGCCAGCACTTTCTTCTTCCCCATCCTCAGGGCTTATATTAAATGTAACTGCAAGGTTCTCAGAGCAAACAGTGGAGGCTCAGATACTGTCATCTGCTGGCTGGGTCCAGCCTGGGGGTAAACGGCATAGAGGGAATATAATGGAGTAACACTTGATTGCACTGTTTGAGTTTGGACCTGTATTTCCTCATGTGGAAATGCTTCACTGAACGTAATTTGATTTAGGTGTGCTCCGCTCCGCTGCACTGTCCGTCCCCTCTGCACTTTCCTCCCAGCTTGCTGGTGCTGCAGATAGCTGTGCTTGTGAAAGAACCAGTTGAATCCCCATTTTTCCTGCCTCTCCAGGCCCTAGAGGTCTTTGGGTGCTCTGGCTGCTTCCCAGCACCTTTGTCAATGCAATTTGAACCTCTGATCTCTGCATGGACTTGCAGCATTCATCCTTTCCAGCTCGCTCAGCAGCAGGGCTGGGGTTATGCAGTGATACCTGGCTGGCTTGCTAAAAGCGTGGTAGAATTGCCCAGCTGTGACTATGGGAGCCAGATATAAAAGAAAACTCTTCTGTTGGATGAAATGCCACAGGAACATAATTACAGCATAAACCTAGAGAGGCAGACAGGGAATTGCAAATAGGATCTACCTGAATACCTGCAGGCATCTGTACTACAGTGGCTGCTGCTGTGGCTGATGACAGTGTCAATAGTCCTAAAGTCCCTCCTGGCTGCTCACCAATGTCTCGGGCTCTGTGGCATGTCCATGGTCGGGGTGAGCTTGTGCTGTCTTCACAGCACCTTCCTTGCTTATCTACGTGTTTGTGCACAACAAGCAGTTTATTGCTTAGCAAAGGGCTTGGGTGGTGTTGGGCTAGCCTAGGAAAGGTGTGAGAGAGAGAAAATTCAAACTGAGCCTGGATCAGGGTTTGGTTTACTGTTGTGATTTCCTTCCTAGCTTTCTCTGCACCTGGCAGTGCTTCCTGCTGGCTGCCACCCCTGGTAATGTTTAAACCTGCGAGGTGGGTGAGGGAAAGCATGTGCACCCCTGTGCCAGCCTCGGCAAGCACGGGGTGATGGCGGAGCAAGGCTCCTGCTTTGTTTCAGCTTGTTTGCAAATGGAAATTGGGTTTATCTTTATGGCAAATAGCGGTGGTTTCCTAAAAGTTGCTCCTGCCTCTTCCCTCTCCTCATGGCTTTGCCAGAAGACAGCCCTAGTGGGCATTGAACCCTGAGAAGACAGCCCCAGCCAGGGGAGAGTCTTCTCTATCCCCTTCCCAAACCCTAAATGTGCTTGACTTTCCTCCCTCAACCCTTTTAACAGTAGTATTAGAAAATGCAGTATATCTTATCTATATAGACTTGTACAATGCACAGACCACCAAATAGCCGTTTAAAGAGGCATGTGGTGAGCTTCTCAAAAACCAAGGGGGGTGGAGGACCCCTACCCTGTAACATGCAGGTCACTGGAACCGTGCCTTTGAAGGGACCAAACCCTGATGTTGGCATCATAGGCACAGCACGGCTGAGCACCGACCTCTCAAATGCAGACACCCCAGTGCCACTGCTCCCTGCGGTGGTGGCAGGAGTGCTTTGTGAGCACTGTTTCAAATGGAGGCACACAACTGTACCTTTTAAAGGGAATCTGTTCAAATTTGCTTGAGGACTTGACGTCTGAATGAGAGCATCTACCTAGAGGTCTTATGAATTTAAAGTTCAATTGCATTAGTCATGGTTGGGATTCAGTTCCCTGAGTGCCTCATGGTGATCTGCCCCGTGAGAAGAGATGCCTTTGCTTTGTCCCTCCTGACCACCTGGGTCTCGATGGGTTAAAGTCTACAAAGATGTGTGCTGCCCCCATCCCTCCTTCCTTTCCATTCACCTTCTTCCTTTCTTGATACTTCCCGAGTTTTTTCCCTTCCTCTCCAGCATCAGAAGCTTGGCAATAAAGGCCGCTCAGTGGAGGCAGTGGACTGATTTTGTGCTGCATGGGGCTGTGCAGCTCCCCTGGGTCCTCGCTTTGTGTTTGGCACCTTCAAGGCCTCAGACAGGAAACATGGTTTTGGTCTGTGCCTGGGAAAACATTGCTTATTGTCCTCTCTCTAATGTCTTAGGCACTGGCAGCAGGAACATGCAAAGCTTTAATAGCAAATAGAGAAAGAACAGGAATTTGGGAAGAAATCTAAACCTCCCTGCCCAGGGAATAACACACTAGGGATTGCAGAGGAACTTCCCTAATGGATGGACTGTCCTGGGGCTGCCTCCTACCAGCTCTCTGCCATCTCTTGGGCAGTGGGGGTGCTGGCCTGACTGCCCTGCTTGGCGTTAGCTGTGTTCCTCCCTCTGGTTTAGTGACAGTGACTCTCCATCAGCTGCTGTATGGGGAAACATGCATGTTTGCTGGGATTTTTCATATTGAAAAGCAATGCAAGGTAGGTCCAGGCTGTCCAAAGGTCCCAGCAGCACCTGGAGTCTTCCCTTGGAAGCATATTCATCTAGTCAGGAAACAATTTGTCCTTCTGCCCATGCTATGGGGGGAAGTACCAGGCTTTGTCACAGTTATCACACTTGTGATTTTCCATGTGAAGTGTGAGAATTTTGGGGCAAAAAGTGTCACGTGTACCATGCTGACCACACGAGTGTCCTGTCAGCACACTTGGCCTGCACAGCAGCTGTGCCATCCCTGCTAGTGTCTGCCATCCCTGCCTCCAGGCTGCAGGAGGGATGGCTTGTTTGCCAGCTCTGGGGATGGAGGCTGTGCCCTTGCATCTGGCTGGGTGACTCAGGCTCCGCACTATATCAATAGGACTTGGCAGTGGATGACGCGGGAGGGTCACACAGGGTGGTTTGGGAAGCACGGGCACCGTCTCAGCAGAGGTGCTAACGCAGTGTCCTTGCTGCCTGCCCTGGCTGCCAGCCAAGTGGAAGTTTCCGAGCAGGCCAGCCTGTTGCTGCAGCCGCACATCCCTCCATCCTGGCTGGGGAGAGGAGGCTCTGGCGACGGGTTCTGCAGGGCTGCTCTGCTCCCTCTGCACTCCTGTGCCCTGCCCGGGCATCACAGGGAAGGAAAACTGCTCTCAAATCCCACCTTCTCTCCACTGTGGGACCCTGGAGAAGACCAAGGACTTCTTCCCAGGGCAGAGACTTTCACTATCGCTTTAGGGCTGGCTGCAGAAATCCTCCCCTTATCGCTGTTTTGCAGAGGGGAGGAAGGTGAAGCGGGGGCTCGGTGCCAGGGTCAGCATGAAGCTCTCCAGCGGGTTGCACAGGGAGAGTAAACATGTGTGGCGCTCGGGTCCTGCCTGGTAGCAGCAGCAGCCCGTGATGCTGTGCTGGGAATGAAGTCAGCCTTCATCAGCCAAATAGTTTATGCATGAATCGAAACTTCAGACCTGGCAGGGTGGGGGAATGTGCAGGATCTGTGCGCTTTTAAAATGCTGGAGCCAAGGAAGGAGGAGGGGATAGAGGAAATAGCAGGAAAATAAGACTGGGGAAGCGGGGAGAGATTTGAGAAGCTGGATGAGTTGTTCGCTCTGTTATTGCGAGGAGCCAAGTTCCTTAAGCATCTCCTGGTGGATATTAAGAGGGAGCTGTGGAGGCTGGAGCGTTCCCCTGGACACTCGCATGCTGTAGCTTTAAGACTGTTTTACAGAGGACTCGGGATTTCCAGTTTTCCTGTGCCTGGTGGAGTATTTCAGGGAGTTACAGGATTTTTCGGGTCATGCACCCCCTTTTTCTTTTTTCTTCCTTCTTTCTCTTTTTCTCTTGCTCTTTTTCATTTCAAAGAGACAAAGCTACTTCAGTTTGGAGCACAAACATATGATCAGCACATGGAAATGTGGTAATTTGGATGCATTCATGATTGCAACAGATTGAAGAAATTAGACCAGACAAAGAGCTTTTTTTGGAAGAGGAGGAGGCAAAGCAAGGAGGGAGGGAAAGAAGGGGACACCACCGAAAAAAGGGACGGCTGTGACACGCGGATGCTAAATATATCCCGTAGTAATGGAGAGAGACCGGATTTCAGGTAGGCTATTGATCTTTTAATATGTTGTATTCTGCCTCTGCTCTCCTACCTTTCCAGCAGCTTCTGCATGTTAAGAAGAAACAGCCATGCTCTGGGTGGATTTCAGCCGATTCCTTTATTTCTTTTTTTGCAACACTTCCTTTCTGTATTTTTTTTTTTTATCCTTCTGAGCCCTCTAGACAGAAGGTGGTTCCAGCAGAAGCTGGCGGGGGGGCAAGGGGGGAAAAAGAAACTGCTTTCTAGGTCTGGATTTCATTTGAGTCTCTCTCTTCCTCCCCCCCCCGCCTCCCCTGCTCCCATGTGGCGCACGGTGCGGGGGGATGAATGCTGAGCCTGTTAGCTGAGAGCTGCAAGCTGGGGAGAGGGAGGAAAATAGCCGAGCTCTTGGCATGGAGACGCATTTCTGCTCTGAAGGTTGGCTCCTGAGTTTTTGTGTGTGTGTGTGTGTGTGTTGTGGTTGAGCTTTCTCTGCTTGCCAAAGTATCTTCCCCTGGCTTTTGCCCTCCCATCTTGCCTGCCTGGCCGGGCAGGAGCTGCCAGCGTGTCCTGCTGTTCCTTGCGCAACGCCAGAGCTGGTGGCTAGTGACCTGCTGGCGTGTGCTTTACCTGGCCACTCGTGGGGGTGTTCGAGTAGGGGGAGGATGGAGGGCGGTAAGCGGAGGAATGAATAACTCCATTTAATTCCTTAGCTTCCCTGCAAATCCCGCCTAATGGTCTATGTCTGACTGGTTCCAGAAGCTGCTCCTGGGTGCCTTGAGCCGTCGGGGAACAATGTTGCAGTGAGCTGCTTCTGGGATGGCCGTGACTGTAACTGTATGCAGGGAGAGGGGACAGGCGGTGCAGTGTCACCCGTGAGACTTGTTCTCTGCATGTATGAGCGGGACGGCCAGGATCAAAGAGGGAAAGTAAGGGAGGGGGTGTGTGTGCCAAAATTGGCAGACCAGTGTGCTGCAGCCCAATCGTGGGTCTCCCTCCTCCTGCCCCGCATGGCATGGCGCAGCTCGCCCTCCTCCGGCACGGCAGCCCTGGGGGAGGCACAAGGCCTCTTCTCCTGGGCGTTCCCAGCTGGCTGCTGGGCATCGGCACTGAGAGGGAAACCACAAGGATGAGAGGAAATACTCAAGCCAGGGTGGAGCAAAACTGTGGCCAGAGAAAGCTGCTCCCATGGCTGGTCTGTACCAGACCCACAGGGCCCAGTCCAGGGATGTGCTGAGAGCACCCGGTGCCCCTGGACAAGGGCTTACCTGCAGGATCATCCTCTACTCCTCACTGCCTCTGAAAAGCGTGGATGGCACCTTCTCATCCCTCTCTCCATCTCTCTTGCTCACGCTTTGTCCTCTGGTTTGAGCCACTTCAAAGCATTCCTGAGAGCGGCTCATAACTCGGAGTCTGGTGGGTGTTTCAGCAGCACAGGGCTTTGGGCTGGATAGTCTCTGCTGCTGTGTGCAGGCCTCTGCTAGGCAGGGATGGTTTGGTCCCACTGTGGTTTGGCCTTTTACATCTCCTGTTACATCCTCAGTGCAGTGCTGGGTCCCTTCTGTCCGCACAGAGGTAGTGCGGGGCTTTGCAAAGGGTTGCTGGTGAGAAAGGGGACTCCCTAGTGATGTGATCTGGGGCTCTTTGTTCCAGAAAAGCATCCAAGGTGGGTTTTTCTCAGCCTTGAGCTGCACATCGTGTTCAGCTGCTGTGAGGAGCACAGAGCCCTTGTGCCCAGGCTGGCTGTCACTCGCTTCCAGGGCATGCAGGACCCAGGGACCACATGGGCAGGAAGACCCCGGGTGAGTGTCTTTGTGCAAAGATGCAAGAGCTGTTGCTAACCCCTGGGAGCACGTTTGCAAAACACTGATATCCAAGTGTGTATGTGTTCCACTAACCTCTGCTGGAACCGGCTTTTCTGTGGGTGGTTGAGATGTGGCTGAGCTGTGGGCAGGGATGCAAGCAGCAGGCAGGGCACATGGGTGGTGTAAGCAAGCATGGTCTGTGCCTTCACCTAAGGCAGTTGTGCCCGGGGAGCTTCATGTGGGATGCTGAACACAACCCTCTCTGCCCTCGCTCAAGCACGAGTGGGTCATGTCCTGTGTGGGACCCCAGAGCCATGCCCACCGTTTCCATACTGTTTCTGATATGCGGCTCTGGCATGAAATATGGGATGGGGGAATAGATGGGCAGAAGGGCTGGTCTTCGGTCTTCTCTACAGACCCTGGCTTGGAGGGATCAGCACAGGCAGGGAAAGCTGCTCAGCAGGGCAGCAACAGAGGGAGTGCAAAACCCACACGTGGGGACAGAGGAAAACTGCGCTCGAGGAGATCTGGAGCACAAAAGTGACAATATCACCAGGTCACGCTGTTGACTCCCAGGTCCACGGCACAGTATGGATTCACAGGGCGAACCACTGGGCTCACAGCAGTCCTGCCACTGCTGGCTCATGAGAGGGCTGTGCCAGCCGATGTGCCTGGGGGTCTCATGGGGCCACAGGCTCTGGCACTGCCGTGCTGGTGGAGGAGAGGAACAGGGAGCAGAGCCTAGCCTGACCCAGGCTCCTCCCTGCCGTGGCCATGCGGGCAGCAGGACAGTCAGGGCTCTGAGTTTAGTGACTAACCAAAAGATGACTCAGATGAAAGCAGATGTGTGCAGCGCTGGGGGCCATATCCCAGTCACTGTTCTGGCCCTAAACATGCTTTTAATTAATACTCTGCTGTGGGTGGGAACAGCTGACTCCTAAGCTGAGTGTGCGGCTGCAGGATGGGGTGAGGGCACCCCAGGGTAGGTGGGAATTGGGCCTGGCCTCTTCTTTGAGGGCTACTTTCCCACAGCTGCTAGAGCTCAGCCTGTCCCGTGGGGTGTCCTCTGCCCAGGGAGAGCTCAAGCTTTCTCGCCCAGAGCAGTGTCCCCAGTCCAGGATCTGGTGATGACAAGCGCCTCGTGCTTTGGAGGAAGGCATCAAAGGTGCGAGGTGATGCTGTAGCTCTGTGCCTGGTTCACTGCCTGGTCCGGGACAGTAAGGGTCTTCCTTGGTCTCTGTAACAAGGTACCAGTCTCAGGTGGTGCCTTTGGGTGCTAGTATAAGAAACAATCTCATGTAATCTGCTAGTCCCTTTTAATCTCATTAAACCATCTCTCGCACGTTTCCACAAGCTCTAATATTGCATGAAAAGCCATAGCTCTAAGTTAATTTATTTCCAGACATCCTTCTCCAATGGTTTTGGGGCCAGGGAGCTGTGCTCCGGGGCTGCTGTGCTCCTCACATCTGCCGCTGCTCTCTGCCTTGCTAGATTGCTTTGGTGGCAGTGGCCTGGAGATGGCTCTCCTGTCTTTCCCTAGTAGATGGCTCTTTTGACTGGTCTAGATCTTTCTACAAAACCTTAATTGTTGATGCCACGGGGGCCCTTTACCCCTTCTTAAAAGGGAAGGAAGGGCCCGTAGCACCCTGCGCAGTGGGGGTTCAGTTACTGCGATGGTGGGGTGACAGGATGGGTGCAACCCTGATGAAAAGGGAGGTCTGACCTCCCAGATAAATTATTACTGTCACCTTTAAAATTGCACTGTGAAAACTCATTTTAAGAGTTTTATTATTATAAGTAGGTAATTGTAACATTTGACTGCAATGAGTGGCACATGTTGGGCAGGGCCCAGCAGCGGGCAGCTGGGAGTGCTGTAGGTGCTTGCAAGCAATCTGCTGAATTCCAGCAGGAAGGATGAATTGTTTATTAACCCATTGGCGATCATTCTTAATCTTTCAGTCGTATATATTTCTACTATGGATATGTTTGCATGTGCATATTCGTACAGAGTTTAACATGGTTTTATACATCATACTACACACCCAAATGATTCGAGCCGTGAGGAGACAGCCCCTGTTTGCAGCATGCGGCTTTTGGAGGCTGTGCAGGCAGCAGCGCTCAGACTAAATGCATCAAGGCAGAGCATCTTCAGTGGTCCTCAGAGCCGCCTGGGAAGTACCGTGTGCCTGGACTAAGCAGTAGGAAAGGAGAGTAGGGACCCTTTATGTGAATGCTAGAGGTGTGAAGGGTTTTTGGGAAGGGAATGTTCTTGTTTCTTCATTTTTTTTTTTTTTTTAATAGAAGTTAATCTTTAAAATGCATGTAGCGGGGCAGAGAGGCTAGGGTTGCTTCCAGTCACTCTAGCTATCTCTTCTGTCGCAGGTTTCTTGGTGTCCCTGTTATTCCTAGGAAATGGCAGAGAAAAGCCCGACGTTTCTTTTTAGTAGTCTTCTCACAGCTATACATCTTCTTTTACCAAATGTTTTTCTTTTTCCTCTGGCTTGCAGCATGTCACTGTGTGGGACACCAGATCGGGCATTTACAGTCTTGGATGGTTCTACCTTCTGTTAGATCCCGCTGTGTTCATCCAGCCCTGGCACCCAGGGATACCTTCCTGTCTGTCCTGCCTTTGCTGGTAGCTGTTGGTCTGTCCTTAGCCCTCCCTTCTGCTGTCAGTGTCCCGCTGCTTATGTCCCTGCCTGGTGCTGACCCCCATAGTTTGCTGTGGTGTGCAATGCCCTGTCCCCTGAGGCCATGGGCTTGTGTGCTATGTGCTGTAAGAACCGCCTGCAGCTTTTTTCACTCGAGTTTCTTTTTCAAGCATTTACTTTCATCCTAGATGTTGTGTAGTAACATGTTGTGACTGCAGGTTTCAGCTCATTTAATAGTAGGTCTATGCAGGCCCTCTCTCAGGGAAGGGTTTGGGTTTCAGGAGGCTGCGGAGTTGCCTCTGCAGACGCTTGTGTTCGCAGCGTGCTCCGTGCTGCTCCCAGCCTGCTCTTGGCTGCCCACACCTGCCTGGCCAGCGGATGCATTCCTGCAGTTGTCTGAGGCATGTCAAGGTACAAAGCGTTATCCGTTTCCTGATGTCTGCTCTTAAATCTGCTGGAATTTCTGCTCATCTCCACTAAATACAATCCTGTTGTGGGGCACAACTCATCTCTCACCTGACAGCACAGGTAATGCTTCTCGACACCGCTCTGTTGAACTTGGCTAACCCTGGGGCAGGAGCTCCTTTGCTGCCTGCCCTCCTGCTTCTTGCTGGATGACTCGGAGCCTCCCAGCAAAGCGATTCCCATGCTGCCGGGGTGAGGGAGGATGTTTCTCATGCAAGTCAGGGCGCTTCCAAGGTCCAGCATACCATAATGCTGAGTGGGAGCAAGTACGTAGTTAGGGAAGTATGTCTGGGTCAACACATGTCTTCTGTTGCCTTAATGATCTCAGAAGCACAACATCTATGTTCTATTGGCTTCTCCATGTGGTACTTGCAGCTGTAACTAATGGACAGAATAATTTGTTAGAGAGCAGCAATGCCTTGTGCTGTGAGCACTGTAGTTGGGCTCAGGGCTCTGCAGCCGGTCCCTGGCATCATACGGGCAGTAGGGAAGGTCCTGATGGGCAGCAACTCCCATTTCAGGGACAGTCTGATACCTGAGAAAATTTAGGTGAAATTTCTTGCTCTGCCCCAGATTTTCTGTAAGTCCTTAGGAAAGGGCACTTGTGCTCCCATTACCCTTTGGTTTTGGGTAAGGATCTGGTGTTTGGGTCTCTGTGCTGAAGCTCTCTGTAGGCGAAAGGGGGATCGCAGCAGTGCCTGCCTGGGGGGGGGGGGGTGCGGGGGCGGGGTGGGGGGGGGCTCAGAAGTGCAGCTGGAAACTTGAAGCTGTTCTGACCAGGCAAAGGGAGTCATGGGTCTCTAAAATGGGTGTTTGCTTGGGATCCGAAGCTGTTCCACCCAGACTACTAGTGTTTGGCTACTCTGAACAGCTGATGGAGACAGCATGCTTTACATACATGCTTAACCAATGTCCATGGACAATGACCCCTTTACACTGAGTTTCTTGGGTTATTCCCACTGCTTCTTCCCAACAGCTTCTGTTTGCAAGGGCAGCTTGCTTCCTAAGCACCAACACTGAAAATTAATTTCCCCATGGTCATCTCTGAGTGGGATATGGCACCCCCTCTGCCTGTTTTCTAGCACTTCAGGCTGCTGCTGTTATATTTATTTGTCCTGTGCTAGCACCTGGGTACCATGTCCCCGGCATAGGAAGAGCGTGAGCCCTTGCTGCTGCATGGAGCTGCTGTTTGAGTGGCAGGTGAAGTGAAATAGCCCTTCAGAGTAACGTTCAAAAGAGCAATGGGATGCTGATGCCAAGAGTGTTGTTAGAGACTTATAAACAGCTCTGTTTTGTGGCTTAGTGGAAAATAGGCATGATTTTACAGGTGAACAAAATGCATTAGTTTTACAAGCAATAATCACGCAATAAACCTGAAAGTGCTTTTTTTCATAGAATCATAGAACAGCCCAGGTTGGAAGGCACCTCAAAAGATCACCTAGTCTAGCTTTTCGTGGGAAAGGAAGCCTAGATGAGATTATCTAGCACCATGTCCAATTGCATCTTGAAAATCTCTAGCGATGGGGACTCTACAATGTCCCTGGGGAGGTTGTTCCAGTGATTGATTGTTCTCACTGTAAAATATGTCTGTCATATCAAAATGAAGATCCCCCCCCCCCCCCCCCCGTTGGCCTGGTCCATGTCCATGTGAAGTTGCTGCTACATAAACAGATCTGTATTAATTTTGTGATTACATCATTACCAGATATCTTATGAACTAAAGCAGCTGTTCTTGGAGTAAATTCTGGTTTCCAGTGAAACCAATTTGGGGAGTGATAAGCATGATTGCTTGGATGCAGGGTTTGTGGGGGAGCCTACCATTAGCTGGGCAACGTCTCCAGGTTGCAGCTTTGACCCTGAGCTGGCAGGAAGGTTGTAGCTTGAGGCTGTGGAAATAAAGGTTTGTTGGCATTTCACTCCTGGCTGTCTGATCTGGAAAATTAAACCATATCATCGAGACAACCATGTTTGATCTCTGACACGCTGGAGCAGAAAAGTACTCTTATTTTGGTTGTTTTGTTGTCTGAAATGTTGATTTTTTTTTTTTTTTTTTTTTTTTTTTTTCAAAATCCTGTTTGGTTTGGAGAAGTGGGGTCAAGGCACAGCAGTGTGGTAACCCTCTGGTGTGGCTGCTAATGAAGGTATTGGTCCATAGATTCAGAAGTGACTCTCTCCCTGACTCCCCCCGTGCTGTGCTCTCCCTCTGTGGCTTCCCAACCTGGGGCAGCATCTGTCTATGCCTGTGGCACCCCCTTGCTGGCAGCCCACCCCTCTCCTTTCCTTCTTGATGAGTGCAGGACATGCTTTTTTTTTTATGAGTTTCGGATGCTTTTTCTTTCCAGGGCTACCTGCTTCAAGTTCTTAGTCATGGTGCTGGAGCAGGGGCTGTGGTGATGTAGGTGAGACCTTGCTGATGGGGAGGGAGGCTGACATGGGGGGTTTTGGGGCCGGGGGCTTGTGCTCGGTAGGTGCTGGGTGTTTTCTGGGCGCCTGATCCCTTGTAGTGGCAGGGAGCACCAGGCCTGCCCAGCATACACAGGATGGAGGGACTTACAGTGGCTGAGCATCTCTGATGAAGCCAGAGCCTTTGTCAAGGGTAATGTGTGTTTAAGTCCATCTAGGTGGTTTAGGGGGACAAATGGAAAGAGCTAAAACCCTGAATGCTTGGTAGGGATGCTTGCTTTGAAGAACACCTAGGAAGCTGGAAGACAGCCCCTGGGGAGTCCAGTGGTGTGAAACTGCAGGTTGGGAAGCGCAGATCAGAACTTGAACTCAGGCTTTTGAGCCCAGGGCCTGTTTCTGCTTTACCATCAGATTGGTGAGAGTGACTGTGTTGGGCAGAGCTGCACAGCGGTGTGGTGCACAGCGGTGCACAGCTGCTTTCGGTGCCTTCGGGTCTGGGACTTTGTCCCTGTGCCACTGACTTGTGTGAGCTACAGCAAGTCATGGACTCTGTGCATTTTGCTGTCTCAGAGATGTTTGCTTGGACTTTGAGGTTCGAGCAGGTCCTTATTTGAGATTGGGGAACAGTCTGGTCCTGTGTGAGGGTCTGTGTCTCTGCACCTTTCTCAGAAGCACCTGGTGCTGACCAGTCTATGAGCTGTTGTACCAGCTGGTCACTGGCTCTACCCAGTCTATAACCAAGACTTTCAAGATCTCATCTAAGCAGTGCTGGAAATAGAGCATCGTACTGCTGGCACCCCACTGCCTGGCCTGGTGGGAATTGTGGCTTGGGAGGCTCATCCCAGACCACGGTGGTGCTTTCTCCTGCCCAGGAGTGTTTTGTGTGGACCGCTCTGTTACTGATGATGTTGTGACAGTGCTGTAGGGACCCCAGCTCTGGTCAGAGTTTTTGGGTGATGTCTGCTGTGAGTATACCTGGAGACAAGGTCCTGATGACTTGTACAGCCTTGTACAGAGTGAATTGCCTGGGGCTGCACAAATGATCAGCATCAGATCTCCCACTTCCCAGTCCAGAGACCTGTTTCCTTGACTACACTGCCTGTATAGGAGAGAGAAGAGGCTTTTTTAACTGGTTCAGCTGGTCTTTGCAAACCTATACTCTGAAAAGAGTGCTCCAGAAACTCCCTGCTGCTTTTTTAGCACATATGTGGAGGGGATCACTGGGTAAGAATCATAGAATCTGTTTAGGTTGGAAAAGACCCTTAAGATCATCAAGTCCAACCGTTAACCCAGCACTGCCAAGTCCACCACTAAACCATGTCCCTAAGCACCACATCTACCCATCTTTTAAATACCTTCAGGGATGGGGACTCAACCACTTCCCTGGGCAAGCCTATTCCAGTGCCCTGTACAGGGGGATGATCACTGCCCTCGTCCTGCTGGCCACACTATTCCTGACACAAGCCAGGATGCCATTGGCCCTCTTGGCCACCTGGGCACACTGCTGGCTCATATTCAGCTGGCTGTTGATCAAGACCCCCAGGTCCTTTTCTGCCAGGCAGCTCTCCAGCCATTCCTCCCCAAGCCTGTAGCGTTGCATGGGGTTGTTGTGACCCAAGTGCAGGACCCAGCACTGAGCCTTGTTGAACCTCATACAGCTGGCCTCGGCCCATCGATCCAGATCCCTCTGTAGGGCCTTCCTAACCCCCAGCAGATCAACACTTCTGTCCAACTTGGTGTCGTCTGCAAACTTACTGAGGGTGCACTCGAACCCCTCATCCAGATCATCAATGAAGATATTAAACAGAACTGGACCCAGTACTGAGCCCTGGGGAACACCACTTGTGACCAGCTACCAACTGGATTTAACTCCATTTACCACAACTTTTTGGGCCCGGCTATCCAGCCAATTTTTTACCCTGCGAAGCGTATGCCTGTCCAAGCCGTGAGCAGCCAGTTTGTCCAGGAGAATGCTGTGGGAGACGATGTCAAAGGCTTTGCTAAAGTCCAGGTAGACAACATCCACAGCCTTTCACTTGTCTGCTAAGTGGGTCACCTTGTTACAGAAGGAGATCAGGTTAGTCAAGCAGGACCTGCCTGATTATTATTACCTGACTAACTACCTTTCATAAACCCATGCTGACTGGGCCTGATCCCTTGATTGTCCCGTACATGCTGCGTGATGGCACTCAGGATGATCTGCTCCATAACCTTGCCCAGCACTGAGGTGAGGCTGACAGGCCTGTGGTTTCCTGGATCCTCCTTCTGGCCGTTCTTGCAGATGGGTGTCACATTTGCTAATTTCCAGTCAACTGGGACCTCCCTGGTTAGCCAGGACTGATGGTGGAAAGAAGCATCTTGGTTGGCTTCACTAACTACCTGAATGCCTCTGAAGAGTAGGTACCTGCTGGGGCCAGATGACCGAGGTCTGTGAACTGACTTTGCAAGACCCCAGAGGGGATCATCCTGCATTTCAAGTGAGGTTACCAGCAGCTGTCTGCCAGCAATCTTGGTCACTGGTTTCCAGTGGGCTAAGGGTGGGTATCGTCATCCCCGAAAGCTTCAGTCTTACATCTTTCTGACTCACAAGTCTTTCGCTCCCAGTGACTCATCCCCATCCCCAGGGGTGCATTGGGGCTGGGAAGGGGGTGCCCATGGGCCGGGCAGGGATGACCTGCTGCTGGCACCTTGTGGGACCCCCAGTCCCGAGCACAGGGCAGGGATATTCAGCCTGGGGACGTGGCGGTGGTGGAATGCGCTCTTGGGACCGTGCTCCTGCGGGTGGGGGTGGGGGTGGGGGTTGCTGCCCGCCGGCCAGGAGGGGCAGGGGATGCGCTGGGTGCTGCCCCTTTCCCTGCCAAAGCCCAGCTCTGGCGGGGCTGGCGCGGCCGGGGCCGTTAGGTGGCGGTGTCCCCTTCCCGGCCGGCTGCCGCGGCGCAGCGGAGCCTCCGGGGGGGGCAGCGGGGCTGCCGGCCTCCCCCTGCCCCAACCCTCTGCCCGCGGTCGCATCGCTCATCCCCGGCGCTTGCGGGTCCCCCAGGAGCTGCCTGCGCCCGTCGGCTTGAATTTCACCTCCAAAAGCAGGCTGCGGTTGCGTTCGGCTGTAAAAAGGCAAATAGCTGCTGAGGATTACAGCAGAGGATAGTAAATTCCAATACACAGATATAGAGAGGGATTTTATTTGGCGAAAATAGATATTTCTCGCTATGTTGCTAAAAGCATCTGGCTGCCCCTCTCCTAAACAGATCTGCTTTTTGGCACAGCTTTTGTTTACCACTGAGTCAGGATTTAAGCTGCACCGAGAGGGAATGATCTCGTGGCAATTAGAAAGCGGGGCTGTTGGAGTCCTTTTCCTGCTCTTCTACTAAATTGCTTTGTATCCTTGCATAAATCATATAACACGTGTGCTCTAACTTCCTATATGGAAAATGAGGTAGATACTTTCCGCTTTTCATAGGCACTCCAGGATCTTCTGCTAGACAGCTGTGAGGGATTTGTCATGACAAAGGTGGGAATTTGACCCCTTTGAGATGCCAGCACCCCTGTGCAGGGCTGGGATGAGGCTCCCTATGGGGTGGAGGCAATGGCCGGTGCTAATCTGAGATGTGGAGCTGGAGAGTAGCTGAACATCAGGCTGGAAACATGAATCATTCTCACAGGATCTATCTCTGCTGGGGAGCATGGGCCAAAGAGCAAGCATATGGGATTGACTCGCAGGCCGCGATGTCTATCCCTTGCTCACCGCGGGCATGGCGAATGCAGGCAGAGCTTCCTCCAGAGGGACTCTGGTGCCGAGCAGTGCAAAATCACCTGCTGGTGCCATGTTCACAGCCAGAGCACCACCAAATACCAGCTTGTGGTCTCTTCTCTGCTCCACTCATTAGCCAGAGCTATCTGACTCTTCTCTGTTCGCTGAAGAGGTAGAAGGGCACATAAACCCATTTGTCCTTTTCTGCTGTCTTCGGCTGATGACCTTTAGCTGAAGTCTTTAAATATTGCCCCCTCTCCCCCTGGAGATGATCATCATCTTCTGGTATGGGCCTGCCATTTCCCCAGTTTGTCCCCCTGATTCCCCCTCCCCAACCCTGAAGCATTTAGCAGTTTTGCTTTCTTGCTTTCCTTCTCCCCCGTGGCTTCCCTCAGCTCCATGAGGTCAATGGGACTTGGAGCAGCAAGGCTGGAGCTGCCACACCAGAAATGCTCACCAGGAGGGCTTGTGTTTAAATAAGTGCTCACTGATATATCAGGATAGAGGCAAAGCAGGCAACCTTGAGAGCAGGTGAAGTGTTGGGCCAGGATGGGATGGTCTTCAGCACCTAAAATATTTACCCTTTCTTTCCTCTCTCACATTCTCCACTTCATTCAAGTGGAGAACTGGTCAAACCCAACTTTAGCTGCCTAAAAAGGGCTGGCTGACGTCTGTATTGACAGCTGCTCTCCAGGGAAGGGGGCCCTGTTGGAAACTGCCGTGGCTGGTGAGCAGTTGGTTGGTTGTGTTTTGGGGTGGTTTTTTTCCAGAAAATGTGAAAAATTCCCAATGGATGGAGAGGGAAAGTGAACTATGGAAATTGTGTGTCTCGTGCTCTCAGTTCAAACACGCCCTGGGGAAGGCATATCCTCCATAAGAGGAACAGCAGTGTTGGCCACCAACCAGGAAACCCTTCCTTCCCTGCTCCCCTGTGCAGCAAGAGCTAAGTGCCGCAGGCAGTGTTTCCACCCAGAAAGGCTGTTCCTGGTTCCTCTTCTCGTACCTCTTCACCCCTTGGGACACCACTGGAGTGTCCTGTTTAAGTGCAGGTTGTGCTCGGGGGCTCTCTCCCCTTTGCTCATCAGTTTTTTCCAGCAGACTGGTGTTACTGATAGTACTGGGCTCTGCACCCAGGCTATTCGCTGGTTGTGCTGTGAGAACGTGGGGAATGTTGCTGGATCTTAAGTAATGCCTTCAGCGTTGGCTGAGGTACGTGGTTTGGATGCCTGCTCCCAGCCTTGCTCCGAAATGATACAGTAAGAGGTATGTCACAGCATTGGTCATTGCTTGGCTCAGATACACACATGCACCCTGGGCTGTACTGAAGCTGGGTTGCTAAAACTGGCCTTTTATCTCGTAGTCGATCCCCAAATTGGTTCAGACCCACCTCTGGTGTCCTCTACTTGCTTCTGTTGCTGCTCTGCATCCCCCTTGCTGTCTCGAGGCTGCTCAGAGAGGGGACCCTTTGTCTGCAGCTGGAGAGGAAACTTAGTCTTGCCCTGTACAAAGGCAAGAAGGGGACAGCCAGCTGCGCAGGGGACCGAGGGGCAGAGAAAGGGGAAGCGCAACAGTGGGCGATGCAGAGGTGGTTTAGTTGTAGAGGCTGAAGGGCTGCAAGGCAACTGTGTGGATGGGAGCGCCGCAGACCTGGGGGAAGAAAAGATGGAGTATTTTGGAGAAAAGGACCTGAGAGGCAGAGGGAGGGGTATCGGAGGGCTTTGCAGCAGCAGGGGTGGGGACTCAGTCTGAGCTCTCCCTTTCTTGGCTTGATGCCTTCCTCCCCCTCCTCTCACTGTGTATGGTGTTTCCTCTTGCAGGACAGCAGAGACCCGGACCCTGCTCTGTCTCTGGTAAAGCTCAGGCTTGCCTGCTCACCCAAGCTTTGCTCATCTGCTAGACCTTGTGCATAGCAAGAGGAGGTTTGTTTTGCTGCTGGTTACCCCCAGAGCAATGAAGGTCCCTCTGTGAATCTAAACAACGGGCAGACAGCATGGCCCCTATTTTTCTGCATTGAAAGAGTTCATCATACAGCACTAAGTAGCCATCAAAACTGAGCAACTTATTCCTTTTCTTTGATAAACTCTCTCTTGTACAAGGCTGCACGTTGTCTCAGTGGCCACCAAGCACCCTGTTTCTGGTGGGAGCCCCTCTGTGCCCTGGCAGCAGCGAGCAGCAAGCATTGCACAACATAAATCATGGGAAATCCGGTTCTGTGTCGGACGTACTGTTCAAAGGCACCTTGGTTTTGCTCAGGACATTCTGCTGACAGATTTTCCCATAAAATAAAAAGTGCTAGCTGTTGACATACAAATCTATCCAAAGCGTAAGCTTTTACTGTCAAATTTCACTGCTGCTGGCTTAAAATCCGGAGGACATGGCGGTGTAAAACCAAGGATAGCTTTAGGGGGCAGAAGTTGTTTGAACTTTAGCAGAAGTTCACATTGTGTTTTGAGTTGAAATACAGGTTACTGCTTCTCCCAGCTACAGTGATAGCTGCATTCCTTCAGGAGCCGATGCACGGTCCCCTGTGCAGGAGGAGCCAGGGAAGGACGGGCAGAAGCAGAACTGTTCCCTAATTGCCTCTGGCCATCTTGGAGAAGCCTTTTGAGTTAATTGAGCTGTCTCTCACGCTTCCTTCTCTGTTTAAACAGTAAATAGAAATCTCATTAAACTGTGTAGGTTGGCAGTGTCTGTGGGATGTATAGAGTGTGACATTATGCGCGAGGATGGCTAAGGTGGTGTGTGAGGCCTGGAGGCATCACCTCCATGTGAAGCCCATGTACCTCTGCTGTTCCCACCTCTGCCTATCCTGAGGTCCTCAGCTCCCAGTGACTGTCACACGTGTCCCTCTGATTGCTTTAGGTCTTGGCTCCCAGGTCCCTGACTTCCCTGTTCATTGCCTCTTGGATGGTTTAAGGCTTTTTCTTGTTTTTAGGAAAGCTAATTCATGTCAAGAGCTGCCAGTATCTGTAAAGCTGCTCTCTGAGGCCAACTGTTGCTCACAAGCAAGTATGAGATTTTTTTAAAGCAGATATGTCAGATCTATCATCAAAAATAGCCCCTTCGTACCCCTTTCATTTATATTGCATGGACGTAAACAATAAAGCCAAGCTGGTTTTCAGTCCTTTTCCTGACTTGGGAAAGAAACTGCTTTAAAAAAAAAAAAAACAACAACCTGGTGTTTTCCAGCAGAGATGCAGCATTTGCTCTGTGGGGAGCTGGTCTCTCTCAGGAAGCGCTGGAAATGGCTAATTGGATTTGATACCTTGCTCATCAGCTGTATCTGTTGTGAACAGGAACATCTTACATTGCAAGGAATTTACTGTTTTCCATTTAAATAGGAAGTTGCCCTTTGAATATTAAGAGTTAAAGGCAGATTCTCGACTGATGTGGGCTGTCAGAGCTCCACCAACTCCAGCAGCTGAAAGTGTATTCCCTCACAAGCCTGCTGTGCTTGGCGTTTTCCTAGGGTTATATAAACATCCCTGTTTTATAGATGGGGCCAGGACATGCAATCTGCAAATTTCTGACGGTCCCTTGCAAGATGCAGAGCTGCACCAGAAGCTTTGGCAGCCCCGTGATGTTGGGGAGGGATGGGAGCCACCTTGGGCAGAGCAAAGTCGTCGGGATCCCTCTGCAGGGTGTGTGCTGTGGCTTTGGGTCAGCCCAGCGCCGGCTGCTGCTGAAGTTGTTGGGAGCTGATTCAGACACCGCAAGAGGCTCAAGCCAGCAGGCTAGGGTACCTGCACAGCTAAGGTCGTCCTTAGGTGTTTTGATATGCTTGTGTGCCTCCACCTGAAGCCTCTCACCTCCTTGTGCCTTCCTAATCTCCTCTTGCAGATGCGACCGTCCATTGGTTTGGGATGCTGCAGGAGCTGGACCTGCACACCTGCAGCACCACGATCAGGTTTTTCTCTCTAGGAAGGCATAGGAGTTGAGGTTTATCTCCATGCTGGCAGGCAAAGGAGGATGCCACACTTCTGGGAGCTTCTGGGGGCTGGGAGGAGCGGGAAAGTGGAGAAGCAGGACGTGAGCTTTGAGGAGCTGCATTTCATGGGTTTGCCTTAAATCCAGGGCACTTTGAGATTTCCAGGGGCCCTAGGGAAGGAGAGTAGCAATAAATCTGGGTCATAAATAACAGCCCCTTGTCCTTCTAGTGATTTCTGATGCGCTATGCTTTTTTGACAACAAATGCAACAACAGGCTGTAATCCACAGGGGCTTTTCTTGGCTCTCAAGCTGAGAAAGTGCTCGCTCTAAGCAGGCTTGGCTGCAAGGAGCTCCCAGCTCTGAGTGTGAAGGTCAGAGGGGACAGGAAGCAAAAGCACAGATAACACATTGTAGGGCTCTTTCATTCCTAGGCTGGGAGGTTTTATTGTCCTCAAAATTGAGCTCCAGGAAGCTTGATGAGTGATGCTGTGGCTGCTCCTACGGGACCTTCCAGTGCTGCAGCTCCAGGAGAGCTGCACAGCTCCCTCAGGAGAAGCACCTAAGGGAAATGCAGACCAAGTACACCCTGTAAATGCCTAACAGGTCTAACTGCTGGGGCTGGAAATTCATCCTTGGGTGACTGGTGTGGGCTGGGGGAGCCCTTGTGATAGAAGATAGACAGACATCCAGTCTGTCTTTGGATGTGGCTGAAAGACAGATTTATCGTCACGTAAAAGATCAGAAGTGGTAATGAGATGCAAAGAGGTCCTCATCTTTAGGATGGGAAACTTTTCAGGAAGCCCCAGACAGTGTGGGACATCCAGAACTGTGCCTGGCTTGGGAATTTTCTCCCTTGAAGATGCCCAGTTCGTGCCCTGCTAACCATCCTTCTGCTGTATAACGTAACAAACTGACCGCTGTGTCCCTTCCACCTCCAGTCAAACCTTCCTAGGCAAACCCCTGGCTGTGCCGCGGTGTGTAGGTGCTGTGGCTAGTTCCAGTTGCTGTTTCCTTATAAGATGAGGGTTTTATTCACTTTATTCCTTTGTCAGCCTTCCTTGAGTTTTGTCAGCTCTTCTCTCTGTTAGCTAGAAGATTGCTAGACGTAGAAGGAAAACACCACGTTCAAAATGCCTTTTCAATGCCTAATTTAGGAAAATAAAGAGCATTGTTTGATAGAACCACTCTGCGTCTGAGTAACACGCATCGCTAGGGGTGTGTGGAGAGAGACTGCCTGGTTCTCAGGATGGGGATGGGTTGTCTTCACATTCTTGTCTGCAGATCCTCAACATATCTGGCATGCGAGAACTGGGCTGGACTATTTGCCTTGTTTAGTGACTGGAAGCAATCCAGCCTGCCAGTTCCTGCAAGCTCATCCTGTGGATAATACTGATCCTTGTTCAACTCCCACGCTTTTGTGCCTTACAAACGGGTAGGGAAGACTTTGCAGACCTTGTACTGTGCAGGGATCCCAGCTGATCGCTGTGGAAGGCAGCATGAATATTCATCGTGCTGTGGAGCGCTTGCTCCATAGTTTTAACAGAATGTTTATTATTACATAGGAGCGACCATGAAAATCATGGCAGGTTGTAGCTGGTCAGCACGTGCAAATGATGTAGGGTTGGTAGCAATAACTAAGAGGAAGGGCTGTTTCTTTGAGCTCAGCAAAGTGCCTTCACAAGTGCACTTACAGGAGTTTAACTTCTGCTGACGTTGTCTCCTTCTCTGCTAGGACGAGTGTGTGGTTTCTATGTTCTTGTGCAGTTGTGAAGCTGACTGTAATCAACACATGGTTGACTGATCTCAGAGACCAGGAACTACGCAAACCTGCATTTTCTCAAGCAATCAGCAAAGCTGCTGAGCAATGCAAATCAAAGCGACAGCCAAGTCAAGACCGATCGGCTAGAGATGAGCCTGTAGGCTTTATTCTCGGACTGCACCAACGTGACTAAAAGCAAATCCAAGTGTCCCAAACCAAATGTTATCCTCAGCAGACCTAGGACAATCTGATGCTGTTGCTGATGTGTTTGTATCACAGCTAATGAGCAGCTTGGCATGGTTGGCGAGGCTGTTCCTTGTCCGCAGAGCAGAGCTGGGACAGCCCCTCCTCTCCGGGAGGTGCAGAGGGGATGTGGTGTGCAGGACGGTCTCTGTGAGCAAGAGGTGATGTTGGCTTTCAGTGCTAGGATGTCCCCTGGCCTTTCTGTCCTGAGTGACAGCGGGGCGCAGATGTGTCACCTGGATAGGGTGGAGAAATGGGTCTCCACATCCGAGCGTTTGTTTCAGCTAGGCTTCATCAAAGCTGCGAAACACTGAAGCTTTTAGCCACATCTGACGTGAGGGTGCTATAGCTATGCGACGCTGCTGGCCTCCATCTGTGTATTAAACTCTGATGAGGGTGTTTAATGAAGACAGGATGGAGGTTTCACTGAAGAGCAGGACAGTGCAGAACAGAGTGGAATTTGTGAGCGAGCCCGGCAATTCTGCCTGCGCTCCCGCCTCACCTAAATCTGTGGATATATAGAAGATAGATGAGGTGAGCAGATTTTGGTATGAATGTGGCTGGCAGCAGACGCAGATCGTGGGTTAAACATGTGCGTTGCAAGAAAGGGGCTTTCTTGAGGCAGACAGAGAGGTCTGCTGTTGCCGTGCAGCCCTATTCATCTCCAGCTCTGATGCTAACATCATTATCAACGTGTTTATATGAAGCTTGGCTGCAAAATGGCTCATCATCCTCAAGTTTTTTCAAGCGAGTCTGTAGCTTTACTAAATACTCCTTTTATTGTGCTGCCAGGGGCTCTCCCAGAGGCCAGTAAAGGAGGTGGCCTGTTTGGCTACAGTGATATCTGGACCGGAGGTTCAATTCCCATGTGTCTTAAATGTGTCTGCAGACTGGCAAGCAGCCAAGTGGGCACCTCTTTCTCCAAGTAATTGACTGCTCATGTGCAAATCAGCCTCTAGCTGCTTCTATGATGCCTGGCTCACCAGAGTTGCATGAGAACACGCCTCTGCCATCACGCTTGCAAACCTGGCTGAGTGCCCGGGCTGTGCAGGGAATGGCGAGGACGGGGGCAGCCCAGCCCAGCCCTACTTCTGCATTGGGCCACCATCCTTGGCTCTGAGTGAGCACCTAGAGCTGCTCTGGGCTGTTAACATTTCTCTGCAGTGTAGGAAATAGCTGTCCGTCCTCCAGCTGGCAGGCAATGCCCTCCTAAGTTACAAGCAAGCGTTGTGGAGAAGACTTGTTTGGAAATCACCTACAGAAGTGGAGCCGGAGCTGCAGATGAGATGTCCCTGGCAGGGGATGTGCAGCCCTGCGGCCAGAGGGCCAGAGCTGGTGCATCTGCGGAGTCATTAAGGGTCCTTCTTCTCGTGGGAGGGTGTTGCTGATATGTCAAGGCTTGTGTTTCTGCAGAGGAGTGCTCCCCAAGGCACTGGACCGAGGCAGCAGGGCAGTTTTATTTGATTCTCGGGAATGTCGTCTGGTCGTTAAACCAACCAAATTGGTGGTACTGTGGTGCAAGGGGATTTTTCTGGAGTCTGGGGGGAGAAGAAACGTACATAAAGACAGAGCTCAGGTCTGGTAGTTTATTCCCTTGTGTTAACATAAACACGGCTGTGTTGGTCTGCCCTGTGATTACTTGCCTGGGAATAACAATATCCCTTGAGCTTATAGACACTGCCAGTCCCTGCTGAACGAGAAAGGCTGATGCTTAATGCACGCAACACTTTTCTCCTGTCATTCCTTTATAAGGAAAAACATTTCAGATTTTGTTTCTACCTTACTTCAACTTCTCCTAAACAAGGGCAGTTTAATTCTGTTGGTGGAACATCTAGTCTAATACTCCCTGACCTGGTGTGGTTATTACAGGCACTAGCGCTACAAATTAAGATGAAGTATTAGCGAAAAGTCAGGACGGTGAGGCTGAGCTCACCAGAGAGCATGCAAGGTGGGGTGATGAGCAGAGACAGCTTGCCTGCAGTCTGGAGATGGCAGAAGCGATAATGGCAAGCGAGCACTGTATGAACTTCCCGTTGTGGCATGGCTTGGTGGGACGGCAGTGGCCGCATCTTGTCAGAACGGGAATTTGGCCAGTTCCCCTTTCCCTGCTGGGCTGGGCCGCAGGGTCATGGGTGCAAACAGAGGATGCGCTGCATGCGAGTGGGGATAACCCAGCCCTGCCTGTTGCTGCGAGGGAGCAGACCCAGCTCTGCTCATTCAGGACATCTGGACTCTTCAGTCCTCGTTTAAAGCCAAAAGCAGCAGAGCTAATTGCCTGGCAGCCTGCAGCAAGATGCTTTGTACAACCACCCAGGGAAAGGCTGTGTCCCACAGCTGATGGCAACGCAGCTGCTGCTGAAGTGTCTCTTGAGTGTTGCCCTATTCCAGGACCTCAAAGTCAGCCCATCTCTAGGGTTTTACTGTCCGTGCTTGTCAGGGGGGTTGCCAGTGGGGAGTTTCTCTCCCCCTTGTGCTGCTCCTCCTCTCCTGCCTGGCTTGGTGCCATCTCTCTCTGTGGCTGGGGCTCTGGCCCCAGCGTGCTCATGGGCCCCTTTCCCATTTAGGGAAAACACTGGATGGCCCCTGCTTTTGGCCTGTTTGCAGCACATGTCCCAGCTGACTTTTTTTTTTTTTTGATCCTCTTTTGTTTCTGGAGGCTGAAATCCCCAGTGTCTCCCAGCCGTGTATGTCGGCTGCGGCTCGTGTCGAGAGATGGTTCTTGGAAAGCCATGCTGGGGCAGGCGGGGATGGGGGAAGCCCAGGCATTGTCCTGCCCTGGATAAGGCCGGGTGTTGACAGTCTCTTCTAGAAGACAGGTTGAGCCCGAGGGTGGTGGTGACAGCGTCAGGTCCCTCCTGCAGTAACGATTTAATCTCAGCAGAAACAAGTGCCCTGCAGCGGGGAGCCCGCAGGCACGGGGCTGTGCATGGGCGAGAGCTGGGGCAGGCAGAAGGGGCTGAGCATGTGAAAGGGAGAGTTGAAGGAAATTCCCCTAAGAGCTTGCATGTTGAATCAGGGTTGTTTTTGTTTTGTTTTGTTTTTAATACAGATTTTTAAATCAACTGTGCAACTTCTGCACCTGTAGAAGAGGCTGAGTCTGTGTTAGCAGTGCACATCTGAGAGGTGGGGGGGAGCAAAGGCTGGTGTGCTGTAGGCTGGTGGGTGACCTGGTTAGAGGGGGCTTTGTGGTCCCCTTTGCCCTGCCCTGTTTTTCCAGCAGGAGAGGCAACTGGAATCCAAGCACCGGGGCTGCCTCCTGTATTTGGGGTAGATCCTTTGAACGTGCAGCTCAGAGTTGCTGCTTTAGTGCTGCCCAGCACAGCTCGGCTAGCTGGGACCCTGGAGCCAGTGTGATTATACTGGGATCTGGTTAGTGGGGGATTACCTTGGTTGTGTCTTCTGTGTAGGCCTGAAAGAGTTGTAGTAAACTTTTCAGGAGGACAATTTAATGAGATGTAAAACCCAAGGCAGACCCTGTCCTTGCTGAAGGCAGCTGCTCCCTCCTCGGGTCCAGGCTGTCCCATCTCTTTCCCATTTGCGCTCCTTGAGCCCAGGAGTTTAACAGCACTGATCTTGCCTAATTTTATGTATGTGCCTGTGTTGGACCTGCCAAGACCTCCTGGGCAGCAGCAGTGCAGGCGGTGGAGCTGAGGGCGTGGTCCCCAGCCAGACCATCACGGGATGATGCCGGGACACCCAAATTCCCATCCACATGGAGAAAGGAGCACACAGGCCATGGATTTTGGCAACAATGCCTGTCCACTTATGCACCCTTCCCATCCCTTTGTGGTGGCGCTGGAGCAAAGGGGAAGCCGCCGGTGGTGCTCTGTGCTGTACGGACACCAACCACCGCACCTTGGCATCGCCACTGGTGGTTTCGCTGGCATTTACCAAAGCCTTTACAAGGAAAGGAAAATTATGTTTGTTCTTCCTTTCCGCCTGCCCTTATGTCCTTCTCCCGCCGTGCGGTGAGCTTCCGCGCTGTATCCGCGCTGCCCAGAGGAAGTTGAGTGGGTGTGGGGTTGCAGCTCTGCCTGGGAATTGTTCTTATCTAACTGGTTTATGTCAAAAAGGAATAATAATAATAAAACCTTTGATGGTAAGCAGGGAGATCAGGAGGTACAGCTGCTCCCAAGGCCTGACCTGCAGCTTGCAGCACTTTCTGAGCCTTTACGAGGAGTTTTAGGGTCCTTGTGCTGCAGCAGATTGTGCTGCGTGCCTGAAATATCTTGGAAGAGCAGGGAGAAATGACCGGGGGCTGACGCAGGGAGTGCAAGCTACTGGAAGCAACTCTCTGAGAAGCAGGGGAGAAGTATAAGAAAAGCAAGTTTCCTGCCATGAGCTGGTATATTTATGACTAGAAAGTTTTGGGTTGAAAAGGTCTTGAGCAGGCAGCTGAGGGAGCAGCAGAGGCAGTGGCTGTAAAAGCTGCTTTCCCGGCTCATGCCCTGCTCTGCAGCAGGGATGGGAGGGTCCCGAGAGGGACCCTCGCCTCTCCTTTTTCCCCCTGCAACTACCATAGCGTGCAGGCAGTGGAAATGGAGGAAAGGTCTTCTCTACCTTGAGGTCTAGGCACTGCAGTTTGTTCTGGAGTCAGATGCACCCTCAGCCGCATGGGAAGGCTTTGCAATGGAAACGTGCTGTGCCATGTGTGTGTTAAACTCGTTAGAGGATGACCAAGGTTTCGGAAGCCTCTTGGTTCTGTTAAAACATCTGTGCTGTCACGCAATGCTGGCTTTTGTGCCTGTTTTGGTCTTAATATTAAAATGTAGAAATTAATAATTAATATTTTTAAAATAATTAAAGTAATTAAGTTGGTTTTCTGCTTGGATCCCAAACTGCACCTCCCAGTTTCTTAGGAAAGTCTGACCTGAAACTAAATGAGAAGAACAAGGGCATGAGACTGAGTTTGTTTTAACTGTGAGAGGTTCAGGCAGATGCAGTTCCTGATCCTCTTTCTGTTTCCTTCCCCTGCAAGTGTCCCTCGCCGTTTAATCAACACCAGGGAGTTGTGCTTCCCTTCCCTTTCCAGGCACAGGAACTGCCAGCCCGCTCTGCCAGTGTGGCGGGGACCTGCCCCGCCCCGCCCCAGCTCTCCTGCCCTCCCAGCAGCACTGGGGCAGCTGGGTGTGCGCTTGGCTGGGGCTGGGGCGATGCGCCTGGCCCAGGCTTGGGATGGCGTTTCCCTTTCCAGGCTCTCAGCATGCACAATAGGCGGAACCACCGGCTCGGTGTGCAGCGCTTCAAGCTGGGCTCCGGCACCAGCATGAGGTCAGTGGGGCCCACAGCAAGTTCGTCCTGTGCATGCAGATCACCGGGTAAATGGGCAAATTGCTTGCTGGAGTTGACGAGGCTCGGACTGCATAGGAGGCAGTTCATGGCAGGCAGAGCTGTGCCCTCCCAGCTCAGCCACGTGCCGCTGGATCCAAGCATGGCGGGTGCTGACCAACAGCATCCTTCCTGCTGGCAGGCACTGGGACCAGGTGTCTGGTTTGAATCCCACCTTAGCACTGGTGTAAATGCAGGGCAACTTCATCGGTCCCCACAGAGGCAGCGGAGGTGTTGGGGACCATCAAGAATTTGCACGCATGGGGTGCAGGAAATCTAATCTGTTTTCAGATTAGCAGGGTGAGAGAATGGATGTTGGTCCTCCACTTGCCCTGCTCAGTGTAACCACATGTGATGCACTCCCTTGTCCTGTTCGAGAAAAAGCTGGTACCCACTCGGCATGCTGACTTAACAGAGTTAAACCTAAGACGAAGTTAAGCCTTGATCTTCTTTACAGCTGTATCCCTGCTGGAGGTGGGGAACAAGAGGCTGCAGGGACCTTGTGTCTGTGGTTGTTCCTCCAGCCGCCTGGCTCTGGTGGGGCCTCTCAGCTCCAGGGTTGTCCCAGCACACCAAGTTTGCTTTTTCCCATGTTTGTGCAGTGAATATCTGAGAAGCTGTAGGCTCAGGGACCACCTCCTTCCCCATGTCACACAATTCCTACAAGCAGCTGTGCCCCACCTTGAAACCTGTTTGGCTTTTTGCCCCCTTGATTTCACAGTAGTCCCTTTATATCTCCCATCACTAGCTGTTAAAAACATCTTCTCATTTCTAGCTCTTATTGACCTGTTTATACCATAACCAGGTTTGGGTTTGCACTGGGGGTTTTTTTTTTGTTCCCTTGGCAGCAGTGATCTTTGGCTACAGCAGCTCTTCCCTGTGGTGCATCTACATACGATGCTTCTAGCAGTCCCATCTCCTCTCCACCTTCATTTCTGCTCGCTTTTACTGATGCTGGGTAGCCAGGATGACCCAAGATGGAGCACTAGTGATTTCTGCTGAAAGTATCTCGTTTGCTACGTTTTAGGACCGCACTTGCTTTAACTGCGTGGCATCAGTGGCTCGCGGTCAGGCTGGGACCCACCAGTGCAGCAAGGTCCTTCGCGCTGATGTGCTTTTCGTGAGCAAAGACTTTATTAAAAGCCCTTTGGGTACTGACCTTCCGTCATTCTTCCGAATTTCATCCTATTTCTATTATCCAGTCTTCAAAGTTATCCAACCCTTTCTGTGCAGTACCCTGGCTCTGTGTTTGTAACAGGGCTGCGTAGCTCTGTGGCACTAAGGGATGAGATCTGGCCACATTTCCTGTATCAAAAAAATCAGTTAATTATCCAGAAATCTCAGATCAGCAAACCTGTTTTGAATTATTTAAACTTTTCCCATGATCTTAGTTTCCTTGCAAAGGAAGGGAAGTGTGACTAGCACTGAAGTGCAGCCATCCTCGCTGTGTTTCCTACTTCTTTGGAAGCAGGAAGAGCCTGAAGTCTTGGGAAAGAGCCTTTTTTTTGTGACAATTCCTGCGTAATCAGCAGGGCTGGATTCATGCCGTCATCTACATGAAAGCATGGGTGGAGGTGATGGGAACTACGTCTCTGATTTTCCTGCCAGAGTTCCCCCCCCCCCGCCCCCATCCCCAGCCAGTAACACTGGCACTTCCCAAGGAGCTGGGGGCCGGGTTTGGCACTGCTCACCACCGCAGCCAGGTCTGGTCTTATTACTTGCCAGCTCCCCATTTCTGAATGATGGCTGTTACATGCTTCAGTTTCCCCACCTGTAATATGGAGATCACTGCACCTCTTCCTGGTGGATTTGGAAGCAGAAATGTTTTTTGGGCAGGAGCATATGAACTCAGAAGGTGCAGGGAGCAGAGGAGCAGAAGGGAAGTTAGTTGCAACAGCCCTGTTTTTGGCTTAGAAAGAAGAGATGTGACTCACTATTCCTTTGCCTTCAAAATCTTCCCTGTCTGGGTTGTTATACATCTATTTCCACCTGTTACCCACATTGGTGCTGCCTGTCTGACAACAGCCGAGTGGATGGTGCAGCCAGTGCTGCCCTGCGCTTCAGCTCGAAGTGATGCCATGGGGATGCTGGATGGCCGCGGATGTTGGGGGTTGGTGTTGCATGGTGCAAAAGCCTCCACCCACACACTGCACCTACCCGACCTGGAAAGGCTGGGAAGGGTGTTTCATCTGTGATGAGCAGCAAGAAAAGATATTTGGACTCTCAATAGAAACATTAGGTGGTTAATAATAATATTTAGCTGCTCCTACATAGTACTTTTGGTCAGTAAGTCTCAAAGCATTTTATAGATGAGGCCAGAATCAATAAAGAGTTTTGTTTTCTAATTAAAATAAGAGGAGGAAAGGGCAGATGCTGTGGATGAATTACCTGCTTTTGTGTAGGAGATAATTCAAGATGCAGGTAGCCACAATGACTCATGCCACCTAGTCTAACCAAGCCTGACGCTCATGACTGCAGCAGATCGTGAGACCGATAAGGGCTGCACAGGTTCAGAAAAACCTTGACTTGTGGGAAGAAGAAAAGCTGCCTGAAAGACTGCATTCTTAGCAGCTTGCAAGGAAACTGTACGGTGCTGTTTAAAATGTGTGCGGATAGGAAAGTCCCTTTTCTGCCTTAGCCTGTCTCGATAAGGGATCTTCTAACACTGATATCTACCATCTCCTTGGGTTTTTTTCTCTCTTATGTTTTTTTCCTCCTTGAAGTGACTTTCGAGGTCTGCTCTGCATTGTGGTCCCCCCACGCCTACATCAGGGCAGAGGCAGTGACCAGCACTGGCTGCTTCTGGAGGAGGTTGTGCTGTGATCTGGAGAAGCCCTTGAGGTACATCACTGCCTGGAGGGCAGGAGAGCCCAGGGGTGAGGTGCCCAGGGGACAAGAGGAAAGGTTTCTTGCATCTGGCAGCTATCATGACATCAAGCTAGGTTTAGCTTGGTATCTATAACTAAGTGATCAGCAGATTTTACAGACTGCCTTTTCAGGGGCAGGAAATCACTTCTAGGCCAACAAAACAACTTTGCAGGAAGTTTATTGCTCATCTGAAGAGCAGAGCAATGGTGAAGGAAAAAGGGCTGGTGAGTCAGTGCCCTTAGTGGCCTAGATTAGTAAGGAAACAAGAAATATTTCCATTGTAATGTAATAGGGCAAAGAAAGTAATTTACTTAAAGCCCTCCTGCAGCCAGTGGTTTGCAGAGAAGGGATTGTGTCTTGGGCAGCAGTTGCTGTGTACGGTATCCTGAAGGTCTCAGCTGACCAGGAGCTCGAGGTGAGTCCTCTGATACAACAAAACCCATTAATGAGACCCTTGGTTGTGTAAGCAAAGGGAGCAACAAGCAACAGAAGAGATGTGATCTGCTCTCTTTCTTTTGAAAAGTGAGTTCTCTCTCTTTATTAAAATAAAAATAAAAATCCAATGACAAACACCTGTGAAATGTTGGGAGAAAGGAGCAGGAAAGCCAGATAAGTGATTAAGGGACCAAAGAAAATACCTGACACGAAGGACAGAAGGAACAGAACTTGATTAGCTTATCAAAGGGAATGTAGGTGATGTGATCAGTGTGGGAGATCTTTCATCAGGAGAAGGCTCAGGGTCCTTAATCTGCTCGATCTACCAGACAAGGGCAAAGCAGGGCCTGTGCTGAAGCTGCATTTGGATGAGCAGTACGACGCACGCTGGTGCTATGCTGACAAGCATCCCCAGAAACAAATTCCAGGGGAGGTGGTGGATTCTCCATCCCTCTGGGATGGGTGCTGAGCTTCCCAGGGTTGCCTGCCTTTCTAAACGTATTATTTAGCTAAACACAAACTTCTTGGTTCAGGGTGCAGGTAGAAAACCAGATGAAATGGTGTTTAGTTCTTGTGTGCAGGCTGGAGAAGTGAATGATTTTTTTTTTTTGGTCTTATGCTCTTATAAAGCCATGCCTCTGACTGTGGCTAAATCAGATAAAGGTGCAAGAAAGTCTCCAGGAGAGAGAAGGATGGGCTTATCTCCCTGGAGGAAAGCTTCATCCTGCTCTATTAGCAGGCGCTTGGGCTATGTGCTGTGGGGTGAGTTGTTTACATACCTTCCTGCTTTAAATATTTACTATTAGAGCTCTGGATATTCTTGTTATTCTTTAGTTGCTGTAATTTTCCATCCGTCTCTCCCCTTCTCAGTGCCTTAGGTGCACAAGTGCAATATTAACCAGCTGGTTTTAATGAAAAAGAACTCCTACTTATAGTCCGGATATTTTATTTCACACTTCTTGGGGCTCTCCTCTAGGCCTGTTGATTTGCTAAACCTTTATTAGATCCAGGATGATAGCATTGTCTTTGCTTAGCAAATGCAGAGTGACCCAAGGAGCTGGGACTAAACCAAACTGCCTCAAACTCTTCTGCTGAGAGAGCTGTGAGTTTCTTCACTAGCTTCATGAGGCTGTCGGACGTCATCGTGACACTCACTACTCACAGTCCATCAAACAATAGGGTTTTTTCTAGCGGTTTACTACTTCTTACCTCTGATTGACCTCAAAAACAGAGTTCTATCACAGTGCCCCACCGATCCCCATGTGACTGGATCTTACGGTGTTTGCAAGGGGGGAGAATCTGAACATCAAAAAATGTGCTCGGTCCTTCCTCAGATTGACCCTATCGTTGCTTTTTAATCTTTTTTACAATATTGATTTTTAGTTTTTCTTGATTAGTTCATTTTTTTCCTCCATTAAACCCATTCTACAACCTTGGTGATGAGAGTGTACTGAGGAGTTATGATGCTTAACCGCCTTCATAAAAGGCTGATCTAGGTTCTGCTCCTCCAGCAAGGGAGTCATGGACAGTTTTTAACAAAGTCACTTTTTTCTCACTCAGTAACGATGGTTAATTATTGACAGCTACATTTTTACCTGCTTGAAATGGATTGTGGATGTGACCTGCGTAAGAGCACTTGAGAAAAGAAAAATAAAGCCACTTTCTTTCGAAAATCGATGCCACTGGTGCGGTTCAGCCCGCATGTGATGCTGTGCAATGTGGCAGTTGCCACCACTCCCTGCAGAGTGTGTGTAGATGTGGGGGTGGCAGGGACCTGACACCCAGGCCCTGAGCCCAGCGGCACAAGAGCCGCAGGTCCACGGTTGTTCCTGTTCTCTATGGTGTCGGGAACAGGTACCGGCCTTCAGGCAGTGGGGCTGCCAGGGAGACGCGCACCGGTGGCTTTATGGATGGTGTATTGCATGGGGAGGCATTCACATTTCCATATTGTGATTGCACAGAGATACAAAGCCTGTTCCTCTCTGCACTGTTGTGGTATGTTGGTTTCTGACATCGCTAGGAATGCAAGAAATGAAAGAGGTGAGCGCTGCTGTCTGTGAAAGGGGAGGAAAACCACTGTATCTACCTTAAAATACCATACTTCTATTTTAAAGGGACATTCTTAAGACTATTTAAGCAGTTCTCATGGTTTAAAGTAATGCGTTTCCTTGGATTAAAACCTCAAGCTATTAACAGTATGGAAAACCTAGAACTTCTTGAGTCTGGGAAATTGGTGCTGTTGGTTTCATTTTCTGGTTCATGTACACTCTTGGGGAGTCTGTGGTGTTTGCAGACTTTGGAAGCGTAAAATTAAAAGTGTGACGTAAGTGATGAAGCATGTACTTTCTGCAGTAAAAGATGGTAACAGTACTAGTGTTTTGCATAATTTTTCTTTATGGTTCACCCAAAGTGGACTAAAACCTCAGCCCATTAATTGCTCTTTTCCTGTTGATATGCCCGGACACATTTCAGTGGGTCTCATCACTTTTAAATGATGCTACTAAAACACAGGGCGGGGAGGATAAAAAGAGGGTCAAGAGGGCAGGATCTGAATCAACACGGGAAGGGAGAAACATCAGAGAACGGGCAGAGAGATGCACAAATGGAGAGGGTGTGAGAGGTGCAGAGGAGGCAGCAGTGCCGTGGAAGGGGCTGGTGTCGATGCCCAGAGCTGGTGCTTGCCTCGCTGGCTCTGGCTGGAGAGGCAGTGAGCTGCGGCAGCACGGGGCACAGCACAGGCCCGGCTGCACGCTCGGCTTTGGGGCAGGTTTTGCAGCTTCTGCTGCTGCTTCAGTGGTGGTTTTCCAGAGCTGGCTGCAGAAGTGGCTTGGATTTTGTAGTGATGGGTTAGCACTGCTAGCTAGTGCTTTGGTTTGATTTTGAGAAATCATAAACATAGAGGAGGGTGGCCAAGTTGCTCCTTTCCAAACCAGGGCAAATTGAAAAGTGAATGGGTTATTGGTGCTCAAGAACATCAGTGGTGCAACCCACCCATTCAGGCTGGTGCCATCGCTTCTGTGATGGGTTGTCACCCAAGGTTGTTACCTCTTGCCAGGGGCTTCGCGCCGAACAGGCCCAGACGCAGGACGGCCGGCATCGGGCGTGGGGTTCAGCCCGTGCTTCCTGGGCCCGGCCCCGGGATGCGGGACAAGCTCCAGACTGCAAGACGCTCGTTTGCCGCCGGGCGGGCAGTGCCCGGCTGCCGCCTGGGCTCCCTTCCACCCACCCACCCGGGGCCGTGCGGGGGTCCCCTCCCGCCGCTGCGCGGAGGGGGGGGGCGCGGCGTGACGGGCGTGGGGAGCAGCCAGTGCGCGGCGAGGGGGCCGGGCCGGGCTGGGCTGGGCCGGGCCGGGCGGCATGGCAGGCTGCCCGCCGGCACCGGGGGCGGCCGCAGCCGCTCCCCCTCCGCCATTCATTCGGCCGCAGGCGGCGGCGGCTGCGCGTACCCGTCCGCCCGCGCCCCGCGCCCCGCCATGGCCGACCCGGCCGTCAACGCCCACCTGGAGGGCATCATCTCCGACTTCGAAGGTGGGTGGCCGCGGGGACGGGGCGGGTGCTGCTTTTGGGGCTAAAGTGTGGAAAGAGCGGGAGGAGCTGCCGCCGTGCCGGGCTGGGCAGTGCGGAGCCGCCCGCGCCCCTCGCAGGCACCGCGCCGGGCGGGGGGGGGGCGGCGGCGGAGCGCGGCTGAGCCCGCCCGCCCCGGGGTCCGGCTGCCCCCCGCCTTCCCCCGCTGCCGCCGCCCCGGCTGTGCCCGGGGGGGGGACCTGGCCGCTGCCGGGGTCGCGCCCGCCCGGGTGGGCAGGGCTGGAAGGAGCGGGGTGCCCGAGGGCGGCCGGCGGCCAGCCCGCATCCCCCGGCAGCGCCGGAGCCGGGGGCCGGTGCTTGCCGGGCCGCCGTCGGGCTGCGGTGTCTTTTGTTCGGAGCGGCGTTGCGCCCGGGCGGTATCTGCTAAGGCAGGATCTTACGGGACGTTTTTCCTTTCCTGCCTTGCCCGAGTTGATTTATGTACGTTTTTAGCTGAAAACACACGCCTGACACGACTAAACGTCTGTGAAACTCCAGGCACCAGCCCTTCTGTCGACTCCCAGATTTTGGATGTGAACGCAGCCCTAGAGTAGCTGGGAAGTAGATAATGAACCCAAGTTTCAAATATGTCCATAGCAGGAGCTGCCTGCCCTGGAAAGCTTTGCAGTTGTCCCATGGCAGAGCTCCAGCTGCCTGATAGCGTTGCCTTGTGCTCTGATGGAGTATCTCCTTGCAATCCTCTTGGCGTGCGGACGGGGATGCCTTCTCCCTGGGTGTCTGTGGCTCTTGCCCAGCATGCTGGCTTTTTCAGGCAAGAAAATAGCTAGCGGAGAAGCATGCTACTGCCATATGGGTATGAGAGTCAAAGACAGGCAGAAGAGGGGTGGGGGGTTGCGTCTGAAGCAGGCGTTGAGAGATTGGCTTGGGGGAGCTCATCTTCCTAAGCAGAGTTTTGGAAGAGCAGCTCCATCCCTAAGCACTCTCACATCCTGGCAGTTACCCAAACTGAGCTTCGTGCAGCGGTTTCTAGAAAAAAAAAAAAAAAAAAAAAAAAAAAAACAAAAACCAAGAAATAGCGGAGATCTGGGGGCCACAGTGAAAGCTTATCCGGGGCTGCGCATGTAGCTATAGGCTGAGACGACTTCACCGCCTCCTGGTGAATCCAGCCTTGCCTTTGGGAAGGAGCGCGGTGGTGTTTTTCCTGCTGGGTAGCTGAGGAAGCTGAGAGCGCAAGGGTTCCTCTTCCAGGTCAGCCAGGAAACGGGTGGCAGAGCTGGTGTCTCTGCAGCCCTCCTCGTAAGGTTTAGCCACGTTCACATCCTCTTTCTCCAGCCCCTGGGCTTTCTTCAGCTGAAGTTGGGAGTGGGGAGCTTAGCAGGAGGCTGAGGGAAGTCACATCCCTTAGGAAGACTGGGACTAACAAGTGTTGGGATGCAGAGAGCGACCCAAATACACCATGAGTTTGGCACTCAGGGTTCAACGATGCCTTTGTAACTGTCCTTTGGGGACTCTGTGACCTTCCCCACCGCAGGGCTCCTGTGTGCTGATGTAATTACAGCCTTTCCTCTCACCTGCCCCAATTGCATTTAAATCTCTGAAGAATGACTAATTCCCTACTTGGATATGATAAAGGCTCTGCTGTGAGCCCCAGGGCTGCTTATTCAGGCTGTGTGTGCTCCTCCGTGACGCCGAGCCACTCCGCAGTGAGATTTTTTTCAGTCGATGGAGCGCTTTATGGTTCCTGCCTGTGCAGAGGGAGAGGCTGGGGAAAGCTCTGTGCATCTGCAGCCAAAAGGTCTGGCCTTGCCCTTGAGCAGGGATCCAGGCTACTGTTTCATAATTTAATTAGTTTTCTGAGTTGCATAGCAGCTTCCCAAGAACAAGGCAATTGATTTCTAGTCTGTAGGGCAGGAGATGCAGTGTTTGTGTCTGCTGGGTGGGCATCTCAGCCCCATGCAGCCTGTGGCCAAGCAGGAAAGATCAGCCAAAAATACCACAGAGAAGAAACACCAGATCACCCAGCAGCCAGAGCCCGCTTTGTTCTTGCCGGTCACATGCTGCCTACCCTCCTGAATCACCCTGGCTGTTCCTGCCTGCTTTCCTCATAGCATCCCTGCCTGCTTTCCTCGTAGCATCCCTCCCCGATGTAGGACCAACAGGTTTCTTGTACCTGCTGGGTTGCAGAAGGCAGGGAGTTGCAGGCTTGGCTGTGGGCTGCTGGTGTGGGAGCTGCCAGCCTCCATGAGCCAGAGGAGGATGCAAGAGCCCTTTGGGAGGGGGAAGGAGTATGAGATACTCAATTCCAGTTTAGTTTCCAAATCAAAGCAACATGCGAGAGGGAAGCACAGCAGAGTGCATTCTTCCTTGTGCCTGATGGTGCAATGGGAATGGTCACATCCAGGCAGCAGTACATGCGGCCACCTCGCACCGAGCCAGCAGGTCCTGCGGGGAGGGCACTAATCCCGTTTATTTGACTGGCAAAAGATTCCTGGTCTCTAATGGGGGAGAGCATTATTAAGTCTGTGGTTTGCTGGGATTTACAAAGCATAGTGGTTCTCCCCCTGGGTTTATGGATTTTGGTGGGTTTTCGGAAGTGTAGCTGGTTCAGCCACGGTTGTGGCAGTGCTTCCCAAGCTCGCCTCTGCCTTAGAGGGGGCTGCGGGTGGCTCAGCTCCCCAGAGTCTCAGACACGGACCCCTGAGTGGCAGGGAAGGGAACCTGTAGCAGTAAATCAACCTGGGTGGTGGGATGCTTGTGCAGTGTGTTAACGTTGTGTAAACCCCACACCATCCTGACCCTGTTCAGGTTAGGTGATATGGGGGTGTCGGCATCTGCGATGGTCGACTGCGGAGAGGGGCGGATGTCCCTGTTCACAGCTTTGGTTGGTTGTGATGATGCCCAAAGGTAACTCCACAATGTGGTACTCATCTTCCTGCTAAGGATTTAAAGCACTGTGCGCTCATGATCTATTGCATGGTAGTAAGATAGAAGAGACCTGCTCCGGCCCCTCATCCCGGTGGGATGTGGTTGCTGCCGAGCAGAGTCTCGTGGGTGACTGAGGTGCATTTTTGCTGGCAATCGCTGATGGTGAGTTGGCAGCAGTGATGCTGAGTGCTCTTTGCCTTTGCCAGTGCTGTCAGTCGACACCAAATTCATTTCCTCATAATGTTGAAACACAAAATGTCATAGTGGGTGTAAGCTGTGAATGATGATAAATGCTGAGTGGGGCTGTATGTGCGGGGAGTGGCAGGGTGGTGCTGAGAGATTCAGTGTGATGTCCGGAGCTGGAGCCTGGGGGGCACACAGGGTTGCAGCTTCGCTCTGGCAGAAACCACGAGACAGCCTTCACTGATGGTTCTTAATCCCTGATTTACCCATTCCCCATAGCCCAGCTCCCTCAGAGAGCATATGCTCGCTGGTGGGCGAGCCTTGGCAGCTCTGCGGTCTGAGTGGTTGTGCGCTGCGTGGAGCTGGGCACTGAGGGCAAGGAGCCTCCAGCCCTACCAGCTCACATGAGTGCTGATAGGAAGGCTTCTCTGTTTCTTTTGTCTTTATTTATTTTCCTTCCCCACTATTGGACACTTTCCCTACAGACACATACTTCTTGCACCACCCGACGCACGGTATTTCTAGTATTTCAGCCAAAGACTTTGTCTCAGTGAGGTACTACTGAGTTGGGCTAAGTTATGTTGTGGTTTTAAGGGTCATTAAAGACAAAAAAAAATCAGCCAGGTTGTTTTCGGGGAGGGCTGTATTAGAAATAGGCTTTTCTATGTGCATGAATCTCGTGGGCTTGTCCTTAAAATTTACTCCAGCAAATGCCCGGGATGTCTCTGGGACACGTGGCTGTGGTGCATCCCCTGGGCTGCTCAGGGCTGGCACGCCTGCTGCTGTGGGGAGCAGCTGCTGCCCGCGTGCTGCGGATGCTGGGACTCAACCCTGTTGCTAATATTAGCAGGAACGTGCCAGAGGGATAGTCGCAATGTTATGTGGGTGATGTGTCTTGAATTCAATATGGTGAAAAGCCCCAGAGAGGGGACGTGCTTCACGTTTGTGTAAGCATCTCACTTGGATTCAGGGTCTCTCCTGTAAGCCCTGCTGTGGGTCTTCAGGATGAGTGCTCTCCTGGGTTTGCATGCATGGGAGTGGGCTGGGAGGCTGGGTCTGTGACTAACGGTCCCACGTGCACGGAGGTTCAGCACCTGGAAAAGGAAATGCAAAAAGGTCTTTCAGATTATATCTCAGATCACCTCAATCCTAGGAGTGAAGCAAAGCTCCTGAATGTCAATTGTTGGATTTCCTGGGCTGTCCCCCCAAAATTATGCTGCAACTAGTCTCTTCTGGTGCTCTTCATCACCAGCCCAGCATGGGTAGAGCCAGCACCACTCTCCCAGCTGGTGGATGTAGTGTGCTGCTCTGAGATAGCTGGTCACCTCTGATGACAAGCTTTGCAGGTGCTTTGGAGAGTTTTCTTTCTTTTTCACTCTTCCTATCTATGTTTCTGAACCAGAGGCAAAAGGATGAGGTGGATGAGAGTTTTCTGCCAAATCAGCACATGGTGGGGGAAGGTGCTTGTGGGAAGGCAAAGTTGTGTCTTCCCCAGCAGGAGTTGTATCTTCCCCTACAGAACTGGCCTTTCATGTGCAGAGTGGAAAAATCGCACCTGCCTGGTTACAGCAGCAGAGACCTGCCATTGCGGGTTGGTTTTTTTTCCCTATGTATATTTAGTTCCTTGGGAATAAAAAGGTTGTAAGGGAGTGGGAATGGGAAGAACAGGATGTGGATCGCTCCATCCATGTGAGCTGGGCTCTGGGGATAGCCTCTGGCCCTGGTTAGGATGTAGGATCATCCAAAGGTCGTTGTTTATAGTCGTCTTATGCAAGGAGGGCTGAGCTACATGTCCTTGGGGACGGGCAACCACTGCAGTGTGGAGCAGAGTGTCCTTGGCTCTGCGTCAGCATGGAGGGTTTCCAGTGTTGGCTGGTACGGGTAAGCTCTTGCTGTCCATTTAAGATCAGTCTTGGGCAAAGTGAGCACCGTGTTGCGCTAATCATAAACCTTTCAAAAGTGGCTGAATGGGAAGGGACAGAGAGTGGATGAGGGTAGCTACTTTGGCCGTGCAAGTGAACTGCTGGTGCCTGGAGGTAAGTCAAGGTTTGGAGTGTGTACACCATACTGGCACTTCCAAGTACTTGCCAGTCTCTGGGATCTTGGTAGCATCTTTCCCTTAGTAAGAAGCTCACCTAAAATATAATCATTCTCCAGCTTTACTCTTTGTTCATTGCCTGTTGGTGGTTTATGGCAGTGGAGTGAGTAGGAAGCACCTTTAGAACATGTTGGGTCATGCCTAATACATTTGAGTGACCATGTCTGCATCTCTTGGCCAATAAATGCCAGCAAACCTGCTGCTAAGTGAAAGTCCTGGCACCTCCGGGTGTCCTGTGGCCACACTGTGTGGGTGCTGGTTTATTTTCTGTTTTGCAGCCCTCCCTTGCAGGGAGCTGCTCAGCCCGTTTTCCCAGGAGCCAGGACCCAGACAGCAGCCGCAAAAGCCTGGACTGGGACTTGTCATAAATCCAAAGACAATAATGGAGACTTCAGAGCCCATAATCGCTCCAGATATTCGTGTTTCTAACTCTGATATTTGATATTCAAGTCCATGTCTTTCTGCAGGACCATTCTGCAGGCTCTTTCCCTTTCCCTCCCTCCTCCTGCTGCAGTGAGCTCTGGCACCTTCTTGATCATTAGAGGTGGGATGTAGAGGCAACAGGCCAAGTGACCCTAAATCCTGGTTAAGCTTGTTTGAAGCCTGTAAAATGAGTTGATGGGTCTGAGTCCAGTTCCAGATGAGGATGTGCCTGTTTGGTGGGGGTCAGGGTCTGTCAGGGGAACTCTTTGTGGGACCAGGGTGGGCTGCCCTGCCGTGCTCTTCAGCATGGGGCCAGGGTTGTGTCCCGGCCACCTCTCCTTTCATACCTGCAGGGTGCTGTTTGGTCCTCGTACCTCTCTGCTTTGCCTGTGGAGAGGTTGGCGGTTTGCACCCACTTCAGGACTTTTCAACAAGTGCTCGCATTGAGGTGCTGGGTGTCCCCTCCAACAGAGACGCCAGAGCTGGCTGCAGTGGTACCAGCAATCAGTGGACAGTACAGGCAGGGCTAGCGGGCAGTGCAGGCAGTGCTGCAGGCCTGAATGGCTCCCAGGTCCCTCCTTTAGCCGCTTTCACTAATTTACCCTTTCCTGTAGCTTTTTAACCAGCACGTTGCAACACCACCCATCAGAGAGGCTCAGCTGGAGACTTAATCACTTAGTGATTTAATCACCCAGTCCCCGCGACTGTGGCTGGTCGCCCACCTGAGTCACTCTCCGTGTCCCCTTTGTGGGTGTTGGGAGTCGTGACTCATGGGGATGGCGTCTGGGTGCTTATGGATTCCTACACCCTGTGTGGTACCAGCACCGAAGCTGGTAGCACAGGGCGGTCTGGGGTCTGCCAGACCACCTGCATCATACTTTGCCTTCTGGGTAATAATTTTAAGGTGTTTTAGAAATACTAGTGAACCAAACCAAATCTGCAGTCCCCTGGGAGGCGCAGAGAAGATTTATTTTTCTCCTTCCTCCTCCCCTTATGAAAGGAAACTGGAGCACAGACCAGAGGCAAAAGCTGCAGAGAGCCTGTGGCAGAGCCAGTAATGCAATCTGCTGGGCTGTATACCCTGTATTTTATGTAATTTTCTGTACAAGTATGAAATGAATATAAGGGATGTAAAATATACTGGTCTGAGCTGGAAGCATTTTGCTGAGGGTTAATGGTTATATAAACCAAAGTGTAACGGAGAATCAAAGCTCAAACCTTTCTAGAACTGCAATACAGGGACTGGAAAGCTAGGATTTTGAATTAATCTGAGTGTGGATTTTATTTTTTTCCTATTCTTAGTCTTGACTTTGCATGTTCATTTCTGGTAAATGAGAGGTTTGCTGCATTGGTCTCAGGCTGTCTTTGTAGCTTACTGTGTGTGAGTGAGATGCTGCTTGAAAAGCTTTGGTTAATGTCAGAGCCTTGAACTTGCACTTATCCCCAAATTTCTTCCATAACTCAGCTCTTGGTACCATTTGCATGGTTCAGGAAGGCATTGCATATTGACAGCACGTTGCCAGCGTTATCTTCTACACACGATTTATGTGTCAGACCACGCAATCTCTTGCAACTTCTTTTGAATGCTGTTTGTAAAGTCAGAAAAAGGCTTTATTTGTGCATAAACCATTTATAACCTGACCCAGGATAGCATGAGAGTCAGGCTACAATAGCAGATGGTTGTTATATATATATATATATATATATATATATATTTATATATATCTGTTTATATGTATGTGTTGCCACAAGGTTGGTTTATTGGTAACAGGAGGTTTCACACCTTTCTGGCGCAAGCACGGGGAGGGGATCCAGCAACCCTGACTTCTCTTCTCTCTTACATTGGATGACTGGCAGCTTCGGGAAAAGTGCTTTTAAAGTTTCCTGCTTTCATTTCCCCAGATGTAAGAGAGGATCCAAACTTCTCGTGCCATTTTGAAGCTGTTGGTGTACTCACAAAGCCCCGCCAGTGTGTGTAGCATCGCTTGCTGCCCGCCCTGCCGGTGAATTGCCCGTCTCAGCCCCATGTTTTTTGACCCCACTGAGGGGCTTGGTGCGGTTGGGAGCACCTTATTGTTGTGGATGGGATAGAGGTATCCTGCTCTGCGCCTACAGCAGGGTTTGAGCTCCCTTCCCCTTCTGCTGCGGGACCTTTAGGTTTTATGTACAGTGTATATATACACACTATAGATACATGAAGAACAGCCTACTTGTCCCTGTAACTGAGCCTTTAGTTTGTTAAAATGCATCCACCTCTGTTACGGATGGCAGCAGCTATTCAATGGCATCACGGACAGTGGATTCGGATAAGCCAAACCCAGGTGGCCCCATGGTAATGTGGGCGAACACTCACTTTGCACTAGAGTTGGGCCAGAAAACCACTGTGAGCATCCTGCTGCCTGGTGACAGGGGTCTGGGAAGCTTTAAGGGCTGTGAGCGGTAAATGCTATGTTGGGTTTCCAAGGTCTCCTTGAAAGATGAGACCTGCAGCCTCCCCCTCTTTTCTCCCCAGGAACAGGAGGTGACCATCTGGTAGCAGTTTAGAGAAAGTCAGCGCTCTCAAACAGTACCATTGTATCACGTGAAATAACGGGGCGCCTGGCTGCTTTAGTCCCATAAGGCTCTTACGTGTCGAAAGACCCAAGAAAAGCTTTCCGTGCTTAAGCAAGCAAGCAAACATAACCCCTGGGTTACAGAGACCACGTGAGGGGCAGAGGATGTTTAATGGGAAGCAGTTGGGCGCTGCAGCCGTGGCAGAGCCCGAGGCTCCAGTTGTGAAGCAGGTCCCGGAGGAGCCAGCATCCCTTGCTGTTTATTTTGGTCTCCTCCTGAGCTCTGTGCGTAGAGGTTTCCTTGTACAAAGCATCCCCTCGACTCTTACTTGAGGTATTCTGTTTAAAAAGGAAAGAAAGAAGGAGCAGATGTTCCCTCTTGAACCCGCCCTGGGTCCCACGGGGTGCCCACAGCCAGACTGCGGAGCAGGATGAGCCACGGTGGATGACATGCCGTGTAACCGTGGTGCTTCCCACCGGCAGATGTGGAGCCCTTGGGCAGGAGCCAGAGCCCTTCATGGCATCTGGGCGCCCTTGGCTTGGCTGGGACCCCCAAGGAGGGACTTGCCTTCTGGGAGAGGAGCACGTAGTTACGAGGTCCCAGCCATGCCATTTGCTTGTGACTTCTCCGGAAGAATCTTGGCTGTTGTATGAGCTACTGGGATTTGAACCAGACCTCTGCCCCCTCTTCCCAATTTGCAAGATCCCTAAAGAACAGCTTTAACTGGTGGCGTGTGACCTGCTGGTGCCTGGCCGTGAGGTGACCGGGAGGACGCAGCGACCGCGCTGAGCAGACATCTCCAATGCCGCAGCACAAAATAGAAAGACCCATAAATATTTTGCTGCTTCTCAGGCCCTGTGCTTGCTTGGGGAGCGTTCAAGCTGGGGATGAAGGCATGCATTCCTTGCCCCGAAGTGCCTGGCTGGCAGGGACGACGTTTGGGTTAAGACTGTGGGTTTGCAGGAGCTGCTGCCATTGTGCACAGCCAGCAGAGCTGCCTGCAGCAGGTACCATCTCGAAAAGCCCATGCCTCCCTCATCTGCCAGGATTAATATTGGTACCTTTTTAAAGCTGGCCCTGCAGAGGGGGGCCATGGCTGTGTGGTGCTGGGCAAAATCCCGCTACCTTGAGAGGTTTGCAAAGGTCTGGTCCCCAAAGGGACACCACAGCAAGCTGTTCGCAGCCCAGGCATGGTGGTTGTGGGCAGAGGCTGGCAGGGGCAGAGGTTGCATCTGAAAGGAAGCACTTGGAAATCTCATTTTAGAGGATTTTGGGCCTTCCCTGCTGTGGGAGGGGATGAGCTATCTTCAGCAATGGTGGATTGAGCCAGAGCTGCCTGAATTGGCTTGGAATGGGTTAAAAGGAAGCACGTGTCGATGGTAACACTGTTTTGTGCTCACACTCCACCTCCCGAGGCCCATGTACCTCCAGAGGAAGAGAAGGAAGGGCGATGCTTGGCACCTCCACCTCTTTCCCTGCCAGCTGCCTCTGACACTGGCCAGCGGATTGGATGCTGCTGGTGGGGCTGGGGAAGCCCTGCTAGTGCCAAAAATCGACTGGAAAATATCGTGGGGATAACCCTGCAGCATGGCCATCCCGGACCCTGCTCAGGGCAGGGACGCCTTGGCCCAGGATGTCACGGATGTGGACCTGGATCCCCACAGGGACCTGGAGCATTAGCTGCGACTGCCAGCGTGGGACACCGGCACCGCGCGGGTGGGAGCGGGGTGCAGGGCCCCGCAGCCCTGCCCTGCCTTTGGCTCCTGTTGTTGTAATGAATACGCCAGCTTCCCTGCAGGAAGCCAGGAGGAGGGTCATCTGGAGCAGAGGCTGTTTACTTTCCTTTCTTGGCCCTGGGCAGGACAGGCTATTTTTAAGCTTTTTCTCTTTTTTTGAGAGTTGTTTTGCTTCCTGAGGTCCTTTTCTTTTCTCTGTGCAAGGAGTAGGAGACAGGCAATGCTGAACAGGGGAGCTGCAGCCATGCTCAGTCCCTCTGAGGCCACCATCGCTGAAGGTGGCATCCCTGAGGATCACGCTCATGGCCGTTGGTCTGTCTCAGAGGTGGAAACACAAACCCTGTGGGTCACAGTCCCTCTCCTTTCTCGTGCCTGGGATGTTTGACCTTCTCCAGACCACACTGGACTCAGGGCAGTGGCCAAATGTGCCGTCAGGACAAGCTGGGTACCAAAATCCTTGTGCAACCAGAGGCACGAGATGGACATCCCATCCTGCAGAGACCCACGGGTGGGAAAGCTCTTGAGTTGTCCCCAGGCAAATCAGTGACACTGTTGGGGAGGGAGTGTCACTGGGAACTGGGTGGCCTCATGATTTTGCTGTCAGAAATAGTGCTGAGCCATTTCGAACCCTCTGTTGGGGTGATGGTTCCTTGTCCAGCCCATTGGTACCTCCTTACTGCCCGTCGGGATCACAGCACTGGCATGGGAGGCATTACTGGGATGCCTTGAGTCTCCTGTGGCTATAATCGTGATTTCACAGCTCTTCCTTAGGCTTTTTGAACCCCTTTGTGTCTGGGCTTTGACCTTTTCCCCCTTTTTGCAGTGGGGCCCAGAAAGACCTGGAGAAAAGCCATTTTTGGGTATTACATTCAGTCCAGCCCTTCAATAAGGCCAGGGTATGGCTGTGCTCCAGAAGGACTGTGCTGGTGGCGTTGAGCAGGTTTACCCCAGGCTTGCGGCACTTCGAGAGGTCTGAGGTTAAAAGAAAGGACCACGTGCAGCAGCTCCAGCATTGCCATCGAGTGACCCACCACCTGGTCGCTGATGCCACTGCTTTTGGCAGTAGCAAGTGGCAGGGGAACTGAAAGGAGCCGAGATGATGAGGGTGGTTCATGCAATGAACCCTGAAGGTCAGCAGGGCTGTGTGTATCCAAAGTTTGTTATCGGGTCAAAAAGAAATCCCCAAACCACTTGGTATTGAGAAATTTCCAGAGGGATGTTCATTAAGAAAAGATGCTTGCCAGTATTTCCTTTGCTATCGGGTTCCTTGAGAGCATTTACTTTCAAACTGTTCCCCCAGGCACATCTGTCATGAGGTTATTAGGCTGCTTTGTTGAAGGGAATAAAATGAGGCTGCGCTGGCTGGCTGGAGGAGTGACGAGCAGGTTTTAAAAGCCTGACATGGACAAAACTGAGATCCCATCCATCAGGGTTCTAGCAGCACCCGGCCGGGCTGTGTCCTCCGCTATTCTTGCCCGCCTGGCTTTGCTTGAGGCCGGGGAAAGGCTCCCCGTTGGGCTGTCCTTTCCACTTCCTTTGTTTTCCTGCAAAATGCAAACCGGGCTTGACTGGTGCATTGTTTTAAACTTGAGAATTTGGGAAAAAATAGCTAAAATGTTCTTTTCTGGATTAAGGCTGTGATGCAGAAGGAAGATGATAGAGAAGTCTGTGCTGGAGAGTCTGAGCTCCAGCTCAGTTTTGGAGACCTAGAGTTTTGTACACAGTATAACAGCTCTCAAGTGTGGGACTTTTTCCTGAGTTAGTTGTTCTGGGGGTGCTGATAACTAAGACTTAGATGCAGACCTGCAGTGCACGAGATGTGCCAAGCAGAGACCACGGGGCAGAGATTGCCACAGAGAGCATCTCGCCTCTGCAAGTGAGTGGTGACATGGCTAGGAGGGCTCCACGGGATTCAGAAAACAGAGCAGAAAACATGGAGGAAAAGCATCTTTATTTTTCTTTACCGCCTCCTTCCTCTTACCAATGCCTGAATATTTTTGAGATGCAGGACAGACCATTTTGTCACTAAGTGCACTTCATGGGGCCCTTCCTGGGTTTTACATGGTGGATGTTATGTGTTGTGCTTAGGTGCTTTCTTCTCTTTGTAGACATAAAGCATCTGTGGTGCCGTTTCCATCTGGTTAATATTGAGGGTGAACTGCCCAGTGCGTCCCTCCCTGCCCATGCCAGCCAGGACCCCCTCACTGGGAGCCGTGGCTTCCCGGCACTTCCTGTGCCAGGGTCTGAACCAGAGCTGGGGGACTTGGACGTGTGTCCGTGCGTGCCTCTGTCTGTCCCCGGGCATGGAGGGGCTCCCGGACGGGGCTTTTGCAGGGTCGCTAATATGGAGCATCCTGGGGAGGGTCCCTGTCCCAGCCTCTGCAGTGCCCATTCTGTCTGGTTTTGCAGCCTGGCGTTCATATTTAGCAGTTTTTGGGTATTCCCTGCCAAAAAAGGGAGAGCAGCCCAAAGCCTGTATCCTAGCACTTTAACCCCTGTGTGCCTCTCCGTTTCGTGGCTTGTCTGACACGCGAGCCCCAGCTCCGAGGGTCTTGCTTTCCTCATCAGCACCTTTGGGACCCCTCAGAGGGGCCATCGCTGTCCCCAAGTCCTGCTGCCCAGGACGGAGGCAGCTGCATCTGCTGCCTGCCCTGCCTGGAGCGGGGGGCGGCGGGTGTCCGCAGCTGCGTTTGCAATCTGCTGGCGGGGCAGAGCTAGGGTGGCTGCCACGTGGATGGCCCCCCCCATCCCGCCGGCTGGGCCCAGCCACGCCAGATGGCTTCTCTCCGGCGAACGGATATGTCCGAGGGGTGGAGGGTCCCCAGGTCCCCAGGCTCCCTGGCCTGCCCCAGGGGGTCGGAGCAGTCCCGCGGAGCAGAGGAGGTGCTTCCTGTATGGTGGCTCTTCTCCAGCTCCACCCCAGGGGTGGCTGGGAGGTGGGTGGACAGCCCTGGAAGAGGGAACGCTGTGCTCCAGTCTCTCCCCCTGCTCCTGGTGTCCAGTGTGATCTCAAGCTCGGGTTTTTAAAGGCTAAATCTCACTGATATTTTCCTGTTTATGTAAAGGATGGTGGACTCATTACTGATGCTTGTGCCGGTCGTTAGCAGTGTGGCTGTCATCACAGTGAGGCTGTCAGCATGCTGGCTCAGCTTTGCTTCATGGGGGCTGCTTTGGGATCCCAGGGCTGTGCCTCATCCTGTCCCAAACCTGTGCCTGGCTGTGTGCTGGGGCGCATGGAGGGTATTGGCAGCCTGTGGCGCTTGGATGCGCCCCAGCAGCGGTTCTCTGCATTTCTCCCGCTTCCCGTGAAGTTCAGCCCTTTGTTTCCACCTGGCTGGCTCCTGTGCGGAGCACGAGGTGTGATGGGCTTAAGAGCTTCTACTCCTTAAGTGAGGCCTGGCTGGAGCGGGGTGGGAAGGGCTGCATGGGGGACACACGGCTGTCCAGGTGTGAGCCAGGACATGGTCAAGCAGCTGGGATGGGACCATCACTCCACAGATGGAGGCTTCCTTTGGCAATCCTTTGTGCCCCTGAGCTGAGGGGTCTGACACCAGTGTCCATCAGGTTTCCTTAGACACGCTTCTGGCTCAGGGGGTTTGGGGGTTTCATTCTTGCGTAGCCTGCCTGACCGGGAGCTCTGTGTTGCTGAGGGGGACCTGTGTGACAGGCAGAGCTGAACGACGGGCCCTTGTTTGACTGCCGCTCTGCTGCGCGGGGGTGACTGCCCTACTGCCGGTGAGAGCGCGGGGACAGATCCTCTGCAGTGCTGGGGCTTTGCTGCCTCTTCCTGCATAAATCGGAACATCCAGTCTAATGTTGCATCCGCCTCTCTTTGCCTCAACTTCCCCGTTGGTAAAATGAGGATGATGATGTTCAGGTTTTAGGATGTCCCTAAGGCCTCCCAGTTGGCCCCTTCCTTGCATTGGGGTCCATGTCAGTGTTTTGAAAGCACTTCAGTCTTTGGCCCAGGTGATCTCTAGGATTGTTATCAAGGATATGAGCTTCTGTGGCTGCCACCTTTATTTTTGTTGCTGCATTTATATAGATTTGATGCTGTCCTGGGATTGTATTCACATTCCTGACTTGGGTTTCACTGGCAGCGCTCACTGCGAAGCCTGTGTTTATCTGCTCACCCTTCAGATGCAAGGGGAAAAGGGAGGTGTTGGGAGTTGGGTTGTTGGCTGCCACTGAGTCCTGTGCTGTGCTCTCCTCTGCCGTGCTGCCATGGGGCCCTCTGCTCCCCTCCGAGCATGCGTGGGGTGCAGGTGGGATGGAAGGCAGTGTGGGAATGGTTTCTACTCTGGGATTGAATTTCCTGGCTCTGGTTCCGGTTTTGTTACTGGGTTTGTAACTTGTCTGAAGAGGCAGAGCCTGGCCCTCAGTCCCCAGCTGCTTTAAATGGGATTATGAACCCTCAGGTGGAGGAGCAGGAGTGGGGTTAGGAGCCTCAGGCAGTGTCTGTAAGCCTCTCTTGAGATGCTCAGGTAGATGGTAACTGAATTCTGAACTCCTTTTCATGTTTTTCAGCTCTGAAAAGATCTTTTGAGGTCGAGGAGGTAGATCAGTCTTCAAATTCCTCCACCCCACAAAGACGGACTCCGAACCCCCTCCTCAGGTCCACTGTGTCCAGCTCCACGCAGAAGTTTCAGGAACTTGGTGCCAGGAATTCGGAGCCATCTGCCCGACATGCAGACCCCACAGGCCAAAGATCACCCAAGCCCTCTCTGAGGAGAGTGGAGCTCTCTGGACCCAAACTGCCTGAGCCGGTGTCCAGAAGAACAGAAATCTCCATTGACATCTCATCCAAGCAGGTGGAGAACTCCACCTCAGGGTTGTCGAGGTTTGGCCTCAAAAGAGCAGATATGCTGGGGCACAAACCGCCGGAGCCCACCCCAAGGAGGACTGAGATCACCCTCGGCAAGCCCCAGGAGCCAGGTCTCCGGAGGGTGGAGGCGCCGGCATCAAAGATCCCTGAGATGCCCCAGCGAAGAGCTGAGACGGCCAACGCTGCTGTGCCCGACACGGCCACCAAGCGCGTGGAAATTCAGGTAGCGAAGGCTGCCGAGGTCCCAGCCCCACCGGCACGGCAGGTGGAGAGCTCAGAGCCTCCCCTGGCCACCCAGCCTCCCCAGGCAGAGCCAAAGCCACAGCCAGCGCTGATGGAGAGCCCTCCAAAGAGAGAAGAAGGTGAGTACAGCTCTGGGCAGCTGCTTGGGTGAGACGCTGGCTGATACCTGCCTTCGTCCCTTGCTGTGGGCTCAGAGCCCATGTGGGGACACTGAGCGTTGTGTGCTGCTCTTTCGGCTCTGGTGGTGATGCCTTTCGAGGCTGGCCTTGGATCTGTGCTCAGATGTGTCTACATACATGGCTGTTATCCTTGGGTTTATCCTGGCTGAAAGAGCTGTCAGTTTGAATAGAAAACGCTATCAAGCCTGTAAGGAAATAAAAAAGAAAATGCCAAAAGCCTGGGTGCTTGCAGAAAATGACAATTCTGCCAGCTCGGGCCCTGTGTGCTGGCCCACCCACCTGTGCAGCATCTAGAAAAGCCTCTGAGGTGCTGGAGAGGCGGTGGTTGCGGAAGCGTTGTTACGATGGCTTGTTGTTTAGTGTTGTTGCTTATGGTTGTGGGGCAGAAACCGCCTCTTCATTAGCAGGAGTCAGGGTTTTTTTGGCCTTGGAGCCAAAGTCTAATAACATCATGGACCAGAGCCACTATTAAACTGGAGCCCTGGCTTATATTAGCTCTGTCTTGTTTTCAATTAATCCCGTATTAAAGCCAGCTTCTCTCCCCCGCCAGCCGTCATTTATTCTCCCTAATGTTTTGGAGATTTTTTTTTTCCCCCTCTTCTCGCCTGTTAGTTATTTTTTCCATTCCCCATCACCCACGAGCTCTCCTCTTGCGAGGGATGCAGCGGTCGGTCAGAGGGCACCACCTCCTCACCCCACCCTGTGCCTCTCCCCGGGGGTTGTGGGATGGTGTGCGGTGACCAAGTCAGGACCTGGGAGGTCCGTGCCTGGCCCCGGAGCTGGACCACCGCCCTTGTCTCACCCCATCATGGGATGGTCCTTTGCTCCGGCTCCATCTCCTCTCCCCAGTCACAGGGCAGTACCAGGTTTCGGTGTGTGTGCATGGTCTAAAATCAAATCAGGAGTCAGTGGTTGAGCTGATATCAAACCCATAAGACTTGAATGGGTTTCTTTCACTGTGCATGTGTATGGCTTAGGCGTGGCTTTTCTGAGCTGGGTTTTAAAGAGTGGACAAACACCTCCAGCAGGGAACAGGTTGGTCCAACTCCAGATGGGCATGGCTGAGCTCTAAGACCCAGCCCAGTGATGGGGTTCAGCCTGTGTCTCCCTTACGGGCTCTCTGTCCCCAGCCGCTGTGTGCCTGGTGCCCAGGAGGCCCATCTTCTCCCGTGGGTGGGTGCTCGGCCTCATCCTGCTGGGTTTGGGCTGCTCTGAGCTTCTTCCCAAGCTCTGAACCGCGAATGGTTGGGCACTTTAAGAGCAGAAGACTATCTAAGCTGCCTGAGGGGGAGAGGAAGGGCCCTTTGCATCAAAAACGACTCCAGAAGCCCAGGACAGCTGCTGGGGATGAGTTTTACCCTAGAGCCCAGCTGTCTGGGGTCTGCCTTGCAGAGCGAGCCAGCCCTCAGTACTGGTACAAAAGCGGCTTTCAGTCTAAATGCCTCCAGGAAGAGCCAGGAGACAAAATAGAAGGGGTATGGAGGGCTCCGGCTCCTTCTTCCTCCATGTCAGCACGGAGGTACAGCCCAGAGTCGCTGCCAGAGCCCATGTCCCCTCCCCAGACATCTCCAACCTCCTCCATCGCCATGACTCAAGGTTGCCTGGGCTGCTCTTGCACAGGACCCCGTTTCAGGGCGCTCCTCCCTGTGGTCCATGATACCCACCCTGGGATGCTGGGTGGGTGGATGGCATCTCTTCTTGTCACTGGTCGAAGGTATGCAGGAGATCGTGTTGTGCAGGAAGAGGCCGGTTGGAGGAGAAGGGCAATCACCCGGAGCTCGGCAGTTCAGAGCAAACCACAAAGGAGAGGAGTAATTATAGTGCTGAGCTTTATTAGGGCGGCGTGGCTGGTGGTGTGGGCTGAGCCCGCCCTGGAGCCGTGGTTCTCAAGGTGGAAGGAGGGCAGGGGGTGTCTTCGTGGGGCAGAAGAGCAAGAAATATTCCTCCCCATCCCTGTTCTCCCTCTCTGAGTCCTTCTCATGCCCTCCTGCACTCCCTGGGGAGCATTGGCTGCACTTCTGCAGGTTTAATGTTGAGTTGCGCCATTGGTGATAGGGAGACAGGACATGGGTGCACATCACTGGTGTGATGTACCACTGCACCAGCATCCCAGGCAAAGCTGGACTTCATGTCCCCAAGGCGGCTGGTGCTCCCCAGCTGAGACAAGGAAATGTGATGGGTGACCAGGTGACGTGGATTGCTGTAGTCAGAGTCGTCCAGAGAAATCTGAGCAGGGTTGTGCAGTGGGTGTAGTCAGGGGGAGAATATGCAAAGGGCAGAAAGAGGCACAAGCAATTAAAAATAAACACTAAAAAAAGGTGAAGGGAAGTGGTGTTTCTGAACCTGCAGCCTCAGAAACTGTGAGAGTCTGTCTTCACTGCGTAGGACTTACCAAGTCTTACTATCCAAATATGACCGCCTGTGGGTGGTGATAACCTCTCCCGAGATCCCGCCATGGGCAGCGGTTCACTCCCGGCCCTGGGGCGCTGGCCCAGGCTGGAGCTGGCGGCTGAGGCCGTTCCTCCTTTGCACTAGCAGGGCATGTCTAAGCAGGGCACGTGGTGCCTGCGCCAGTGTGGCCGGAGCTGGTTCCTCCCCATATCACTGTGCTGTGGAGCCGGCATGGCAGGAGGGGGCTGAGGCAGGTGGCTGTGCCCCGGGCTGCCTGGGCTGCCGTCCCGCTGCCTTTGTGAGACTGGCATGGTGGCTGGGTCCTGCTTCAGTGACCCTTGCTGGTGTTGCAGCCGGCGGGGTGCTGGCTTGCTCAGCCGCCATCACCTCCTGCTTCTGACCCTCTTCCTCCTCCCTGGCTTGCTCTGAAGCAGTGGCTTTGCCTGGGATGTCCCCCGTGGCCCTGGGCAGGGGCGCAGCCCCACCGGGCTCCTTTCCACGGTGGCAGGCTGAGCATGGCTGGCCAGGAGAGGAAAGGAAAATCCTTGTGAGAACAGCAGTACTTCATCTGGAGAAATCTGTTGGCCCTTCACAAAGGAGGGATCTTGAGGGCTCCTCCCAAGCTGGATGTGGGACAGGCCAATCCTTGGGAAGAGCCGTGTCAAGCCCGTCAGGGCTAATCCTGCTGCATCCTCCTGCCTGAGCATCCCCTTCTACTGGTGCCTCCTGTCGCTGATGCTGTGCATGTGTGGTTGAATGCCATGTTCTTCTGTTGTTCCTTGCAACCCGGTGGTGGTCGGGGTCAGGGGGGAAGGCATTGTTGGTCCCAGAAAAGTTAATGTTTGCCATGTCAGTTTAATACATCATCTCTGCTCCCCCCAAATCTGAACCTGTTTGTATTTGTGGTGAAGGCTCAGTTTTGGGATCTCAGGTGACAGATGAGAAGCGATCCTGGGTGAGAGGTGGAAGCCAGTTTGGTCTGATGATCCTTTTTGTTTCTGGCATAAGCCGCTGTGGTCACGTTGCCTGGGGCCCTGGGGACAGCACGCTGCCAGCAAGGCACGCTCTCCACCACGGCTCTGCCGCCTGCTTCTGCCCTCGCCCCATTTTCCTGCTCTTGGCAACTGGTAGGGCCACAGTTCTCCTCCCCCTTCCCCATGGTCCTTTCTCACAAGGATGCTCAGGAGCTTAGTTAGATAAATCAAGGCAGATAAAATGAATAATGGGAACCATCACCTAAAACAGGGACTTGACCTTCCTCTGCAATGTCCTGTCCATCAGCCTGATGAAGCGCATCTCTGCGCTGATCCATGGTGACGTGCAAAACAGTCAGAACCATCTCTGAGCTTCCAGCTTTTTGGAGTCTTTCTCCCATTGGTGCCTGATGCCCAGCTTTGGGACAGCCATGCAGGGGGCCACACACCTCGTAAAAAGCAGCAGGGTCCTTACTTCTATTTTGCTGCACAACAAGCACGAGGACGTCAGGAAAGAGAAGCAATTCAACTTTTTCACTCTTTTTTTCCAGCCCTGGACCCCTATGGAAAGCCTTTTCTTTAGAACGTGCTATTTTAGAGGCTACTGTAGAGTTGAGCTAAAATTACAAAAAAAAAAAAAGCAAGCTTTCAGATCCACATAGCTCCTTGTGAAGGCTGTATCCAAAAACCAGGGACCCGTTGCTGTGTGCTGGGGAAGCCATGGTGGAGGCTGCAGCCCGGTCCCCCCCCCCGCCAGCTTCAAGCCTCCATCCTGCCATGGACACCCAGGGATGGAGAAGCGAAGTCGCCCGAGCTTTGGGGTGACTTTTCTTCTGTGCTGTCCTGCAAGGGTGACGCTGAGCATGGGGCTGGGCTGCCTTGCTGGAGCTGGGAGTTTAGAGGGATTTGGATGACTATTAATGCTCCCTGCAATGAAGAGGCCAGCGCTGAGTGGAGGCGCAGTGAGTAATCATTTCCAGCTCCCTGAGCTGCACAGCAGTTTAACTGTACAAAGAGATTAAAGCTGTAGGGAAACATTTCCTTAAAACCAGCTGACACATTTGGGCTAGATTGCAGGTAGTCTTTTGTTGTTGTTGTTATTTTTAACGGGAAACTGCCTACAGCCTGAGATACCAAATGGAGAGGCTGAGTGAAAAACACAGAATCCCAGTTTGTGAACTCAGGTGCCAAAAATGAGATAATCTGGAAAAATGGAGACTTGCAGCGCCAGTGACTTGGAACGAAGGAGTGGGAGCGTGTGTGGGGGAGACAATCATGTCCCATTGCTGAGATGCTGCCTGATCCGGGACGCCATGTGCATGGCCTCCTGCCTGCACGGGGAGGGCAGCGGGGGGGGCCGGGCGCTTTCTGCTTTCCCCCTCCCACCGCGAGCTCTGTCCCTGGCTGTGCAGGGAGCTGCCAGCGCACCTCAGTTCCTTTTGGGGTGTATTTTGGGCACTGAGGATGTCGGGAAGGAGGCCAGGTGATATAGATGTGATGGTACTTCTGCTGCACACATCTTTGCCCCCCAGAAAAGCTATTCCCGAACTCATTACATTGTGTTCAGCTCTGGTCATGTTGGCATTCACGTGTCCCCTTCTTTGCGTCTGTGTGGGCACAGTTTATATGGATGCCATCGCGGTCCTGTGTGGGTGCTCCAGCCACGCGGGATATGCCCCAGGCAGCAAGCCTGCTTGCCCCCAGTTTCCAGCACAGGCAGCCAGACCCAGGTGCAATCACAGGGAGAATTCGTTTGCCCTGTTGGAAGTCCCTGAGGGCCCGTAGGAAAAGCAGTGATCTCCCCAGTGGAGATTCATTATGCGAAGGAATAGTTTCCCATAGGAAATGTTACAGTTCCCACTTCCGTTCCCTGCCTCACATGGTTTGAGACCAGGAGAGGGGCGAACCCGTGGACGCTGAGCTGCAGAGTCCTCCTGGCGCTGGGCTTAATGACCTGGCAGGTCTCTTCCATTGCTAGGTTGTGCATCAATGTCATTGCTTCCTGAACCTTGCAGGAAACATCTAAGGCTGAACGTGTCTCTGTAGGGATCAAAACCTCCTGTTCCAGGCAAAAGGTGGCCAACTGCACGGCACCTGGAGCGTCAGCTCTCTGCAGGCTCATGCGGTCTGTGCTCGTTGCATTGGGGTATGAGCCCTGTGCAGTTGCAAGACCCTCCTGGCTCTGCACCTCCATGCATGCAAACTGGGGCAGCCGCTGCCTTCCAGGCAGCCCCTGGGCAGAGAGGTGTCTTTGCCGCGCTGAGAAATGTGGGTGAGCGCTCCTGCCTGCCGTTGGATGTACGTACATGTTAGTGACACTGGAAGGTGATGGGAGATGCAACGCTGGCTGAGGGTGGCGTGTACAAACCAGACCCAAGAGTTTCTCTGTTTATCTTGCAGTACCTGCATGTCTGGAACACATGGAAGTTGTGCTGGGGAACGTGCTCCCCGCCCATCAACTCCTTTGGCATCTTCAAGCTTTCTCACATTTAGGTTAATCATCCTACAGGCTGATAAGGCAAATAAAATCCGTTATCTTGACCAAGATAAAACAAACAGTTTGCTTTGATCTTCTGCAGTGAGGCCTGGCCACTCATTTTGTGCCTTCTCTGCTGTCTGCTGGGGGAGGGAAACGATGGCAGTGGTGACGAACCTTCTGTAGTTAAGAAACAATTTTCTTCTAAACTATTTCTAGACCTCTGTCCCTGCCCAAGATGTTTCTGTTGGCCAGTAGTTGAAGGGACACCATAGGCTGGGTATGGTGCCAACTCTATAAACTGTGTAAGAAGACTTGATGAACTAAATTGAGATTATAGAGAGATAACTTTGTTTTGAGAAGATCAAACGTTGTTGTGAGCAAAAAAGATAACTTGACAGCAAGCCAGTTGTGTTCTTTACTCCTCCAGCAAACAAACAGGCACACAGACACTTTGGTATTGTCCAAGATGCTGTGACGAAGCTGAAGTGAATGTGGCTATAAATGGAAGAAGCAGCTGGTCTTGGATTGCAGCCTGTGCTCAGACTTCTTTGGGCCCAATTTTTCTTACATCTGTTACAGGTTTTAGAGGAGGGACTTGGGGAGAGGGCTGCTTTCCTTCAGGTTAGTTGAATTTGGGCCATTCGTTTTGTTGGTCTTCTGAATGGGTCTCTGTGTACAAGTTCCCTGGATTTCTGTAGGGTCACATGTATAAATACTTCACTCTTTTTAATTGTTTCATTTTATCGTGGCATGAAGATAGTACTGGACATATCGAGAGACAAAGCCGGACGAAAGGGTCTGGTCCAAAACATTCTGCAAACAACAAAACTTTGCAGATGTTTATGCATTTATGAAAAGCAAATAATTTTAACAAGCTATCTAAGGTTGCTGTGCCATCTCAGGAGTGACAGCATGGGGATTTTTGGTTGCTTGGCTCCTCCTTGACTTGTGTTGTCTGCAGTTTCTTCTGTGTGGAAGCAGTGGGTTGGTTTTTGCATAGCAAAGGCAATTTGTACAACAGGCATGATGAATCACTGAAACAAAGCATCTTTCAACACCTCAGAGTTCAAAGATTGTTGATGCTGTAGCGAATTTGAGCATAACCTTGGATTTATGTTTAGCTTTTCAACCCAAGAGATGGTGTCCAGGTTACATCTAAGTTGGGTGGTGTTACCAGCCCCTGGGTGTTCTCTGAATTCTGGGTCTGCACAGGCTTTCCATGGTGCCGCTCTAGTGTGGTCTCTGGCTCGTGTTTCCAAGGGGTCAAAAAGTATTTAGTGGGAGCTGAGCACCTACCTCCTTTTGTCTCTTTGTGAATGCAATCTTTGTCCATCTAGGAGCAAGACCTTTGCAGGGAATGCTCCCAATGGATCCCTTGCATATGGCTTCATCCATACATACTCCACGGCGTTCACCCTGTCTTGCTTGAGATGTCTGCATTTGAGTTAATCATCTGGATGTCTCCCTTAGGCTCGTGTGAATTCTGTCCTCAAAGGGTTTATTTTTCTCTGCTGAATGTAAAGAGAGCCTATGCAATCAGTTCAGCTGGAGATGCCTCCATTTGGGCAAGACAGATTTTACCCTCCTATATTATTTCCAAAGTCAAAGTGATGGAAGTGAAAAGGGATGTTGCAGCAGGACAGAACTGTGCAAGCCACTAATCCCTTGTTATCAGTAGTGCTTGACAGCCCCCCAGCAAACCTGGTCCCCTTGTGTTGGGTTGTTCTGCAAACAGGTCGCTGTGGACAATCATTTACTTAAGTGCACGGGTCAGACTGTCTTTCATGCTCATAGATAGTACTTTAACTTTTTATGATGGCTCTGTCTTCTCCCCTCTCCTCCTCTCTTGCTGTGCACAGAGTGGGACAGACATTCCTTCCCTCTCTCAAAGAAAAGCTCAGTTTGGGGGGAATCTCAGGGAAAGAAGATTAGATGGGAATCCAAAAGGGTACGGTGCCCAGTAGGAGAGGGCAGTGATAAAAGTTGATGATACATAAGCTCATGAAAGGAGCTTTCTCACTGACAACTGTATGGTAGCTCACAAGTCTTAAATTATAGGGCATTGCTTTCAACTCCAGCATGAATGCACCTGGGGCATATTTCACGTGTGACGGGTAGATCTGATGGGAAATCACAGGTATTGCCCTACCCAGCTTGGGCTGGAGCCCCTGCCTGTGTTTGCTTCCCCTGCATGTTACGACTCTGGATAGGAATTTTTGTTTACTCTGCTTGTTATTTGCTCTGATCTGGGAGGCTGTGCTGCTTTCTACTGATGCACCAAAGTGGTGCAAAGCTTCTCTGCAGCTCTGGTACATGAACATACAGGATGAGTCCCTGGTTACAGTCTCTGAAGCTATGAATGCACAGGCTTATGCCATTATGATGTAGAGGTGCTGTCCTCCATCGCATGTGTGACATACTTGGGGCATGCACGGGCAACTCACTTCCATCTGTAGTGGAAATAACGTCAGAGCCAGAAGAACACTGAGAAGATCACAAAAGGTTGGATGGCAGGAGAGCCTGGTCAAGATCCTGCCTTTGCTGTTGACTTGCTCATTGTCCTGGATGAATCTCTCTACCCACTCCAGTTTCTTCTTTTGTAACAAGGAGCTGGTGAACTGGCAAGATGCCTCGGGTTCTGTCCTTGCATTGGGTCCTTTCTTCTTCGAGGTTCAGCTGATGTTAAGGAAATTGCTAGTCCTGGTTGCAGAGGCGCAGTGGTCTCATGTGGGATGGGAGAAGCTGCTCTGACCGGCTTACTGGAGTGGCTCTACAAAGAGAGAGAGGTCCTCAGCTGGTCAGGAGGAGAAGGAGGGTATCAAATGGTTTCTGTATCAAAACCTTCTCCAGTATACTCCGCTCTTCAGTCTGCTTTCTCCTAAATTTGAAAAACCTGTAGTTTGGAGGGGAAAAAAGGATTTGGAAGGCAAATTTTGGATGCGTGGGGAGCAGATGTGGGGATGGATGCTGCCTCTGGATTTATGAGTGATGGAGACTGCTGACACTGAGGGAGCTGGAGCAGGCACTGGCGGGGTGTTTGGATGCTTTTTGCCTCATGTCCTCCTTCCCTGCAGATAGGAAGCAGAATGGAGATTACCTTGGAGTTGTCCAGATTTGTCCTGGGAAAAAGGAGTAGATCTGAGCAGCCTTTCTGATAAAACATAATTGTTTAGACAAACTCTGGCTGAACTCACTTCCTCCTGCAGCCCAACATGCAGATAAAGGGGGTGAAAGTGGGAGGCTGAGTTCACAGGCTGCTGAGGCCCTCCCTGGGGTCATGTCACCCCCGAGATCCCCTGTCCACCCATTTTGGTGGCCTTGGAGAAGACGAGAGGATGCAGTTGAGTGCTGAGGATGGTCATAGAATCGTTAAGGTTGGAAAAGACCCTTAAGATCATCGAGTCCAATCGTTAACCTATCACTGCCAAGTCCACCACTAAACCATGTCCTCAAGCACCACGTCTACCCTTCTTTTAAATACCTCCAGGGATGGAGACTCAACCACTTCCCTGGGCAGCCTGTTCCAGTGCCTGACTACCCTTTCAGTGAAGAAGTTTTTCCTAATATCCAACCTAAACTTCCCCTGGTGCAGCTTGAGGCCGTTTCCTCAACAGATGCCCAGGCTTTAAGTAGTTCAGTGCTCTGAAATGCAGAAGAAACCTTGATAACACAGCACATCAGTGCTGGGAGCAGGGAGACACCGGTGGTCCTGGGGGGGAGCATTAGATCCATCATGGTTCACCTGCAAAGGATGGACCTTGGTTGCATGTTGCTCTGTGGGATGTGGGAGGTGAATTTGCTCCAGCCATGCTCTCTCCAAACCTGGTGGTCCTGGGCATAGGGTGGCTGGGCAGAGCCATGCCCTAGAGAGATTCCTGTTTCGACTGGAAATGATGAGACAAGCAGGACTTGGGTGGGATGTGGCCACAGGAGAAGTGTTGTCATGCCTGTGTGGCTCCTGCTGAGGTCTTCAGGAGTCGAGTTGTGGAGTCAGATGAAATCTGAGATCCTGCCATAATGCTGATGTTCCTCCCACCATCTGTCAGGGAAAACGGCCCTCCTTGCCCTACTTTGTGTAGTAAATAAAAGTTTATTTACAGCCCAGGAAAGCATGCCCTGAGGTTGGGAGGTGAAGGGTTCCTGTGTGGCCCTGAAGGAGCTCTGGGGTTTCCTCTCTGCTTCGTGGCTTCAGTTCCTGGGCAGAAAAGTCTTGCAAAGGAGCAGCTTTGTGGGTGGGAGCTCAGTGAAGCAGAGGCCTTTGCATGGGGCCTGGGGCTTGGCTTCGTTTCCCTGTAGCCAGGCCACGTCTCCCTGCATGTCACCTGGAGAAGAAGAGCTGGGAGGAGATAACCAGTGCTCACGTGTGACATGTGGGCTGGACCAGTCAGGGAGAGCAGTAGGTGATGGGCTGCCATCCGTCTGCCTCCGCCCTTGGCCACCGTCATCCAGCATCTCCCCAGAACCCATGTTTGTGTTGGACCCTGGGGGATCTGTTTTCTTTTCTTGTGTTGGGGCTGAAGCTAGTCCTGGTGTCACCAGTAGCAGTGTACCCTGCTCTTCCTGCCCCAAGGCTCTCCATCACCATCTGGCACCTCCCTGCCGTCCCCTCCCTGGTGGCACCTGGGCACATCTCTGAAGTTCAGACAGTGCAGTAAAACCAGCTCCTTATTTAAATCCCCATTTGGTTAGAGAGGAAAGCAGTAAGGAACACGGGTTATGAAGGAGAGGAGCAGAAAAGGAAGAAGCAAGGGGAGAGCCTGGCCCCGCTGCCCTCCTGGCCCCATGGCTCCCAGCCCGTTTTGTGCTGCATCTCCTCCGCAAAGCCGTTGCGGTAGCAGAGGAGATCCCTGGGCTTGTGCTGTTGGCTGTCTGTCCTTAGCTTCAGAGCAAGCAGAAGGGAGAGCATTACCTCCCTCCTCTACCTAGCTGCTCCTGCTTGCACAGGCTTTGTCCAAAAGTCTTCAGTCTCGGTCCTGCTCTGTCCAAAAACCCCTGGGCAGCGCGGCCAGGGTCCTCCTCTCTGGAAAAGGGGCTCTCCAGGATGCTGCACAGGGCTGGTCCCTTCCTCTGTGTGCGTGACCTCGGGCAGGGGGAGAAAGGATGGGGCTGAGCAGTGACTGCTCCTTGCTGAGAAGGGGACATGGGGATGGGGCTGAGCTCCGCTGACCTGGGTCTGCAGGGTTTCCAGCTCTGCCCTGGCATGGCCTGAAATTGCTCTGTGGAGCTTCAGAGAATGAGCATTTGGCCTCTCTGCTCGGAGGAGCAGGAAGGGTCTCATTGGGGTTATTTCGGCCCATTTGTGGGACAGACAGTCTGTGGGATAGTTGTTTGAAGAGCAAGCAAACCAAAGCCATTTAGGCTCCACTGAAAGAGCAAAGCTGGGAAAGCCTCAAATCGTGGGCTGCAGAGACAAGGGGGGATGTGGCTGTGGCTTTCTGCTGGGGAACAGTGCCGTGTCCCTTGGGAGGGACACGGAGAACATTGTTTCGAGTTTCTGCTTTTCCTTCTCATTTTTAGACATGCAAAGTTAATTTTTCTCTTTTATTGCCTGTAGCGATATTTATTTTACTGCTCTGTGGCAGTGGGAACTGGATAGGTTTTGCAAACTGAATTTTCCCTTGACAAGCCCCTCCTCTGATTTCGCACTTCCAGCTGCCAGGCTTGGTTTTAAAACAGCTTGCACCGAGGCTGAAAATACTTGAAGGGTAGAGCAATGCCTTGCAGGAAATGGCTTAAGCTTCCTGCTCCCAACATGGTGTGAGTGTTAAAGCAGAACTGGAGAAATATTAGACCTCCTACATCCGGCACGGCAGAGGAGAGCGACCATGGGGTGATGTGATGGAAAGCCCGTGCCCCCCTGCTGCCTGCACCCGGCAGCTCCCAGCAGGATGAGGGGCCCTGCCGGTGCCCCCTGGGCCCCCACCTCCCTGCCTTCATAGGGGGAAAAATGGGCAAATTGTTTCCTGCTCCACTGGGCTCTGCTGTGTTTTGGTTTTGTGGGAAATGTGTGGGGAGAGCTGCTCAAAGGTGGGGGGCAAAGTGTCAGTGGAGTGCATTTCCAGCAGAAAGTAAGAGTTGGGAAAGCACTGCTTTTGATGAAATGTTTGCTGCCAGTTTATCTATCTGCCACCTGTCAGCCCAAAGTGAAAGGCGAAAGTCTAAAACAGATCATCAGGATCTGAGGTGGTCCCATTTGTTTGGGGCTGGAGCGGGACCTTCCGCATCTGTCAGTGGAAACCACGTTGAGTTATTGGGTTAATCAGAGGCAGCTTAATTCTTCCAGCCTGGATAATTTCCCTCTTCATGCTGGCTGAGCACCATCTACCTGGCCAGGCAGGGAATAGCAGCTGGCTGGCTGTCCATGCAGGACAGAGATGCACAGGAGTGGAAGAGAAATGAGAGTATTTGTGTGCAGGCAGCGTGGGGAAGGGCAGGCAGTGAGGAGGGGAGAGCAGCGGTTCTACGGAGCAGGGTGGTCCTCGCTGGAGCACCCTGATGGGTGTCACATCTTCAGATGTAGTTCAGCTCGCTGGGGATTACTGCCCTGTTATGGAAAGCTTATCCAAACCCCAGTTTGTTGGCTGGAGCATAGAGATTTAGGTAATTTTATTCAAAATGTTATCAGCTGGCTAAAAAATACCTACACCATGTGGCTGGGAGCCCACAGTTGGAGTAGAGGAGTGAGGTGGGAGCTGCAGGGCCGCAGGCAGAGCAAGCGGGGTATGGTTCAGAGCTTTTCTCTGCAGCACCTCGGGCTGGTCTGAGCTCACTCGCACTGACTTCCTCCTGACAGTCACTGAGAATCATAAAATTGCTCATAATGGAAGAAAAATTAGATCTCTTACACCCGTGCTGGGACTTTAGTCACTTTGGGAGGCCTTCCAGCTCCAGGAGCAGAAGCAGAGCATGTGGGTGCCCTCTTGGGCGGGTTTACCATGAATGGAGCATTATGCTGTGCTCCGAACATCCTCCTCCTTGGCTTTCTGCCTTGACCCCTTCTTTTCCTGCACCGTTTCACGTGGGGTGGTGGGAGCACTGGCTGCTCTGCAGGAGCGAGGATCAGGAGGGGGTAAGTACCACCCTCAGCAAGCAGCTCTGTGCCTGGGGAGGTCGGTAATACAGATTGCTGATGCTCACCTTTCACCATGGCACATAACCCTGCTAAATCCCGAGCAGCGCAGCCCTTGGGGCTAGGGATTTAGCTAGGCACACCCTGTTTGTTTTCCCAGGTTTTTCCACGGGGTGCTTTTCCCCGGGAAGGCTTTGGCCAGCAAACATAGGGGAGGGGAAGATGAGGCTGATTTAAGTCCCCAAAGTAGTTACAGCTGGCTGAAAGCTGTGTATGTAGCCCTGTAATACATCAGTGGTGCCCACTGTGCTTGCACAACATGCTAGGGCCGTGGTTAAAGCTCGGGGGGTGCGAGCCAGCCCTGGTCCCAGCATGGCTTCGTGCAGGCAGGGCTATGGGGGGCAGGAGTGGAGGGGTGGGCTGGACGGGCTGCGTTGGGGCTGCAGGACTGGAGGAGCAAATGCTGTATCTGTTTTGGGACAGAAATACAGTTAGTTGCCTTGGAGCCATCCCCATTTGCCAACATGGCTGCAACACTGTGCAGGGACCAGGAAGGTGGTCACACAGAATGGGGGGGATGAAAAGGCTTTGCTGTACCAAATGGTCCTCAGTTGAAGACTGCTGCTGCCCTGCTCGCCCCATCCCAGAGCAAAACCCTGTGGATGGAGTCAGTGAAGCAGTTACCCATGCAGCATCCTGGGGTCCATGGGGCTCCGTGTCCCCTCGGGGAGGGCAGCTGGGGGCAAATTCATCAGAAAAGGAAACATGCTTCCACAGAAGTGTCCTGGAGCCCTTCAGGTGATTCAGTGTCACCAGTTTCTGCTGAGCAGCTGTGGTGAAAATGTGGGTCTGCAGGAAGGAGCGAATGCCACCATGTAAATCGCTGTGTGGTTGATTTATTTTTCTTCTTGTTGGTTGACCTCCGGGGTCCCCCTCCCAGCCCTTCCCTCCACGCGACTGTAGGCCAGCACATCCCTGTGTGGGACGTGCCCTCCTTCCCACGGCTCCCACAGAGGGATGTGGAGCCCCAGGACTGCAACAGTGGGAGAGGGATGGAAAGGTTTGGGAAGAGGTTTGGAAACAGCTCCTTGAAAGGCTCCATGCAGGGCAGAGGGCAGTGCTCGTCTCGTCGGACCGCAGGTCTGTAGGGAGGCCAAAGCTGATCGCTCAGCTTCTCTTAAATCTGAAATGAATGGGCAATTTGGGGCCCAAGGAGGGAGTTCTAGCAAGTTTCCATGAGACCCTGTGATCCTGCCTTGCCCAGACATCATGGGTGGGATGGGATGGGGAGGGCAGGGACATCCATCCTGCATTGGGCAGAGTGGGGCTGCACGGGACCTGCCCGTGGCCCCCAAGGGCTAAACCCAGCACCCAGCCTTTGCCCTCGAAAGGACAGAGACCAAGAGAGCTTGGTCTGGCCAAGCTGTCAGAAGTTGGTGCTCCTCAGTCCTCAAATACAAACCCTGTGAGGTGAAAAGAGAAGAAACAAATATTTTCATGCCTTGACTTTGCATTCTTGTTTCTTGTCCCTTAGGCTTTACCTGTTTACCGGTCCTGGCAACCTGGGGGGCTTTTAAAGTGGTTATTTTAAGGATGCTTTCCAGAAGCCCCAGGGTCTGTGTGCTGGGGCTCTAGGAAGAGCCTGGTGAGACGTGGCTGCTGGTCCCTGTTCACTAGTGCACAGGGCGAAGGAGGGGTGCTGAGCTGTGGGGTTTTTGACTCTTCTGGTGGACACAGCAATACCTGGTGTGTAACCTCTCTCCTCCTCACAGGGACTCCTTGCTGGAGCTGAGGCGCTTCATGCATCATTTGGGTGGAGGTCTTGACAGCAAATTAGTTACCAGGGCCATAAAAGACCACAGGAGCATTGTGGTGGCTTCTTCTCCTAGGGTTGTTGCCTAAAATTCCCTCCCCTCACATGATAGAGCTGATTTATAATGGGGGTTGGAGGACCTTGGGTTGTCTAGTGTCCTGGCAGGATGTGGCTTTCCTTGGGTAGAAGGCTTTCCCTTGGTGAGGTTGGAGGCACAGCTGGTTTCCCCATTGCTCTTCATCTAAAAAATAAGTTTGCACCCAAGCCCTTGCTTGAACAATCCCAAACTCTGGATCTGGGGTGTGTTCTTGCTTTTCCTTCAGGACTAAAAACCTGCCTGACGTTTGGTGCCCTGTCCTGGTTTCAGCTGGGATAGAGTTAATTTTCTTCTTGGTAGCTGGTATGGGGCTGTGTTTTGGGTTTAGGATGAGAACAATGTCGATGATACACTGATGTTGTGGTTCTTGCGAAGTAGTGCTAAGTAGTGCTCACACTGGTCAAGGACTTTTCCGATGGGTGCACAAGAAGCTGGGAGGGGGCACAGCCAGGACAGCTGACCCAGACTGGCTAAGGGGCTATTCCATACCACATAACGTCATGCTCAGTATATGAGCGGGGGAGTTGGCTGGGGGAGGGGCAACGATCGCTGCTTGGGGAACATGCTGGGCATCGGTCGGCGGGTGGTGAGCAATTGTACAGTGTATCGCTTGATTTGTATTACTATTGTACTATTATTACTTGTTTTTATTATTGTTATTATTACTATTACTACTGTTCTATTTTTATTTTACTTTAGTTATTAAACTGTTCTTATCTCAACCCACTAGTTTTCCCCTTTTGCCCTTCCGATTCTCTCCCCCATCCCACTGGCGGGGGAGTGAGTGAGCAGCTGCGTGGTGCTTAGTTGCTGTCTGGGGTTAAACCACGACATGCCCCCAGAGTGCTCCCAGTGCTGTGGGATGTGGGGGAACAGTGGGGGGACCTGGGCCCCCAGGGACATGCTGAAGCCAGCAGCACGCTCTGCTCTCGGCTGCGAGAGGCTGTCAGAAACGAGAGCTGTATCCTACAGAACCGAAAACCTCAAACCTAACGGGGCCCGTGACCTTTAAGAGGCTGCAAGCATTGCAGAGTGTAGCCACTGCCCTTATCTGCAGATCACAGCCGTGCTGCTGCCTATGGAGGAGGGCGGCTCTGAGCGGTGCTTGGGTCGCTGCAGGGGCTCTTCTGGTTTCGTAGGGTGATGGGGCTCAGCTCAGCATCCGCTTTGTGCTGGCTGTGTTGAGACAAGGGTTTGAGAAGCCGGCATGGTACACGGTGTCTGGTGCATCAGAGACAGGGACACATGTTGCTGTGGGTTAGCGGGTGCTGCCTCCCCTCCTCGGGTACTTATGGGGGATCCTATGGGACTTGCAGTCTGGAGCATCTCCTAGCCACGTTCTCCAGTCCTTGTAGGAAATGGAGACAAGGCTGGGGGGGACCCTTGGTGTCCTGTGGGTTTGTGTCCAGGGGATTTGCTCTGAATACATCCCGTGAAAGTATCTCCTTCCACGGGACCAGAAAGCATGATCTGCTGTTACAACGTTAGGTCTGTGGGTGCTGTAAAGCTGGGGATTAGGTGTGACAGAGCCAAACAGGTACAAATGAACCCCAAAATCAAAACGTGAGCCAGGCATGTGTGGTAGGTCTGACAAAATGTTTCTTTTATTCACACCTAAAGCCAAGCTCTGCTTTCTCAGAGGCAACTGTCTCCCCAGCAGCTCCTGTGATGGTTCCTGATGGTCCATTGAGAGCTTATTCAGTAGCAGCTACTAATTTGGGTGCCCCACCTCTTCCAGCAAATGCAACCATCTGCCTTCCTGGCCTCCGTCATGCGTACGTGGGCAGTGTGCTCCGTGCTGAGCACTGGTCTTGGTCTATGTATGCATAATGCTGTGTAGGGTGGAGTGGGGATGGTGAGACCTGGATGCAGGCGCTGGGTGCTCCATTCCCCACTCAGCTCCAAACTCCTGGTGTGATCTGCAGGTCTGCCCCTAAATGTCCCAAATACTGGTGCTTCTGTATATATACTGAAATCTCTCAGGGGGAGTTAGAGCCACCAAAATTGGAATTAGGTGCCTAAGTATCTTTTAGGATGTATGTCTTGGCTCTTCTGTATCTCTAAACACGGCACTGCCCCATCACCCTGATGCCGGAAGAGCATCAAAACCCAAGATGTGCCCTGTCATGGGGAGCGGGATGGCAGGAGTAGCTGGGGCGAGGGAGGAAGGGACTGGATGCTACGCTGGGGGCCTGGGAGCTCCGGTGGAGTTAAGTGTCCTTATTCATCTTTAGAGAGCCTCAGGGCCTGTCTTGGTGTTGGGGTGGTGCTGGATGAAGGTGCCCAGCACGAGCGTTTTGGACCTGGGGTAGAAGCTTGCATTGCAGGTCCAACACCATCGGTGGCTGCACCCAAACCTCAGCTGTCCTTCAGCAGAGCTTGTCTTGCCACAGCTTGCCCAAGTCCGCCTGCTGCCAGGAGCATGCAGGGACCAGGCCAGGCATGTCCCCTTGCCATGTGCACGTGGGCAGGAGCAGAAACACCAGAGCCTTTTCCAGGAGAGGACTGTACCTCTCCCCAACAGCTCGTGCACAGATCATGGGCCATCACGCACTTGTTCCCCTGGCCTGCTGCTTTTTAATGCCTCTAGGTATAAAAGGAGGGACTTGGAAATATTAGCGTGGCTTCTTTCATGTTGTGATGGAGCCCATCGCAGGCAGACCTCATGTTACAGCTTAGCATGGATGACTTGGTAACTAATTTGCTGTGGACACCTTCTGTAGTCAGTAGGAGGAAAGGTGTTTCTCCAAACAGCAGGTTAAGACATCTCTGATCCAGCTCTGCCACCCCACCTTTCCTCTCCCTCTCCCTCTCCCTCTCCCTCTCCCTCTCCCTCTCCCTCTCCCTCTCCCTCTCCCTCCCCCCCGCCCCCCTCCCTCCCCAGCAATTAGGCAGCTTGAATCCATCCCACCCCTCTTCCAAACTCCTCCTTGGGCTGCAGGATGTCCTGTGAGATTATTGAGTGCTTGAATGAGGGGCTTTCTTAGCTTGGCGGAGGCTGAACAGACCCCAGAGGGCTCCCATGCTGGGGGAAGAGCCCGTTGCCAAGTCGTAGGAGGAATTCCCACGTTCCCCTTCCTTCCCGCTGGCTGCCAAATGCTTGTCCTGTCTGCGAAAGCTGCTGTATTTGGTTGGATTTAACCTTTGCTCAAAGAAGTGAATAACGGAGGTCTTTTGGTTTCTGGGTGTAAATTCACGATTCAGGGATGATTTTGTATGCACAACAGGGTTCTGCAGTGGGAAAAGCTGGAGGAGAGACACAGACTTCACTTGGGTGAAGTTCTTTACAGCAGGGACTTTCTGGGAGCCTGCAGAGAGATTACCCTTCCTTCCTACTCTAATGAGCCCCCCCAAACCAGGCTTTAGGTGTCAGCCAGACCTTACCATTTCAGTAGAAACAAAAAGGCAGACCTGTGGGACGCAGGATTTCTCACGCCCGCAGTCACCGCAGGTCCTGCCCGGACACACAGACCCTTGGTTGTGGGGGGGTTTGCTTTGGAGTGGGCTTGCACTGGGACCCTGGGGAAGCAGCATGGAGAGGCTGAACCTTACGAGTGTTTGCTGTTCCTGTAGCAGCAATTCCCTCCTGGAGCTGAAGCTCTGGGGAAGCAGCAGAGGCAGGGGCAAAACTGAAGTGTTTTGCTGTGAACACATGGAAATCAGAGGCTTGCGACCCACCGAAGAACAGGAATTGGAGTAATTGCCCCCAAAATGACACACTGTTGACTATAAGAAGTGAAGCCCATGGCATTGCAACCAACCCAGGGGTTATGACCGGTGCCATAACCCCATGGGCTTTTTTTTTTGTGTATCTGTGTAAATCTCTGCTCTTGCATTAGTGCCTGTCCTCAGCACTCCCTGAAAATTGCCCAAAAATTCCATCTTGGTGCAATTTAGGATACGCTCCAGCCTGCCCTGAGAACATCTGGTATCTGTGCGTTGGGTGATACTAATCACAGCATGAACGTGGCCAAGTGTTAAACAGCAGAGCCCTCCCACCTCCCCCCGGCAAATGAAGGTTGTTTCAAATGTTCCAGCAATAAAATTAACCTAGCAGCCCGGGCAGGCGGTGATCTGGCAGGAACAACTGCTGTGTGGGATGAAGGGATGAAGAACACTCTTAAATGGGCCAAGAAACCATGTGGTCCTATGACTTTTTGAAATCCCTGCGGTGTTTAAAGTTATTTTCTAGTCCTCCTCATCTTCTGAATCCACGGGCATTCCTGCTGCGTCTGCAACTGCTCGCTCTCCCCTGGTATTTTGTGCTGAGGCTGTTGTTTTGGGTGTAAATGCTGCTCCGTGTTTCTGGGAAGGTAAACACCCCTCCTTCGCCCTGCTTTGCTGTAGAGATATCAAAGTGCTTCGCAAAGGGGGGGAGATGTTTTGCAGATGGAGGAACGGAGTTGCAGAGGCTGCTGAGAAATGCATGTGAATCTGCTCTCTCAGAGGATGCTTGTGTTTTTGCTCCAGGACATTTAGTGGCTTCCTTTAATGTTGGGCAACGAGTAGACAGGACTGGCACAGGGAATATTTTTATTCCCCTTTTCCTTGGATGACCGCATGCCAGACAGCAGGCAAACCCCCATCAGCACCATGCTATTCGTGTTGCCCCCAAAGGAAAGTGTGGCTCAGATTTGCCCCAAGTTCCCAGTTTGTGGCTGAGTTTAAAAAAAAAAAACAACAACAAAAAAAAAGACAGAAAAAACCCAAAACTTATGTCTCTAGTGCAGTTGGCACCTTAACCACTGAGGCTGCCGTGCTTTCAAGGGAGGCAGTGCCAGCATTGCTGCATGGGAGGGATGAGGAGGGGGGATAACGCTTTCGTGGTGCCTTTGATGTTGGAGGCTTTTACCCGAGTTACCCAGGGAGAAGCTCCAGTGCTTTTCATGTCTGGTGGTGAGGGAGGCAGAGAGCCAGGAGGGATTTGCTTTGCAAGACCTTTACAAAGAGAATTGAGAAAAACTTTTCAGAAGTTGGGGCGGCAGCTGAAATAGGTGCTGAAGCATCCTTGGCTCTTGCAGACACCAGGCAGTGTGCGTTGTCCTCCTCGTAATCCTTGGCTGAGTAAGTCTCTGCCTGAGCTCTCCCCAGCCTCAGGGAATAAAAAACCGTGGCAAGGGCTGTGCTGGAGCCTCCACAGCCGTGCCAGAGGGGAGTCATGGAGTGGGCAAGCTGGAGCCCTGGCTGTGTGATGAGTGCAAGGGAGGCTGAAGGGTAAGGAGGGGAAAAATAGAGCAGTGGCTTAGCAAGGGGAAAATACCAGGGGCACGATGCAGGCATCAGCGCAGGGGAATGCTTTGTCAGGGCCTGTGCTAAGGGAGGAGGCAGAGCCGGCTGTGCCGCCTGCTCGGGTTCACTGTGGGATGGGGATGTGCTGGGCTGTGTCTCGGCACCAGGTCTGGGGCGGGCACGGAGCTGGAGAGGGGAGTCACAGCGGCTGGTGCTAGGTCCTAGGGGTGAAACGGGGCGGCAGCAACCCTGATGTGATCCAGGTGATGGGGGCTCCCTGGGGTGTCAGCTCCCAGCAGGCTGGGACCCTGCTGCAGGCAGGCTGCCCTCACCCAGCTCCCACAGCCCTGCAGTGGGTGAAAAGGGACCCTGGTTGCTGGCAATGCCGGGCAAGGGTGAGAGTGCTGCCTGTGAAAGGGTCCATACGGAATCTAGGAGCCCTGCCCCAGCCAGAGGGGCCAGGTGTGGTTGTCTGCATCCGGGCAGGCAGTGGGAAGGGGCTGCTGCAGCCTCACCTGCCTGGCAGATGTGTGGCTGTTACCGGCTTTGCTGGCTGCACTGGAGATGCTCTTGCATTACTTCCCCTGGGAAACATTTCTGTAGCGTTGTGGGGAGCGTATCTGGTGACATAAGGGAGGGCTGACAGCCCGTGGTTATCTGTCTCCTCAGTTTCTGCTCTGGAAGTTGGTTGTGAACTGATGGGGAAGGAACCTACTGGTGTTTGATGGCCCCTTGTCCTGATGAGCACTGGGGAAAACTCATCTCCCGAGCATCCTTGTGAGCGCTGGTGGGTGGTGCAGGGCACCAGGCCAAGGAAGCGGCGGGGGAGTCCTCCTCTCCCTGGCCCTTTTCTGTAGCTCTAAGTGCCCGTCTGGGGAAGTGCTCCCCAAAAGCAGCCTCCTGCTCTCCCCTCCTCTCACCCAGCCTGCCCCAGCACACACGCAGCAACCCTCAAACCTGAGCCGCAGCCTGTGCCCCAGGGTACGTGTCCCCGCCTGCGCATGGGGATGCACTGCGGGGTGCGCTGGAGGCACCCAGAGCCCTGGGGGCACCCCTCACCCCCCCAAAAAGGCAGGGGACTGAGAATGCCCAGCTGCCTGCCAGGGGAGGCCTGATCCCTTCCAGGGGGTGAGATGTTCGGGCTCTTGCCGCCGGGACCCCTGGCCCCGCAGCGGGGTGAAGGGTGCCGGCTGCTCGCTGTCCCCAGCAGCGCCGCGGGTGCCCACGCGTGGGACAGCCCAGGACGAGCGGGGCTCGCCTCCCCCCGCCCCAAGAGCGTTTCCCCCGGCTTTTCTCTTTAATTGGCTCTTTTGAACCAGCCTCGTCCAACCCCCTCCTTCCCCCCCGCCGCCTCCAGCCCCGGCCCCACGCAGGAGCTGCGGCCGCCCGGGTGAGTGCGCGGGGACGGCGCTGGGGGTCTCCGGGGCTGGGGGGTCCCGGGGGGGCCCCCCAGCCCCGTGCCGGGAGGAGGAGAAGCGGCGGCCGGGCGGGCCGGGGCCGGGGCCGGGGCTGCGGCGGGGGCGGGCGCTCCGCGGGGCCGGGGGCGGCAGCCGGGTCACGCCGCGCCGCGGTCTCGCGTGGGTGAGCTGAGTGCGGGCAGCGCGGGCCCCGCCCGCACTTTTGTTCCGTGCTGTGTCGCAGCGTTGTATCTATGCAAACCGTCCCAGCTGGGAAGCTTGGTTTTTTTTTTTTTCCCCTCCCTTCCTTTTTTCTTTTCTTTTGGTTTGGTTTGGGTTTTTTTTTTGTTTTTTTTTCATTTTAATTTTAATGGCACCACGTCAGTCTTCTCTCGCCAGTTGTGATGGCTGTTTGCAGAGTGATCGTGGAAGATGGGGAACACGTATGTTTAAGTGACACGGTGGGAACCCTCTGGACTTGCTAAGTGCATGGGTTTTTCTCGCATGCCTTAGCCTGGCAGAGGCAGGGTGCTGGGCACGGGCAAAGGAATTGCTCTTTTCCTCTTGCACCTCGATGCCCTGCTGGCACCTGGCACCTTTACACCCCTTGGAGGCAGCTGGGGGGGTTCCGCTCCCGCCTGTGCTGCAACCCGCTGGTCCTGCTCGCAGGCAGCCTCTGCGCGGGAAGGCTTCATGCCAGAGGATTTCAGACCAGGCTTTTTATGTCCATCCCTGGTGTGACCACACTTCATTCAGGGAAGTCCAGCCCTCCATGAGCTGAGCGGCCGCGTGCCCTGCACAGCATGCTGTGCACGAACGCACAGACCGGAGGAGCACAGGAACATGCTACTATAGTGCCAGGCAAGTTTTGGGTTAAAAAGCTCTTGTGTTAAGCAAGTTCCTTAATTTTATTGAATTCTCACTGCCACGGATGGTGGGTGTGGCAGATGGAGCAGACTGGTGGTGCAGCTCTAGGGTGGGAAGAGATTTCACGCTGCTGTTGGAGATGCGCTGGCTGAGGGTCCTGGGTTCCCTGGTGCTAACGACTGTTGGTTCGTTTGACTGAATTCCCCTGCGAAATAGGTGGGCCTGGGCCACGTGATGGGAGATTTGCATGTGCAGGCAACGCTCGACTGAGCTTTGGTTTTGACGCGAGTGGTGGCTGAGGCACCACACTGTAAAAAAAAAGAAAGCAAGAATTGCAATTACATGTGAACCCCTGAGCACCATTGCCCCATCCAGGTGTGATTCCAGATTGTAGGATACAGTATCCAGGAGGAATATGGCTGTCCAGGGTGTGTGCCCTGCTTACAGCCCTGCTGTAAGGGCGTTCTGAGTGCAGATGAGGACATGTAGGGATAGAAAAAATATGTTTGGAACACATGGAGGACTGTGATAGCCCTGGGAGCTGTGATCCCTTCCATGCTTTTGTAGTTGCAGTCCATGATTTTCCATGTTGAGAGCAAAATACCTGTGTGGCTGTGGGGCTCGTGGGTAGCTCGATGGTGGTGTATTGAATGTGTTTGACCTCACAGCCATTAAGCACGTATATTCTCACTAGTATGTGCTAACCATAGCTCGACGTATGCAGCTGTGGCGGGGTCTAATGGCTTGGTGGCTAATAACCTGGCAGTGGCGGTTCCTGGACGCCTCTCCATGGGGAATCCAGACTTCCTCTCTCCGAGCACGGTGGAATTTTTATAGCCTGTGGTTTTAAATGCTGTGATTTCCGTATGGCCGTGACACCGCATCCAGCCCTGTCGAAGCTATGCTGGGGCTGGCCAAAACCTGCGCTGGAGCTCTTGATCCTTGGGTAACATGTCTGAGCTTCGCTCCAGTATGTGGGAAAGGCTGGGCTGGGAAAGGGAAGGACGGCTCTCCTGGGGTTATGCTTGCTGGGTGCTGTGACTTTATGTCTGAATACAACTATACTTTATTTCATTTATCTCTAAAATTTGGTAGGTGCTTTGTGGAGAAGTGTCCGGTAAAGCTAGCTCGTTTGTTAAAAAATAGTAACAAAAAGTGGACTGAAAGAGTTAATCTTGCAAATACAGCTCAGTGACATCCTAGGAGTGCCTGTCCAAAAATTTTGTGGGGAGTGGGCATGTGGCATTTCAAGGTAACGGGAGGACATGGGGCTGGGGAGGTGGGAAGGAGCCATGGCAGAGGGGCCAGGCTGGCAAAACCCATTTGCTGCAGGGGCGTAGCTGTCAGGGCCACACTGTAGCGCAGGGAGGGACACAGCACCATGGGATGTGTGCCCAGGTGTCAGCGGGGAGACGAAGGCAAAGATGGTTTGTCCGCATCTGTAGTGGGTGTGAGCACCGTCTGCTTCCCAGCAGCATCCCTGGCTTTGTTCCCTGGGGTTCCCCATCCTTGCAGGGAAGAGGCAGAGCTCTGCTGCTAATACCCCGAAGCTCTCTGGCTTATGCTGGCTCACCCTTATCGTCCCGAGACGTGGTCCCCAAAATGCTGGGCACTGTCAGAATGCTCACGGGTGCCTCCCTGTGCGAGCTCATGGCTGTCGGTGATCGCTGTGGCAGGGTGCGGCCAAGCATCACCCAGTTGGTGGGAATTCGGCAGTGGTGCTTTCTCCAGTCCCTGGTAAATCACATGACAACAAATGCCAAGGTCTGGGTGTTTTGGGGCCATCAGACCTTGCCAAGCTAAGACATCTGCATTCCCCCGTGTCCTGCTGCAGGGATGCTGCCTGGGTCCAGCTGCCTCCGCCTGGCTCTCCCTTCTCACAAACTTGTGGAAAAGTGATTTTTCTCTCCGTTTTCTGGCCCCCTCCCAAACTAGGTTAACACTTGCCACTGATGCAAAACTTGCTGGAGGGGCCTAGTCAAGCAGGGCTGTAAAAGCCACATTTTCTTTGGGAATTGGATTAAGGCTCCTTCTTCTGCACTGTGCGTATGTGGGTGCCATGAAGTCTCTCTTTGTCCTGGAGGGTATTTCTAGCCCAGCTGCAGCGGGTTAACCCTTTCTCATCCCACACAATCCCAGTGATGAATGGCCCTTTGCTAAGCAATGGGGGCCTTTTCCTGGAGCGGCCGTGGGTGGAAGTGGGGGCACTGTGCGCTGTGTCCTCCCCCTGTGCATCTGGGGGCTGAAGCGGCAAAGCCTTTATGCCTGGGTAGGGGACTGTGTTGGCATGTATGTGGGACAGGGACCTGCCCTAACGCCTCTTTCTGCTGTCTGCCCTTGGCATTTTTTATCTCTATTCCCCCAGATAAACTGGTGGAAGGGGAGATGTGCCCCAGTCCTGCACTGGGACCAGAGCCCTCTCCATGCTGGGGCAGCCTGGATGGCACAGAGGGACATGGGTGGGACAGGGAGGGGACAAAAGTCATAGTGAGCGCAGAGGCCGGGCCAGCTGGCGAGAGCAGGAGAGCTGCTTGTGTGCTCCTCTGAGAGCAATTACGGTGTCAGCAGTTCTCCCTGGGGTGCCAGTGCCCAGCCAGGTGCTGGCACTGGGCTGGGGACGGGAGCATCGTTTTGTCAGGAGAGCTGAAGGACTTAATAACCAGCCAGCAGCAGGGCGATTGCAGGCAGAAAGCGCCTGTATGGCTCCAGCGAAGCCCTCGGCTCCCTTGCCCAGGGTCCTAGGAGGCGGCTTAGTTTAGTACTTGGTGCTTGGCTCTAATCTGCTGTAGCTGAGCAGAAATGAAGGTGATCTCGCAGCAGTGCCCTGGGAACTGGTGGCTGTCGGCATGTCATGCAGCGCACCCAGGGCTTGGGTCTGTTTCACCTTTTTTCCTCCACTGGGCCTCATTGCTGCTTCACCTTGGATTCATCCACATTGCTTTCAGCCTCAGCTTGGCTTATTTATTTATGCAAAAGCCAAACGGGAGCAGGGACCATTCCTTTCTTGTGGCCCGGCAGAGCTGGCAAGGGTGCCCAGTGCTAGCTCCCTGCAGCGAGGATCCTGCGCTGTTATTGGGGTGGCTCCTGATAAGATCAGAGCAGGGATTTCCCTGTGGTGCGGGTCCTGGACCACAGCAAAGTGGGCTTGCAGACCACAGGTCTGAATTCTCCCCATGCCTCTCCGCTCCGCTGAGTGTTAGGACACGATTGCCCCAAGGCTGATGGAGGGGTGCCACCATCTCCCAGATCTGACCCCAGGAGCAGATGGGGACTGAGCAAGACTTGCTCACAGTGTCGGGAGCCGTGGGGAAGCAGTGCATTTCCTTTCCACCTGTCCTCCTCCTCTTCCCCCCACCCTCCTGACCTTTCCCCATCAAAATACAAAGCACTATTATTCATAGAAAAGCACCTCCATCAAAGGAGACAGCTGGTGCTGCAAGCAGCTTGCTAGGGATGGGTTGTTATTAATTAAGCTGCAGGAGACAGCCCAGCAGCTTGGCAGCTTGAATGGAGTTTTCCTTCTTTTCAAGGTTAGGGTGCCCTAAATTCTTTCTTCTTTACCTCCAGAGGGAATTTATAGGTTTAAAAGGGGAAGCACACAAAGGACGGAGAAAGGCCCTTTATGCACAGCTTGTGCAGACACGTATCCATCGCACTGCTGGCAATGAGTGTGTACATGCAGAAGGTCTGTAGGGACCCTTAGGACACCCCAGCACCCACTTTGCAGCTTGGTTTGTACCAGATGGATGCTGTGACCCCCAGGGATGCCTCTGCCTGGGCAGCACTGGAGCATCCCCTTGCCACTGCCTGGGCATCTCCCCATCTAGAGAGGAGATGCCACTTTGGGGCGAAATAGAGTTTAAACTACTTGAGCAAGTTTGCTTGAGCTGTGGGGTGACCCAGGCGGACAAATGTTTCACTCCATACCATTCCCTCTTGCAAAGGTTATTTATTTTCGCCAAGTTCTTCTTCTGCCCCTGCTGCTGAGTCCGCTTTGACCGTGGTGCTGGTGGTGAGAGAAACAGAAGGCAGTGGTGGAGGAGCGCTGGACCCCTGCAAGGTGCCCCTTGGTGTGTGAGACCTGTGGAGGGTCCATCTGCGCCCGCCCTGCTCCACAGGGCAGGATATGGAGTTTGGTGGAGCAGGGCTCTGGCATGCTGGTGGAGTGATGTAGAGAGGATTTTGCTTTACCCTTTTCAGGGTAATTTGTCCTTTGTCATAGTCTGGCTGGGGGTGTCTGGGGAGTAGATCGTGCCCTTGAGGAGGAGAGATGAGGATTGCTCCTAAAGAAAAGGCAGCAGCCAAGGGAGCGAAGTGCGTTTCCTCCGGCAGGGCCAAGCTGTGCCATCTGCAGAGCTCTCCTGGTGACTCTTGAGCCTCAGCGTTTCAGTGCCAAGGCAGACCGGTCCCCGCTGTGCAAAATGGGTGCTCAGAGCTGCAGCATGGGGGGAGATGCCTGGAAGATGCTGCATCTGCTTCACGTCTGTCGGAACCAGAACATCAGTGGCCAAACCCCTGCAAGGGCGGGGGGGGGTGTGTGCTGAGAGGAATGGGTTTTCTTACTTTTTCCAAATATTTGTGACCCCAGCGTGGCTTCCAGGCAAAGCCCATTCCTTCTGGAAAATGATGGATTACTCAAGCACAGTGAGGAGCCTCCTGCTTTCCCTGCTCAAGGGAGCAGATGCCGCAGATCCGCAGAAGAAATGTGCTGGGGGAAGGGATGCTGCTGCAGGGGCACTGCTGGGATGCGACACCGGGAAGTGAGGCACAGCCTCCCTGGGGAGTGGGATGTGACGCTGGGAAGCGAGGCATGGCCTCCCCGAGGAGCAGGTGACTCACGCCAAGGACACGGTGCCAGCTGTGCGCGCTGGCCAATGGCAGCATGTGAAATAATTCCTTCCTTCCTTCCCTCCTGGAGAATGGGAGCAGGCTGGAGGTGACTGGCTGGAGGAGCTCCCAGTTTTTGGTGCAGTGGGAGCGGGAATGGTCCTGACGCCGTGTGTAACACGGGTTCAACAAAACGGCCACGGTTCAGCGAAGCTGGCAGGCTCTGCTGCCTGCTTCTGGCCAAGGCACGGAGGGGGCTGATGGTGGTCGCTCCCTGTTCTGGCTCAGGATGTCCCTGCTCTGCGTGATGGAGCCTGCAGGGCCCCATGATACCTGCAGAGATGTCTCTGATATGGGCTGCTCAGAGAAGCTGCTCAATGCCAAAAGCCAGGTAGCTTGAAAGAAAAAAACCAGCATCATCTATAGACTTGGGAGTCCAGTACAGCCAGAAGGGAGGAAATACTGTTGTTCTGTAGGTCTCATCATTACAGACCTTCTGGAGAGTTACCCTGCATGTTCAGAAGGGACCACGGTGGCTACCTGCCAGAGCCCTTCCCAGGTGGTAACACCTGCAGACCTGCAGCCAGGCTCTTAGAAGAGTGTTGGGATTGGTTTTAGGTGTTGCTGGTAATGGGGGATCCTTTTTGCTCCTGCTGGAAGTGATGGTGTCTCTTTCAGTGTCAAAAAATTAAGTTTTGGTCTTCTGGTCTGCAAGTCCATGTCCTTTTCTTGGTCATGCTGCCTTCCCCTGAGCTTGCTAGTGCTTTATCAAGGTCTCTGGATGTGCTTTTCCTTCTGCTGTTGATCTGAGATTATAAATATCGTTGGCAGGATTTCCAGCTATCCGTCGAAGTCATTGGGGATTTGCAGGTGGTCAGCATTGCTGCACTATTAAAACAATAAAAATTATTTACTAAGCCCTAACGTTACACTTTTAACTGGGGATTGGTGCGATGCAGTACAAGTTAGAAATGTCCCTTCAGCATTCCTGCGAGAAAAGATGTCCTGCCTGTGCTCCCCGCATTCAAGAGATTTAATGTTTTCTTATTGTTGGGCAGCTTGGGGTGAAACATTTTTGTTGGCAGTCCTGCAGGTCTCCCTCACAGGCTGGCTAGTCCTGGTTAAGCTGTCTTCATTTGCAGATCTCAGTTATTCCTCAAAGCTGTGGTTGGAGTTGGAGTACGTGCTGGCCAAGGGCAGAGCATTGCCTGGCGTAGGGGAGAGCCACAGCGCTACTGGGGTGGAGCAGGGCTGGCGTAGCCAGGTGCCAGCCCTGCTGCCGGACAGTTTTCTGGTGCAAGGTAAAAGACGGTGGTTGGAATTTTCCCCAAAACTCAGGTACTATGAAACCATCGCTGGTGATCTGCTCCTCCTGCTGCCTCCCAACCTTTCCTGAGCATCAGTGCTGGACCACCTGTGGACCACCTTCTCCACTGAGCTCTCCCAGCCCTGTGCTAACGCAGGGCTCATCCCCATGGCCCTGTGCAGTACGGCTGCGACATGGGGACCTGCTTTCACTTGCAAAGATGTCAGATAAAGTAGTACAGATAGGACTGCATAAGGCAGGCAGGAACCTTATTATTTTGATTAGTTGTAAGCCCAAGAACTGGATCTGTAGTTAGTTCAAATTGCTTGGTACAACTTACAACAGCAGGAGCGCCTTGCTAGAATTGCTTCTGACTCTGATTATTATTTTTTTACAGAGAAGAACAATGACTTAGTGATTTTAAAACTCTGAGTAGGGGATTTGGATCCAGTTCTTGGCTCTGTTATAAGTTTTCTGCCTGACCCTGGGCAAGTCACTTAATCCTCCTCCTGTTCATCTGCACCATAGGGGTAAGGCTGCTTCCTTCCTCCGCCGGTTGGTCCTGCCTGTTTGCAGAGTGAGCTCTCACAGCCAGAAACGTGCAGTGGGAGAACAAGTACGGTAGAGCCCTGCTCTCCTTCCAGGAATAGAGAGATGCTTCTGTAATAACAAATCCTGGAGGTGGCTGCTTGTCACTCTGCGAGTGCCGCCTCTCTGCAAACAGCCCTGAAGACACCCGAGGGCCTTCATGAGGACAAGCACGGTTAGCAAAGCCCAATGTACTTATTTGCTTTGAGGCCAAGGATGCCACTTTATTGTCCTTCTGAGCTGCTTGCTCCCCCACCTAGGGTTGTTTCTGGGAAGGATGAGATATGAGTTGAAACAAAATATTTTCTACAAATTAATTTGAAAAACAACTTGCACAGTGTGAGCTCCCGTCCTGCTTCAAATGTCTTTGCAAAGCTTCAGTGACCAAGGGCAGAGCTTTTCTGTGGGTTTTTTTTCCCTCTCACAGGCAAGACTAAAACATGTCCGTGGTTTTAATGTGGAAAAATAACACTGAGCAGTGAGGCATTGGTTCACGTGGCCAAGCACCCTGTGCTCACCCCCCTGCTGCCAGTCTGGGTTTGGGCAAGTGAACGCTGTGCTGGATGCTTAACACCTGCACAACGTTACAGATGTGGTTAGTTTAACGGCAGGGACATGAAGAGTGGATCGCATCTGCAAAGCCCACGTGCACCTGAGATCCCCCCTTACTGCCCGTGCAAGTGCAGCACCTGAGTGAGCATGACGGAGCTTTGCAGAGCTGGGCTGAGCTGCTTTCCGGCTCTGCTCCTGCCTTTTTCCAGCTAACGCAAGGCTGGAGTGACTTGCAAACAGACCCAGCTGCTATTCGGGCAAGCTCAGTTTGGCATCTAGTGTTGGATTTTCCTGGAGATTAGGGAGATTAAAACACTAATGACCATTGATAGGGGTTAAAGCTTTATTAAGTTATAAAAAGTGGTGTAATCCAGCAGAAAGCTATGCATAGCTGCAGCGTAAGCAGATTGAGGCTGGGTTTCCTGCCTGGGTGCTGGGGTGGAGGTTTCTCAGAAACTGGTATTTGTGGCACTTGCTGAAGTGGGGGGATGCGAGTCTCGCCCCCCTGAGCGTGTGTTGTTTCCAGGGCAGCCCACGACAGCCTTGCCAGGCATTACAGAGAGGGGATGCTGCCAGCCCAGCGCATGGTGGTTGTGCTGGGTGGAGGAAGAGCCGCCACTGCCCGTGGTCCAGAAGGGGAGAAGAAAGGTGACAGCCACATGAGAGCCACCCAGGTCAAAAAGGATGGACAAGTACTAGCCCCTGGCTTAGGGGCTGTGCATTGGAAATGGAGTCCTTTGGGTATTGAGGACTGCAAATGTGCGAATCTGTCTTAACCCTTCCGTCGCCTGCAGGCCTTTCTCTGGGAATGCAGATCTTCTGAGGACTGCAGGGAGCTAGGGGAAAAAATATCCTGAGATCACAGAATAGGTCAAAGTAACATGTCAGAACCAGGGGTCCAAAAGAGGCGAGTTGGTTTTGCATTATGGCTGTGAAGGGAGGGAGAGCCCCTCTGCTCCTGGCCCTGCAGCCTGGGTGGTGCCGGCGTTGCTGGGCTCTCCGCACCTGCTGCCCAGGGCTTCCTGCCGTCACCGCCGAAGAGCACCAAGGGGGCTTCGGCCCACACCGGGACTGGCCAGGACCTTGAGCTGCCGGTGGGAGCAGGGCCAGGGGTGCAGCCCACCTGCATGACCCCGTGCACATCGCTGCTTCCCTCCTGCGGCTGAGGCCCTTCTTTCCGCTGGTGGGAGAGAGGTGGTGGTGAAGCTCTGGTAATCAAGATATAAGGCAGGAAGGGCTTGTGGAGACAGATAATATGTTTATTCAGCTTAACTGACATGATTTTAGAAAGCAGCCAGGCCAGTGGGTGTAGGCTGCCATCTTCGTCCTTGGCGGATGTGAGATGTGGCCCAGGGGTCTTCAAACAGCTGCAGAGCACAGTGAGCCCACAGTCAGCGGCGTTAACACCCATCGGAGGCTGGTTTCGGTCTCTGCTGGGAGAATTTCAGGATGCTTGAAGGCAAGAGGCAAGTTTCAGCCCGGAGCACCGAGTGCCAGAAGGGCTGTGCTCACCGCTGGGGGCGGGGGCGTGCCCCTGCCCCTTCGTCCTGGAGCGGCGGGATGGACCGCGGGTCTGCTCGGGATGGGACTGCGCTGCGGCTCCTGAGTTTTTCCCAGCCTCGCTCTTTCCCCGTGGAAATTCCTAGCACCGACCCCCCGCACCTCCTGCGTGGGCCCGGGAGTGACCATGGGTGGAGGGACGGGATGGGAGCTGCTGCTGCACATCGCCCCCAGACCCTTCCTTCTCTTAACCTCCACGAGCCTCCCCGGCCCGGGACGGGCTCGTAGCGGCTGGGGGATGGAAACCGCCCTGGGCGAAACAAACTTCCCGGGAAGAGGCTCCATCCCCCCGGGCCGGGCTGGAGGGGGAGGACGGCAGTGGGGGAGGAGGAGGAGGAGGGAGGAGGAGGAGGAGGAGGAGGCGGCAGGGTGATGGGGGGGGGGAGGGGAGGAGGAGGAGGAAGGGCGATGGGGGAAGAGGCGGAGGGCAGCGCGGGAGGAGGCGGGGAGCCGCCGGCTGCCGGAGCCGCCGCCGCCGCCGCGGGTGAGTCGCCGGTGCCCGGGGGCGGGGGCTCCGCGGAGGCGGGGGGCAGCGGAGGGGGGGGGGGGAAATGCTTTTTTTGGGGGGGTGAATTATTCTGGGGGAGGGTCTGAGAGCGCGGGGAGGGGGTCCCGCCGGTTCCCACGGAGGGCCCCGGGCACGGACACCCGAGCGCGGTGCGGCGTGGCGGGGCCCGGGTGCGGCCGGGGAGCTCGTCCAGCGGCCCCCCCCGGCCCCTCTCGCCCCTGCGCCCCGCAAGAGGGGCCGTTGTTCGGCGTGGCCTGGCCGCGATGCCGGCATTGTCCGGGGATGAATAGCGGCTGTGCCGGGGGGGGCACCTCCTGCGGCGTCCCGGCGGCCCCGCCCGCGCTGCTGCTGCCCCCGTAAACGGGCTCTCGGCGCGTCTGGGACGCAGTTGCCCTTCGTAAAAAAAAATAACAAAAAAGAAACAAAAAAAAGCCCTACTCCTCAAAAAACAAAACAAAGCAAAATCCCAAAGAAAAGGAAAAAAAACCAAGAATCCCCAAACAAAAAAAAATTTTTTTAAAAAAAAAGCTGAAGTAAGAACGCCAGGATGTGAATGCCTCCTTCAGCACTGGTTACTCCCGTACCTCGGGCTGCTGGCAGCCCTGGCGCCGCTGGCTGGCTTTTTTTTTGTTGCCGTAGCCGCAGAAGTCGCGGTAGCAGCCAGGGCAGGGGGCGGCCCTGGGCAGGCGCAGCCGTGCCCGCGGCCCGCGGGGGACGCGTTCCTCCCGCGACGCTTTTTGGGCAAGCTGGGTTTGCGGAGCACTGCTTGTCTCTTTGTTTTCAAAGCATTAGAGCTCTGCAGAGAAGCGGTGACAGGGGTGAGAGGTGCTTTCTCTTGCCCAGGGACTGGGAAGGATCTCCATGTCCCTCCTGTGGGCAGGGGGTTGGGAGGGGGTCCCCTCCCCAGACCCACCAGGGAATCACCTTTGAGAGGGTCCTCGGACCCTCCTCGGCATAGGCACTCTGAGCCTGTCTGTGGGGAGCAAGGTCTGCACTGGCTGCTGGTGTGTCGCTGCATGGGGCCGGTTGATGGAGTAGCTTTTGCTGGCATTGGTGTGCAGGAGAGTTCCCCTGCGACGGGGTTGTCCCCAGCGAGGCAGGGCTGCTCTGGGGTCAGCTCTCGCTCCTCCTCCTGGGGAAGCTGCTTACGGAAGGGAGACCATTGGGGCTGCGTGGCCAAAGACCTCCGCGTGCCCAAGGCTCAGGGCTCCGTTTGCAAGACTGGAGCAGGCAATACTTGGGGTTGTTTATGATCATCTTCTTCTATTTGAACCTCTCTGGGCAAACAGAAGGAGAACAGTGTAACAACTCCTTGCAGGTCTCTGTAAGTGTTTTAGAGCTGCTGCCTCACGTGGCTGGAGAAACGAGGATGTACAACCGCCGGCTGCGCTGCAAGGGCTGGCACGTGTCTGAGCCGGGAAAGGGCGGTGGTCGGCCTCACGCCGTACCTGGGGTGTGCCGAGACGGCACAGGGGCTTGTGCCTGAGCTCACAGGCAGCGGTCTGTGAGCGCTCGAGGTTGTGTCCAGGAGGACCTGGCACCACGGTTTGACCTCTGGGTCATTGCTGCATCCCAGCCCAGAAACACCCAAGACTGGAGCCTGTGGCAACCGGAGGGTTAAGCCAGGAAGGGTAAGTGGCATCCTGGAGCATCCATCTCTTGTAAATTAAAGAGCGAGGGAGGGAGGGGTTAGCTGCTGCGGAGGGGTGAGCTGCAGAGGACGTTTCCGGAGCAGTGAGCGAGGACGGAAGCACACCCAGCGAGTGGGGACATCTCGACCTGTGCAGCTGTGTGCAGTGCGTGCCCGTGGCTTGTGCCTGTGGCTCGGTGTCATGGCCCTGCCTGGTTGCCTACTGAAGTGCTTGCTCCAGAGCAGGAATTGCTGCCTCCTTTTTTGATCTCTGAAAATGGATTTATCCCCCTGCATGAGTAAAAGGCTTCAAGCTTGGAGCATCCTGCATGCTCAGGAAGCACCTGTCTGCCTCTCTGACAGCTCTTGGGTAGATTTGGTCTAATGAAATGTAGTTAGGCATCCTCTGCTATTTCTAGGTCCTGTCTGTTGGCACCTGGGTGGAAATGCAAGCCAAGAAGGAAACATTAACTGGTTGGTAGGTGGGCCTGGGCTGGTAGCCAGCCTGAAACCATAGCCTGGTGCCCAGGGATGCAAGGGACAGACTCCAGCTCAGGCTTGGCTGTGCCAGCTGGGCACAGATGATTGCAGCTGAATAATAGAAACGTCCCTTAGTTACAGTTTGGTGCTGCAGGGTCTGTGGCGGTGGCTCTGCACATCAGGCTGGGCCCTCCTCTGGGATGCTGGCTGCCCCCCCAGTTTCAGACTGAGCCATGCCTCGCATTCCCTGGTACCCACACATCCCTGTGGGACCAGCACTGGGGGGACCCCGCTGTGGCTCTGACTGGGCAGCCGAAGAAAGCAGCGATGCCTGGGCCACACTGGCTTTGCATCCAGCCCTGGCTTTGCTGCCTCCCTCCCTCCCGACCCCTCCTGTCCCCTCAGAAGGGAAAGCCGTGGCTTTGCCGCCTCCTCCACAGGTTGGGTCTGTTTCTATAGCTCATGGTCACCAGCTCGGTGTGCAATGGGGAGAGGCCCCGGAGGCTGCCTGTGCCGCAGTTGCACCAGCTGGCTGTAGTTAACCAGGAACTATAAATTTACTCTTTGGTTCTAAAAACATACCTGTTACATACTACAGGCACAATTTTGTAAGATTGCTGCTCCCCAAAATTGAAAGGTTAGTTGGTCCGCACTGCTTGCTTGAAAACATCTGTGGATGCTCAGCTGCCTGGGAAGCGGTTGTGTTTTCACGCCCTGATACACTGCTGTTGCTGCTGTGAATCTTCTCTCTGTGTTCGCGTGAACCTATCCAACAAATCTGGAAGCCCACGGTGTTGCCAGTCTCCACTGTGTGGAGGAAAGGGGAGTTCTCCCCACCGCATTGTCTTGGTCTTCTGGGTGCTTGTAGGTCTGCAGAACCGGCTGCAGAATTATCAAAAGGTGACAAATGCTTGGTGCTCCCTGCATGTGCAGGATGTTTCTTTGATTGACCCAGCAAGCGTTAGTATTTCTCCATTGGTTGCACGTGCATCCGTATAGTGTGCAAATGGTTTGAATCTGGCGGCTGGGAGGATGCTCCAGTGGCAGAGGTGCAGCCTCCTGGGCTCTCTCCGGTAGCTCTGTGCTGCCGTTGAGCACCAGGTCCATGACCAGCCCTGCTCCAGGATCGGCTCTGCCCTCCCAGATCACCAGCATCCCGCTCCCCGTGCATCGCTGGAGCAGAGAACAGAGCTGCTGGGTCTAGCTGGGAGCTGGGGTATACGAGAAGATCCCAGTTCAGCCCCTGCAAGGGCTATTTAATCTTTGTGTATCTGCAGTGGAAACACCAGTCTCCTACAGATCCCTTTTCCAAATTCTCGATGAGGACTGCCAGCCCTGGGGTTCAGGGTTTCGAGTGAGCCCACGGCCTGCATTTGCATCCCCTGCCCTCAGCCGACCTGGGTTGTTGCAGCCGCGTGGCATCAGTGCAGCATTTCTAAGCTCTGGTCCAGCTGGCCAGAGGAGCGGGGGGCTCCCTGGGGCTCCCCTGCCTGCAGGGTGCCTTTCATCTGCTGCTTTGCAGATGTTGGGTTTGGCTCATGTCTGACATGCATCAATTACAGTGCAACAGCCCGGAGTCTTTGGCAAAATCAACTTTGGAGCAGCTGTCCTGAGTCAGCCTGGTGCCCAGGCTGGAGCCGTGCATCTGTTCCCACTCGGTGCAGCGCTGCCCTGACAGTCTCGACATCGCCCGTGCCCATGTGGAGAGGGTTTGCCTGGTAGACGAGGTCTAAATATGGCACAAGCACGTGTTCCTGTGTGCTTCATGTTCATCCAGCAACAGGCGAGCCGGAGGGAGCTGCAGGCTCTGGGCTCTCTGCCCCCATCAGCAAAGCGAGCTCACACGCTTCCCCAGCCTCCCTCCCAGCGGGAGGAACAAGCAGCAGTGTTACAGTGGCACTGGTGAAGCAATGGTGTGTGAGGTCTGATCCTGCTCTGGCCAGGGACTCGGTGGCAATCAGGAATTTCTGACGCTATTGCGTGGTTTATTAATCCGTCCCTCCTTGCAGTGCTCTGGAACGGTCGGCTCAGTGATGCTGGCACCGAGAGTGCTGCAGGTTTGGCACCATCCCCACAGAGAGCACAGCGGGTCAAACAGGTACAGTATCTGCCCGTGGCATGTCCCAGGCAGCCACCACTTCTGCGCCAATTTATTTCTAGGTTCTTTCTATTTTAGACAAGTGCCTGCCGGGAGTGCTCCTTGCTACCCAGGACAGCATCCTCATGTGCCTGTGCTGCAGAGTGGGCCTGTGGCTCGGCTGCATCCTGCCTCTGCTGACACAAACCCCTTGGAGCCAAGTGGGATGCTGGAGTCCTTGCTAAGAAAACACCAGTTCAGTGCTGGGAAGCTAAACAGAAAAGTGAAGGTCTGGGTTGTAGCATTTCCCTTGGGAGTCTGCTGGTGCCACTGGGGCATTTGTGTCTTTGCATCGCTGCTGTCCTGCAGACACTCCTAGTTGCAATACATTCATTTTTATTTTATTTTTTCCTAAACAGGAGCCAGGTGCTAGAATAAAATGTCCTTTAAATCACTTTTTCCCCGCAGACAAGCCAAAGCAGCGTGGGCCGCACTGCCGGCTGTGCTGCTCGAGCGCATCCTGAGTGACAGTGCGCCTGCGTGCTCTGCAGTGACAAACCTGGGTGACAACGCGCCTGCCATCGCCCCACACTTGCCGTGGCGTTTGTCTTGCTGGGAGCTGGGGCATCCTGAGCCCTCCTGGTCGCACTGAAGGCAATGTGGCGAGGCAGCACGTAGAGTCTGCTGCCTGTGCCAGGGACAGGTTTGCCTGCATGTCCCCCTGCCCAGGGAGGGGTCAGTCCCTTCTGCATGCTGCCGGCTACTCCTTAGCAGAGTTTGATAGACAGACAGCAGCCAGGAGGTGCTGGAGGTGCTCCTGGCCTTTATTGCAAGTGGAGGGTGACTTTCTGCTCCATTTGTTTGGTGTAGCTAAGGTCTAGCAGCATGCACAGAGAAATTAAGAAATCAATTTCCCAGGCTGCTGTCCTATCCCACAGGGCCAGCACGCTTTGGGCTCTCTCCCATGCATGCAAGTGATGCCTGCAGGGGTTAAAACCGTTGCATAACCCAGCACTGGTGCCGATGGTAGCATATTTTCCACGTGATTTAGTCTTTTTTTTTTTTTTTTTTTTTTACCTAGTGGTATGTAGGGATTTTTTCCACTTTTGGCCTTGCTGTTTTGGAACGGGGCTAATTTGGGATCTGTGGTGAGATCTTGGGCACGCTGGGCCAGTCGGCTTTGCAAGGAGCAGCACAGCAGCGTGTTGCCAGCTGTGCAAGAGCCTGAATCCGTGTGTGCCTGGTGCAAAGCCAGGGAGGAGCACGGTGCTACTGCGCGTGTCAGCTGCAGTGTGTTTGCTCTCTAGCAGCTCTGTGAGTAATGCTGGTCTGCACAGCCCGGGATTGGGGATTGGAAAAAAAGGGTTCGGAGTGACCCAGTGGTCTTTGGGATCAGTTCTGGGTCTGGTTTTTATTATTTTTATTGTTTTTTTCTGCTTGGCCTATATTTGAGCACGTGGAAGCGTGCTGTGCTCGCAGGAAATGAGCGCTTCCGCCTTGCAGACCTGGCAGGCTCCGGTCTGACGCTGCTCCTGCAGCTCCTGCCCATCACTGGAGGAGAAGGAAGGGATGGCCGGCTTGTGTTTGGAGAAGGCCCTTTGGACCAGCCATGTTCCTACAGACAAATCCCTTTGGAGGGAGAGAGAGAAAACCAGGCAGCACCTCATCAAAGGCCAGAAATAACAGTGGGGTGAGGTAGATGAGCTGAGATCCATATTCCTGTTTGAAGGAATAAGGATGAGGACTTTCCAATAATATTTTTAATTAATAATAATCAAATAAATAATAAAAAATAATAAATAAACTTTGCAAAAAGCTTAAAAAAATAAAATGCTTGCCTAGGCTGGTGGCTGCAGGGATCCGGGCATCAATCAGCAGCAGCCCAGGGTGGGGGGGGCTCTCAGAAGTGTGTTTTCCTAAAACCTGCCTCTCCGTGCTTGCGTTAGAGGAGCTTGCCCTGTGCATCTGATACCTCCAGGAGCTTACAAGGACCAGGCTGAGCTTGTGCATGCTCTGCCTTTGGGATATTTGCTGTGCCCGCTGCAGGCAGCACGGAGCAGCTGGGGTGGAGTAGAAGCAGACTGCATCGCTCAGTAGCGCATGGAGGGCAGTTTGTCCTTCCCAGCAGCAGATGCTCCTGGCTGGTGCCTGCGGGAGTGGGTGGTTCCCCGATTTTTGTTATGAAGGTGTTAAATGAGGCAGTAGGTGCACATTTGCTTCTCCTGAAGCACTTTGCTAACCTGGAGCTGTCTTGCAGGGGAGGCGAGCGCCCTGTCTGCAGGAATTTTGCATTCCTCGGTCAGATATTGGCAGAGCAGGATTACGAAAGCTTCATGGCTGCATGGGTGTTGTCTGGCATGACCCGTTTTGATGCAGATGCATTGGGGTTTGTTTTTTTGGCGAGAAGCAAGCTGGGGCCAGCAGCCTCTGTGCTGCATCAGCTGGAGCTCGAGGAGGACATGAGTCAGTAGACACCAAGGACTTTTCTCACTTTGCAGAGCCATCCAGTTCCCCGAAACACGTCTGCGAGGCATTCCCACTAGCAATCTGCATAGCACTGTAATTACAGTGGTACAGAGGAGCGGGCAGGCTGTATAGGTCTGCAAGCCTTTAACAGCAGTGCCTGGGCCCAGGGCCGTGTTGCTAAAAGCCTTCATCACTCACTAAATAAACTCCTGGACTTGTGCCGAGGACTTTTCTCAGTGCTGAGTCCTGCTCTGCAGCAGCGGTTTGGCTGCTCGTGGGACCTGGTGTGCCTGCTCTCTCCATAACAGTATCCCTTTGCTGCGGCAGGCTTGGTGGTGTGGGCAGGGATCAAGGTGAATCCAGTAAGTTAAGAAGGGGAATCCCAAATGTAATGTAATTACGGGTGAAGGAAGATCCCGTGTGCCTCCTCCCTCTGAGCCTCCCGGTGCCCTCAGTCCCTACACATGCTTTATTCCCACTTTGGATGCAACAGGCAGCTCCTTTCATTCCTTGCCAGGAGCAGCATTCCAGTGTGCTCGGCACTGCTTGCCACCCCTGACCACTCTCTCTTTGCCTCCACAGGTCCAGAGGCAGTTCCCAGTCACGCACCCGGCATGACGGACGTTCCACGGGATGCCGGCCCCAAGCAGCCGGCGCCGACGCGGCTGGACAAACCAGCTGCGGACTTTGGCTATGTGGGGATAGACGCCATCCTGGAGCAGATGAGACGGAAAGCCATGAAGCAGGGGTTTGAGTTCAACATCATGGTTGTGGGTGAGTTCTCCCCTTGCACCAGCTGCCCATAACGTGCTCGGCGAGTTGTTTTTGTTCTTCTGCGACGATGTTTGTCCTCTCTAGAGCCTCTTCAGGAGCAGCAGCTTGGGCTCAGCATTGGGGTCTTTGCCTTAGGAGTCAGCAAACCCTGCTCCCGAGGAGCTGGCTTGAATTCAGCTGTCATTAAAGCTGGCGATGCGACGTGGCCCATGGTCCCGCGCATCTTCCCATGTCTTGGCGTGCATTACCCATAGGAACATCCCAGAGGGGAACACCGTGAGGGGCATCAGGACTCACTGAAGCCTTGCAGAGAGCTGCCTTGCCCGCTGCCCTGCACTGGTTTGAGCAGTTAGCGTGTTAGGGCTCAAAGGCTTGCACCACTGCTGGTATACCAGAGCCCTGATCTTTGTTGGTGTTTCCAGCAATTTGGCTAAAATTCCTGCTCGTGAGTTTTCTTGTATTTAAGAGATTGTGCTGAGCAGCTCAGACAGCAGATGCAACCATGCTACAAGTACTAGGGAAGAAATGTCTTGTGAGATTTACTGGTGGGAACCAAGAACAGCAAGAGGGTTTGCATGGCTTGGTTGTTTGGTTTGAACGGCTTCTGCTACCGGTGACTCCTTTGGGGACCTGTAGTGTGGCATGGGGGGAATGAGAGTGTCCCAGAGGGTGTCCACATGCAGGGAGGGAGGGCTGGAAGTTGTGTGTCCAAATCCTGCTGCCTGCAAGCTCCTGTTAATTAACTTTCCGAGGCAGCAGCGTGGATGAGATGAAGGGGCTTTATTTCAGCTAGAGGCCACTGGCCGCATCGCCACTGCTCTGGCTGCAGCTTTTGCTGTAGGGGTCTGTGCTCCTGCAGCCCCTGGGCTCCTGATGCCAGGGACTGCACCAGCCACTCGCCAGCAAAATGCTGGGTATACCGGAGAGCTGGGCAGGCATCATGGGAGGCTGTGCAAGGGGTAAAAGGGAAAAGAAATGAGCCTTTTCTGCATTTTTCGAGCTATCGGTGTCTGGCCTGGTCCTGTGGAACCCCCCCATGTGAGCTGGGCTGTGCTCCCTGGGGCCAGGCTGTGCGAGTAGCAGCTCTCCCTGCCTGAATCTTCCCGGGGAGCTGGCGTGGTAGGGCGGTCTCGCCATCCCGCTTCCTCCTGCAAGGAGTTGTGTAGGGCTGCAGGGATGCCCATGGGGCAGGAGCCCCCACAGCCTGGGGGGCTTCCTGGGGTTATGGGAGGGCCTGATCCAGAGTTTGCTAATTCTGTACAAGATATTAGCGTGCTGTAGCTTCCCAATGAGCTCTGCTGATGCTCTGCCTTTGCCATTTTGATATTTTCATACACAAATTGATCTATGGGGAGGGCTCCATGGGCTGGGAGATCGCTGCAAACCCGGTCATTGCAGAACCAGTTCCTGTAAAGTTTTTTAACAAACCCAGCTCTTTGCTGCCAGTGGAGCAGCACTTCCAGGGCAGAGGGATCACAGCACTGATACTGAGAGTCTGCAAATGAGATTGCATGAGCTGAGTCCCCATTTCCCTGCCAGAAGAGGCACCCGTCCCTCCACAACCAGGCTGTGCTGCAGCAGCACCTCGGTTTCTGCTTTGCAGATGCGGAGGGATGTTTAGGAAAGGGCCCAGCTTTTCCTTGGCAGCGCTGTGTGTGGTACGAAAGCCCGTGCTGCAGCGCGGCTGGAAAACATTGTTCTTCCCTTGGCAGGCTCTGGGCTGACTGTTTACAGGCTAGGGAATTTGTGGCAGCATAAACAAGTTGAGCTCTGGCCCTCCCAGAAGATGCAGGGAGGAGCAGCACCTTGTGGGGTGCCCTTCGGGGTCGGGATGCTCTGCTCAGGCTGGGAGGCAGGAGACAGACCTTGTCCTGCTCCATTTCTCCAGGGGACGGTTGAGCTTCTAGGGATTAGTTTAGCTCCTTTATTCCCATCCTGTCTAAGCTGTGAGTCCTTGCATTGAAATCATTGCAGTCTCTGTTTTACAGGTGGGAGATGCAAGGCGGGAGGTGACTTCTGCAAGGGAAGTGGGAATTGAGCACCGCTGCCAGCATGGGGTCACTCTACCTGCACCGTGTCCTTGTGATGGGGCTTTTTGAAAATCCTGTACCCTGTGTACCAGGGTCCCTGTTCAAAAGGGTTTCGCCAGCCTAACCAAAGCTCTGAGAGGAGGCTTCAGGCTGAGGTCAGCTTAGCCCTGTGTTGTCTAAGGCTGTGGAGATGAGAAAAAAGGTCTATGCTTGAAAAAAAAAACCCAAAACACATCTTTTGTGTTCAGTTTTTGGTGCAGAGCAGCTGGACGGAGAAGAGAGCTGGCCAGGCACAGTGGGGCTCAGCCGCTCTTTCCCTGCCTGATTTCAGCTCCATCACTTGGCAAGGTCAGCCTGTGGCCACGGTTTGGAGAGGCACATCGCATCCGTGGCTGCCAGTGGCTGTCGCCTCTGGTCCCTTTCCAGGCAGTCTGACTCCAGCAGCTTGGACAGGCACGAATGGAGAGGTCGACTGCCAGGAGCTCTAGCAGCGTGTCGCCCTGCTTTCCCCCTTTCCCCAAGTGCTCTGTTTAATGATGAGCAGTGCAAGAAGAGATTTGCTCTGTCTCTCTGCATTCGCAGCTCCAGACCTGTTTGCACCTGGCCCCTGTATTTTCACGCAGCAGAGGACCAGGAGCACCAGACCCCAGCCTGGTCCACGTGTTTCTTCTGTAACCCAGGTGTGATAGTGGCTGGTGAACAGGGTTTTCCTGTACTGGATTGCAGCGTGCCATGGGTAGCATTGCAAGCTCAGCTCCCAATTGCTGTTCAATCCAGGACTGGGCTGGCCAGAAGGTGATGCCCAGTGCTGATGTGCTGGTTGATCCTACCGTTGGCTTAGTGTTGGGTGCTTTTGGCAGCCTGGATGGATCAGGGCCCTGGAGGATGTAGGTGAAATCCTTGCTGACTTTGTGCTTACAGATAACTCCGCGGTGACAGGGATGTGCCGGTGGCAGTGCCGCAATAGCTGGCTGCAACGTGGCTCAGCAGAACGGTGCCAAAGGGGCCCCCATGGTGTGTGCAGGAGCTCTGCAGTGGTTGCAGGGTGCGCCAGACATCTGCTCTGAAGCCAGGTGTCTGCTCCCTGGGTTTTGAGGAGTTTCTCTGTTTTCTTTGCTCTGGAAAAATTACTCTCCAAGCTCATGGGACAACTGTTCTGGAGAATCGAGAACTGCTGGTGTCCTTTCTGCATAGATTGACCTCAGCTCTGGGATATAAGGCCTAAAAACACTTCTCTGTAAAAGCTGTTTTTTCTGAAGTTGTGGAATCTGATGTGCTTCCTGGGACATTGTTTGTGGGACTCAGATGAGCTCCTGGCCCGGACCTGCCTAAAAGGGTCCTTGCAGCCAGCTGGTCCAATTGCAAAAGCAAGTCCAGCCAGGAAGCAGCTGTGGATGCTGCAGGGCTGAGGTTTGGAAGGCTGTTGCTGCTGTTAATCCTGTCCAGGTAAGGGCTTGCCAAGTTGCTCCTAAGTCTAAGGAGCTGGACGGGGAGGCTGCAGGAGGGTGAAGGCACAGATGTGTTGGGATGCTCCTTCCTTAGGTTCCTTAGTCCCCGTGCCCTTCTTCAGGGCTGGTGAGTGTCACCACAGCCCTTAAAACATCCCCGATGGTGTCTGCCTGTCCTCAGGGTTGCTGTGATTTCAGCTGGATGCAAGGAACTGGCTCTTGCCTTGCTCGCTCCCAGCAAGCCAGCTGCTTTGGAGCTAGGGAAGATGCTTGCTGCCCACAGTATACTCTTGCCCAGGATGGGCTTGAGCTCCTTGAGCCAGGGAGGCTGCAGGAGAGCAGCTGCACCTCTTACCTCCCTCCCGCAGATCCGGTGCAGGCTGAGTCCATCAGCATCCCCACCCTCTGGCCCCTGAAAAAATAGCCCAGAAATGAGTGAGTGCTGACTGTGGTTTATCCTGCTCTTTTCTAGGTCAGAGCGGCTTGGGGAAATCCACGTTAATCAACACCCTCTTCAAATCCAAAATCAGCCGGAAGTCTGTACAGCCGACTTCTGAAGAGCGGATTCCCAAGACCATTGAAATCAAATCCATCACTCATGGTGAGGCTCTGCAGATCCCACCTGGTGCTTTGGCTTTTGGTCCTGCTCTGCCTTGTGTCTCCAGGGGCTCATGAGGGTTGTGGACCTCCACTAAACCTCCACTCTCATCTCTCTGAAGGGGCTTTTACCATCCAGAGATGCTTGCCAGGCTGAGAAAACATGTACTTTTTCTTTATCCACCAGCACTGACTTAATTGTGATGGAAGGGAACGAGTGAGGTGGCCATGGGGGGTGGCATTTCAGGGCAGATGTGGTGTTGCATCCCTTTGGAGGGCTGATTTGTGCCTATTAGAAGCTGTGAAGGTGTATTTCTCCCCTGGGAGCAAGCCCCAGCCCTGCAGCTGGTTTGGGGAGAGTGAGCTTGTCCAGAGCGCCCATGGACGCTTGCCTCACGTACCGGCTTTCCTCTCTGTTTCAGAGATTGAAGAGAAGGGGGTTCGCATGAAGCTGACGGTCATCGACACCCCAGGCTTTGGAGACCACATCAACAACGAGAACTGGTGAGCTGCCTTCACTGCTGTGGGGACCACTGCAGAGGGAAGGCGGACGAGCGCCAGGGCATCCTGACCCAGAGCTGGAGCCGAGGGCCGTAGCCTGGTCCTGTGCCACCCATGCTCTGGGGAGAGCAGGGGAGAGGGTTGTTGTGGGTGGCAGCACAGTGCCATGCTCCCCAGGGCTGATCCTGGACCCTGTGAGAGCCCACAAACATCCTGCTGTTCTGGGCATGAGACAGCCTTTGTTCACAGCCGGGAGCAGCAGTCTGCCAGCATGACTGGTTCCCGGACCTCGCTCATGTGGCTCTGAAGGCTGAACTCTGCCAGGAGTCCCTGGGACAGTGGCTAGCTGTGTGGGATGGCCCCGCCGGGCCAGGGCAGGGCTGGCCTGGCCGGCCGGTGGCAGGTGCCTTCTCCTCACCATGAGCTGGGCTGGGCTTTGTGGGGTTTGATGCTGCTCTTGCTCCTGTGCTGCAATGGGGTGCAAAGAGCTGAGGGACTGCCCTGCTCAGCAGCTGGGTGTTTGAGTGTGTTTTGGGTTGGTTTGTTTGTTTTACGGGATTCTGTAAGATGCTAAGCATCCCCGGCTTGTGGGCTCTGCTTCACACAGTCAGGCCAGGTGGGAGGTTCAGGGTGGTACTGGTCCCTCACACAAACTCATCTTCCCGTGTTCCTCTCTCTCTGCAGCTGGCAGCCCATCATGAAGTTCATCAATGACCAGTATGAGAAGTACCTGCAGGAGGAAATCAACATTAACCGGAAGAAGCGGATCCCTGACACACGGGTGCACTGCTGTATATATTTCATCCCAGCCACCGGCCACTCGTACGTACCCTGCCGTCCTCGCTCAGACCCTTGGGGCTTCCCTCTCCTGCATTCAGTCTCGGGCAGCTCAGCTGTCAGGGTTGTCCTTGGGATCCCCCTGTGTTTCCTGGTGACTTGAGGAGCTTGAGGACAGCTTGAAGCTGTCCTTCCTAGGGCTGTAGCATCTGGAGCCCTTGCAATAACACAGCAGAGCTGCTGTACCCCAGAGAAACATGGCATTTCCTCTTCCGAGGGGCCATCAAAGCCTCCCTGAGCTCTGGTTAGCTGCTTGCTTTGGACACTTTGCTTGCTCGACCGAGGATGGAGACCAGTCATTGAGCTCTCAAATTGGATAGAAAGGCTGCCTTTGCAAACAGAACATTAATTTTTTTTTGCTGTGCCCCTGCTTTTGTAACGGGAGAAGCTGGTTTTCCTCCTGCTACTGAGGGAGCGAACACTCTTGCCCTTTAAGGGTATTTGGTAGGTTGTTTGACTAGTCTGCAAGTGGGATGCAGTTTATTCAGTGCAGAGCTCTCTGGGCTCTGGCACTTCTCAAGCGACAGCATCAAAGGCCCAGATCTTGCTCTATTTTTTTTCTTTTCTTTTTTTCTTTTCCTAGGCACATAGCCCGTGGTGAAATCTGGGGTGCTTAAAGCGTCTTGAAAAATGTGACTTAAAGTATCACAACATAAAACGAGACCTAAGTTTCCTTTTGATTTGTGTCAATTCCTTCCATTTCTGGCTCTGTCTGCATGGGGATTTTTTGGGGTCTGTTTTCAAAAGTAAACTTAAGCCGCCAGCACTGTATTAATGTCAGCCTTTTCCTCTTGGCCATGTAGAGATTTATTCCAATAGAAAAGATTTTGTTTTGATTCTGTCAGTGGGTAGACCAAAAATGCATCCTTCACTGGAATAAAATGACTGCATGGGCCAGTTATGCTCTTCTTGTGTAACCGGCTGTCGATTGGGAGCAGAGGGACCGACAAAACGTTTATGGTTTAATACGATAAAGCAGAAAACGTTTCAAAGGGAGATGACATTTTTAGGACAGTCTAGCGTGTTGGTCCCGCTTATCTCAGCGCCGATCTGCAGACCCTGCCTTGGCAGGTCGGGGTGTTGCAGCATTAGCTATGCTTGAGCTTTTTCTCATTGCTTTGGGTGTTTAACCCTTAAAAGCACATCCGATGCTTGGATCCTGTGGATACCGCACCCGCACAGAGATTGCAGATTTTGGGTGGTGGTGTCTGCCCTCCTCGGGCCACGCAGGCGGTGCCGTTGAGCCCCATCCACGTGTCCCCCACTGGAGCCTCTCCAGCTGAGCGCTCTGGTTTCTCTCACCCACCAGCTAACAGCAATTGCATGGAAGTTCAGCTGATTTTTTTCTTTCTCTCCCACAAACATGTGTTTCCAATATCCGAGTGAGCCCGGCGGTTGGAGGCCGTTGTTGCTGAGCCCTGTGCTGATCCTCCTTCCCGGTAGCCTGATAGCCCGGCTGGGGCCAGTGCTCGCTCCCCGGCTGCGGCTCAGGGGGCTGTGCTTTCCTGCCCTGGTGTCAGAGCCGGCCTCTGGCTCACATGTCCCCTCCTGCCATGGGATGGAGATAAGCCAGGGAATGAATGAAGGGCGACAAACCCCACCAGGAGGGAGAAGTCAGTGGGAAATTTTGCTTCTCTGAGAGCTTGAGCAGGCATTGGGTTTCCTTTCTGCTCCCTTGTGAAGCCCAAATTATGTTTCTCATCATCATGGATGGGCATTTCCTGTGGTCTGTGGACACGAATGGATGGCGTGGCCACCTCTCCTGCGGGGTGGAGCTGCTGTGGCAGTGCTGGTAGCAGTGGATCATGCTCATTTTGGAGGACAAGTGTACAGATTCAGAGGCTGGAGTGGTGGGTTGCTGGGCTCTGTTTCAGTCTCGCCCTCCCATTTGGGCAGCTCAAGAGTTAATCAGCAGAGAAGTTTCCGCTGCTGTCTCCCTTTGCAGGGAGTTCAGGGCAGGCTTTGCAACCCATCTAGTTCACACACCCCCTGTTCTTCTTGTAACACTCCCGTAAAACCATGTTTGCGAAGGCTAAGTCACATGCTGGCAGGGGCTTTTGGCTGCAGCCATACAAGGCTGGCTCTTCGCCACCCAATAAATATCTCAGCTCTGACCCCTGTGAAGTACCGCTCGGCTCTGAAAAGCATCTCTGAAACACCGCCCCGGCCTCAGCGGCGCCTTTTATGTGTGTACTGCTGGCTGATGGGCTGGCACCCACTGCCGCTTTCCCCGCTAGCTGCCCTTCTCAGGTGCCAGCTGGGTCCCTCGAGCAGGCTGGTGGGTCCTGGTGATGGGGCTGGGTGGCTGCTGGGTGCTCGCTGGAATTTGCTTAATGCACAGCTCAAATTCTTGCTGCTAGTTTGATCTGGGGCACAACCAGAAGGAAATAACTTGCAGCTTGCCATGAATTTTGATTCCTATAATGGCATTTCAAGGGAACCAGCAGAAATGAGCCTCTGCTTAGATCGTGTCCATGCATGCTGGCTGCGGGCAATGCAGATAAAACGTGTGCCCAGCCATGATTAATGTGTACCTAGCTGCTCTGCTTTCCCCAGGCACATAGCAAGAGGGGACAGGGGAGCAACCAGGACTGGCTGGGGTGGGCTGGAGCCTTTCCTGTAGCTTCTGCTCCAGCCCATCTACTCCGCTTAGAGCTCCTCCACCCCCTCCCAGCAAAGCCCAAAGTGTGTGTGTGTCTAGTTGCAAGTTAATAATGTCGGGGACCGTTTGGGGAAGGGGAAGAAAACACATGCTTTTTCTTCTTGAGCTTCATTCTCTCTTTTGTGATCTGCTTGGAGCAGATTGCGCATACCTGAAATGAAATAACTCGCTTTCTCTTGCTCTTTTGCATATTTCTATATATAAGAGTTTCGCTGCTAATCCTCGCCAGGTGCTGGCATCAATGTTTTGTGCAAGTTAATCAAATTCAGATACCCAGCGGAGGCCAAGCCTGTGGCTTGTCACGGGCTGGTGGGGGTTAAACACCAAAACTGGTCCCCGAAGATACCAGTAGAAGCCCCTGCTGTGCCTCCCAGCAGGAGTTTAAGAGGAATTAGGTCTGAGCTTGCCCCGCAGTGACCTTGGCTGTGTCTGCCTGGGTCTGTACAGGGCTATTAGTGCAAATCAGGCTCTTTGCACTTGTGATCACCTTAAGCCATTTATTATCCTTTGGTGTCTTCACATGAACGTGACGTCTAGTGACAGGGCTTGTTCTTAGTGAAAAGAATTGCTTTCTTCTAAATACTTAAGGTTTTTTTGGGGCTACCCAGCAGGAATTGGTAGAATATCTAGAAACTTGCAACATACCCTAAAACATACACTTTGCTCTTCTGAGGAGTCCTGTGCTTCCCTTCCTGTTCTCCTGGATGGTGCAGGGAGGTGCCCGTGGGAGGTGACCTCCATGGACAAGGCATCAGAGCAGAAAGTCGTGTCAAAGGTGCCTTGGGCTCTTCTGGCTTTGGGTGCAGACTGGTGTGGGACACTGTCACTGCGCCTGCGTGGATGCTGGTGGACATGGGCAGGGGAGTGGGCTGGCTCTGGCTCTGCCTCCTGCTCTCAGGCTCACTGCCAGCATCCTCCGGGTATAGGTGAGGGCTCGGTATTGGGGCTCTTACGTGTCAGTCAAGCTGAAACTCAAATGTCTGGCTGATTGTGAGTTCATCTGCATCAGCTACATATGCATCCTGGTCTTCACTCTAAAAGAAAAGCTAATGAAAGAGGCAGGAACACAGTCTCAGTAGGGCTTTTAGAGGGGAAAAATTGTTTGAAAAATAGCAAAGAGAGAGGAGGGGAAAGAATTCTGCTGGGAAAGGAACATAACTGCATTACTTCCTTGGAGGTCTGGGAAATACATTATACAGACCTCCAAACAATGTTTGCCAGCAGCAAGTCTGCTTAGATGTGTCCATGGGGGTTTCCTTGCGTTTTTTTTTCTTTTTCTTTTCTTTTTTTTTTTTTTAATAGCCAAACTCTTCTTTCCTGGGGCCCAGGGTGATCTGTGACTCCTCAGTTTGTCTTAGGAACTCATTTGTCCGCACACTAACAACATGCTCTGGGCTATGTCTGCTGTTAGTGTGTGGGGAGAAGGCCCACCTGGCACGGTCCAGCCCGATCCCTGGGAGAGGAGTGGGTTTGACCAGGGAAGGGCTCAGCTGGGTCACCAGTGCTGGCTGCACTGGAGCAGCCTCGAGCTGCCGTTTTTGGATCAGCCAGAGCTGAGCAGGTCTCTCCAGGGCTGGACATCCCTCCCTTGGTGCTGGAGCCTGGCAGGGGTGGCCTCGCAGGATGGGGACACTGCCTGGTGAACGCTGAGGAGCAGGATCAGCCCCTTCCCCTTTGCACTCATGTGACTCTTGCTGGGTTTGCAGGAGCCGTGCTGGGTCTGCGGGGGTCTCTGAGCCCTTTGTAGAGCCTGAGAAGACCATAGTGGGGTTTGGCTTGAGCATGTTGGCGTAAGTTCTCTCCTGGCCATGTTCTCCCTGAGCACTCTGCTCTGCTCCGTGTTGCCCCACGCAGGGCTCCTATTGGGTGTCTGCTTGCACCTCGGCATTTTAAGTCACTGTCCCATTTAATTTGGTTTCTTCTCTGTTGCCATGGGCCTCTGGTTTGTGGCACAGGGCTGGTCTGACCTTGGGGAGGTCTCATTCTTGGCCCCAGCTCTGCCACTGAAGCCTGCGGCTCCTCTGAAAGGTGTCTTCACCTCTCTCTGCCCCAGTTTCACCAAATATGAGTTGGGTTGTGTCCTGCTGGCACGTGCCACCACCGGAGGTCATGAGGATGTACGAGCAGCAGAGGTGTCCCTTTGCTTCCAGGGCTCTGGCATTGACCTTCCTGCCCCTTCCCTGTGTGCTTTCTGCGAGGACTCATTTCAAACAGGCTCCTTAATGCATGAGCACCCCAAAGGTGTTCCTGTACCCTGGTCTCCCCAGGACCTCCAGGTCTCCTTTTTCAAGGCAACATCTGCTCAACTGTCCTGCATGGGCATGTGTCCCCATCACCTCCAGAGCCACCAAGGGGGACCTGTAGCAAGTGGAGGTGTCCCAAGGAGGGCTTTTCTCTAGCTGGTTTGGGAACCCCCAGCAGTAAAGACACCCTCAGGGAGGACTGAGGAGTGAGGGAGGCAGGCCAGGCACCCTCATCGCTGTCTGCAACTGGACTGCAGCCCTCGGACACAGAGCAGCGCGGCACTGGAGGTTGTGTCCGTGCTGTCAGCAGGAGCGTTTAGCAGGGAGAGATTTCCTGAGGGGCTGATCATTGGGGTTATGCAATCTGCAGCTTTCCTTTGCTGATACTTTCGTGATAGAGATTTTCTGACATTTTTTTTGCCCTCTGGAACAAGCAGCATTTCTTCTGTGCTGTGTGAGTCCTGGAGAATAGCAGAGCCTTTTTTAATCCCAGCCAATGGATGTGAGATGCAATTCTGGTTTATTCATGACAGCAGGCTGGTGCTCAGCAAAGGAGGGAGTGTGAGCAGGAATGACCTGTGGCCATTTCCACGTCATACTGTCCCTGGATGGTGGGTGACAGCTTGGATAGGGCTAGAGGAGGTTTCACACCATGGTCTCTCCCCAGCTTGATTTGTACATCACAGGTGGGCTTTGCCAAGGATGCATGTAGCTTGGGGCAAGTTCCTGCAGCCCTCTGTGGCTGAGCCTCTGTGCAGAGATAAAAGCCCTCTACCACTTCATGGGGCTTTGCAAAGGTTTGCAGGCGATAGTAGGGCACTTTGAAAGGGAAATGTTTTAAGTGTTTGTCTGCAAAGCACCTCTGAGACAGACGTGCTGTTGTGCTTTTGGGAAAAAGTCTTTATTCGTCATGTCTGAGAGGAAGTGATTCCCCCTGTGTGTCTAGTCTTTGAATGCCACCTCTCTGCCGGGGGATTGCAGCAGCCCCCACCTCGCTAGTGGTGTGCGAATCCCCTTTTTTCTGCTGTATGTTTCAGGCTCCGACCGCTAGACATCGAGTTCATGAAACGCCTGAGCAAGGTGGTCAACATCGTCCCTGTGATTGCAAAAGCTGACACGTTAACGCTGGAGGAGAGGGACTACTTCAAACAAAGGGTAAGGGGCTGGTGGATCTTATCCAGGCTCCCATCTCTTGTCCCCCATCCCCTCCTGCCCCTTCTCCCGCACGGCTCCCCCTGCCTTCCCCCGGCAGGGCTGGGAAGGCGAACGCCTGGCCGGGAGCCCAGCGCATTCCTCCGGCTGCAGTTCTGAGCGATCCCATGTGGCCGGAGGAAAGGCCTGTGCTCCAAGCAGTTCCTTGTGTTTCTCTTGGATCTTTGTCAGTGCAGGATAAGTTTCAAGCTCTAAGTCTTGGGGCCTGTTTCTCCTGCCTGCTTTGTTATTGTTGTTGTTATTTTCAGGCTGGTTTCTGTTATTCTGGGAGGTAGATGGTGCTGCACATAGAGGCTGGAAAACGCATCCTGTGCAGCATCATGCACTGATACAGGAACCAGGCAAAAAAATGTGTGGGTTTACTGAGCTCAGCTGGGCAAGACTTATGGGGGAAGCAAGGCATGAAATTCCCTTGGTCGGGAGCTGGCGGTGGGAAGCCGAGGAGGGGCTGTCCAAATCCACAGCGAGGCATGGGCTTTCCTCCATGCACGCACTCCTGGTGCTGCCGAGAGGTGAAGATGCCCCGCTTTGGAGCTCAGTAAGGGGCTATAAATCCATTCCTGTAGTTGGTGGATGTAGCTGCTGGCGTGATGGCCTCAGCGTTCCCTGCAGAAGTAAGTAAGCCACCAGGCTCGTTGGTCTGTGAGTCTGAATTGCAGGGAAGTGAAGTGAAGGGAAAGGGGGTCTTGCCAAAAGGGCAGTTTTAGGGGCCACCTCCACTCGTTATGGAGAGGACGGCACGTTAGCCAGGGGTTGTTCGATGCCTTTGTGCAGAAGAGAATGAGCCACCCCTTCCCATACCAGTGTCTTCCCAGTTCTTGATGAGCAGGATTAGGCACTGAAATATCCAGTCTGGTTTTGGAGGCTGAATCCAAACTCTGCAAGCAGTTCCCTTTGCAGTGAGCTAGAAGATGGCTGGAAATGGAGCTGAGAGGTAATCCAGGCTAGGCTTGATTGGCATGCCAGCCTGTTTGCACGGAGATCTGCGAGGAGCTGATGCGGGAGGATGAGGATGTGAGTCCATGGTGCCACATCTGCTCCCTGCAGTGGATTTTGCAGATTGCTGGCTCTGTTCAGAGGTTACAAGTGCACATATCTGGGTGTCTGCAGGTGGCTGGCTGGCTCTGGGATGACAAAGTCAGTCTGGGACCTAAAATGTCACGTAGGTGCTCTTGGCTGCTGATACCATCCTTGTGTAATGAAAGACCATTTCTTGTCAAGGGGTCTTGACACACATTACACACCTGGCTGCCTGCTCTGCGCTGGCTTGGTGCAGGATGAGCTCGCCCTATCTCTAATTACATTCCTGATTGTAGCCAGACACCCAAATCCTTCCAGATGGAGGGAGAACACATAGCCATGTGGCATGTTTGCAGTGCCCCTTTTGCAAGGGGCTCACCCTCCTTACGCTCATGGCTTCTGATCTGCTGGTGCAAACGAGAGGGCAGGTAATCAGTCCAGGTGGGCACAGGCTGGGACCTTTTCCCTTTGCTCCAGCACACCTGTGTGCATGCTTCCAAAAAGCACAGCCCCGTCTGCATCTGGGGGTGTAGCTGATTCAGAGAGGCGATAGGTTTTTGTGTTTGGATCGGACTGGGCAGGTGATGGTGAAGCACCAGCCTGGCTGCAGGCTACCTAGGTTGATGCCAGTGCTGCACTGAGTTAGCGGAATGGACTCCAATGCCCTGCAGAGTTGGCTTTGTTGGATTGTTCCGCTAAAAAAAAAGGGTTGTTCACCCTGGGGGTGAGAGGCCAGCTGGGGATTTCTCTGGGCTGGATCCACTTCTTTTGACAGCCTGCAATGTAGGGCTGATGCAGAGGAGTTTATTGCCATAGAAAACGATGGGAGCAGGCATGCAGGTTGGGTTTGGGTTTGCAGGTTTCTTGAAGACTGATCCTCCATGCTCCCCATGGGCTGAGCCTCCACCCAGGAATCAGATTTCAGCATCTCTTCCCCTTGCATAGAGGCAATATCCTTAGAGGCCGCTCTTCCAAGCTGTCTGTGTCCCTGTCCCCTCGAATCAGGCACTGCCATGACTCTTTTTCCAAGGAGCATAAGCAGACACCAGAAAGCAACTTTTAGCTTTGGGTTACGTGCCTGGCAGCTGCATTCCCCATTGCTTCGTGCAGCTTGTATTGTCTTATTGTCTTTTTCAATCCCAAAGCAACGCCCAGCTCATATAACTTCATCTTACTCGCAGCCTGAACTGTGTCTTGGCACTAGGTTCTTGCAAAGATTCCAGGACAAGCGCTTGGTAGGTGTGTAGCAGTTAAAACACAGGTCTCTTTCCCCAAGGTGGGCAGTGTTTAGGATGGAGAGGGAAGATGTTGCTGCTGGGCATTGCTCACGAGAGCCTCTTGGGTCAGCTGGGAGCTGCCGCTGTGGTGAGAATGCAGCTCCTCTGCCCGTGTCTCCTTCACGTGTTCCTCTGCTCTTCTGTCCTAGATAATGGCCGATCTTCTTGCCAATGGGATCGACGTGTATCCTCAGAAGGAGTTTGATGAAGACTCTGAAGATCGGCTAGTGAATGAGAAATTCAGGGTTAGTGTGTGGTGTTGTGGGTTGGATGTGTTTGGATGGGCCCTGCAGCTCTGGGTGCTGGTGATGTCCTGGGGGATCTCTTGCAAAGTGCCTCTATTTTCTTTCCAAAGCTGCTGTGCCCCTGTCCAGGGTGTCTGCCAGAGCTCAGAGCAGGGACAGAAAGAGGGTAAGGCCGGTACCTGCAGAAGGTGTCCTCTCCTGTTCATGTTGCCGCTCCTTCCCCATGCCCCATTCCTCAAAGGCAACCAGTAGGCAGGGAGGTCCCATGGCCCCTTGCCCTGCCCCAGGGGCAGGGAGTGCCGGTGTCTGCCCGTCCTTGGCTAGGGGAGCAGCCTTCCCAGCACCTGGAGGTAATTAGTCTGTAGGCTGCTCTGCTTTCGTGGCTGTCAGTTCCTTGCTATAGGAAGTAGCTAACAATTTTTGGCTCAATAAAGTGGATTGGACAAATTCAAGGAAGAAAAAAGTCTTCTAGGGACTCTTAAGTACAAAGGCACCACCTTGGATCAGGGAGTGACTGAGCCACAGGTTGCCAGATGCTGGGGGTGATTCCCAGGGAAGCATCATGATACCTTTGCCCCAGCTGTGCGCTGGCACCTGCCAATGAGTTGCTGGGCTAGACTGGTTTTGGGCTGGTTTATAGACAGGTTTTGGACTGGGCACGTGTGCAAGAGATGCTGCTGCCTCGGACCTGGGCTGCCTGTGGTCCCTGGCAGGCAATGCTGCTCAGGAGCATCAGGAACAGACCAGCTCATCCCATGAAACTCTCTCCTGAAAACAGCTTGACGTAGGACTTTGCTCGCCAGCTTGGTTTCCAGACTGGTTTTCAGGAGAAAAACATAACCTTTTTTTTCTCTTTCCTCAGGAAATGATCCCATTTGCAGTGGTGGGCAGTGACCAGGAGTACCAGGTTAATGGAAGAAGAATCCTTGGAAGGAAGACCAAGTGGGGCACCATTGAAGGTACCTTGTCCTTGTTTCCCTACCTCTTGAGCCCATCTCCCTGCCCTAACAGAAGGTGATGAGGTCCAAAACCAGCAGTAGAAGTTGAGGTGTATATAGTGCTTCCCTGCCCCTCCAAAGAAAATCACTTCCCCGGTGTTGGAGGACTGAAAACACCTTGGCCAATGCTCCTGCACCAAGTTCCTAGGCCTTTGTGCAGCTCGGGGAGCTGCTGAGTGCCAGAGGGGACACTTCTGGGTTTCTTGTGGCCTGGATTCTGCTGGTTGCACAGTTAAACGCCTGATGGCTGGATTTGAGGGCACACGAGTGCAGCGCTGATCTCTCTGTGTCTCGAGCCCAGATCAGAGCCTTTCCCCTGGCATCTCTATGTCTCTGCACCCTCCACCATGCAGTTAGCTGGTGCCCTTGTGGGATCTCTTCCTTCTTCCATCTTAATCCCATCAGCATCTTCCTTTTTTATCCCCCATTTTAAATCATAATTTAAAGGCTAGATGAAGGCTCCTGGCTCCAGTGCAGCTACACATTTCCCTGTCCCTGACAGCCAAGTGGCATGTCTCCAGTGCCACCCATCTGATCTTCCTCCCTACATGTCACAGGTTTCTCTCATTTACGAGTCTTTTTAATAGGAATCTTGTGTTGAGGGATGGCTTAACAAAGATGCCAGGAGAATCAGTGTATTTTAAATCTCTGCTGCCCTCTTGTGCTCCGTCCTTGGAAGCTCTGAGTTTAATGGGGCTCATTAAACCACTCACCTTCTGCGTGTGGTATCTGCCTTCAGCACAGGGAGACCCCAGAACCAGCCATGGCCACGGGCAGCCTTTGCAGACAGTGTTATTTGTTGTCTTGCCATTTCTGCATTATGTTCAAGCCTGTTTGGGTGGAAAAAAATTTAAAAAAAGGAGTTGATTCTTTAAATTCAAATGCCTGGTAAACTGCGAGCCATCAGACTAATTGTGGTGGAGCAACTCCCCTTGATTTTTCCCTCTTGCAAACACTCTTGCTTGCTTCAAGCCCTATTCAGACAGCAGTAGCCTCTGTCAGCAAGAGATTGCGTCCTTCTGCAGCACCGGCAGCCCAGGCAGCACAGTCACTGATGTGCCTGGGATGTTGCAGGATGCTCATGGTGAAGCTATAGATGAAACACTTTTGTGGAGCTGTGCCCAGGGCTCGCTGCAAAGCTCACCCTGTCCCTTTCCCTGCCTTGTTTGGGGCCCACTTAAGCTTGTGTTGGTCCAGAGCGAGGGTCACAGTGGGAGATGCTGCTGGGAGTTCCCTCATTTGGTGGGAGATGGTGGGAAGGGACTGGGAATGCTCAGTCAGACCTCACCAGTTGGTCATGCTGAGCTGGGGCAGGTACTTGGGTAAATCACTGGCCTTACAGCAGCAAAGAGGACTCTTGAGTCCTGCACCCTATAGCCCCTGGGGGGTAAGTTCCCATCTCAGCCCTTCACATGCTAGTGAAGCCCCATAGGGTCCTCCTTACCCCAAGTGGTTGCCATACTCATGCCGTGCGTGCACGCTGATGGGTTTCTCTCTCTTCCTACCAGTGGAGAACACGACACACTGTGAGTTTGCCTACCTGCGGGACCTCCTCATCAGGTTGGTAGGACTGTGCCCTGTCCATGTAGCCTTTGGTCACCAGGTGGCATCCAAAGAAAGGGGAGAGCCCAGCCTAGCTTGAAGCAGCTGCTGCTTCACTCTGCTCATCCATCCATCCATCCATCCATCCATCCATCCATCCATCCCCTGCCAGCCTGCTGCAACACTGCAGCCCCTCTGCAAGGGGCAGCCCCACTCAGTGGGGCACGGCTTCAGGGGGCTTTTCTCAGCTATGGTGCTGAGTTAAGGGAGGAGAGGAGCAGTGGACGGGTCGGGACAGACTCCAAGATTGCTGGCAGTGTGCAGTGTGGCTCCAGCTCGCCTGCAAGCAGCTGGGAAGCCTTTTGGCCTTAGTGATCCCTCACTAGCCCCAGACCCTACCCCCAGTCCAAAGACATTGCCCTCCTGCATCCCAGGATTGTGCCATTGGGGGGTCTGGGCGATAGCCAGTCCCTCTTGAAAGAGACATCTCTTCTGCAGGGGAATGGGAGGCTGAGCCCCCTTGGCTTGCTGGAGGGGGCATTGGGCTCCCTCTGAATTTGGCTGCAAGACAAACTGCACATGTGAGCTGTTGCTGCCAAACAGTTGTGTGGGGCTACAAAACCTGATCCCAGGGACTTGCAGGACCAGGGTCTTCCCACATAGGTATTATGCAGCCAGGGCTCCTGTGTACCCAAGCACAGGCTGTTGGTACCAGTGAAGGCTTCTGGTCTCGGCTGCCCATAATTGCCTTTGCTTCCCTCCTGTGCCCTAAAGATATCATTAACCAGTAAAGCAGGAGGGAAAATTTGGGCTGGGGGGGTGTTTGAAAGCAGAGGTCAGGGGATGTAAGGGTTGGGGTGGTGGAGGCTGGGCTGGCTGAACCTGTGCCCAGGTGTGATTGCCTCCGTCTCCCTTTCCTGCAGGACGCACATGCAGAACATAAAGGATATTACCAGCAACATCCACTTCGAAGCCTACAGGGTCAAGAGGCTGAACGAGGGTCAGAGTTCGCTCTCCAATGGCGTGACCGACAAAGAGCTGGTGGCTAACGAAATGTAACCGTCTCGCTCCGTAGCCAGGACCTTGCTCGCTCACGCTCGCTATTTCTCCCCTCTTCCCCCTTTATTTTTATATAAATCCCCTGCCACTGTCCATGTTCCCACCCCCAACCCCCTGCCAATGTTAACTGACCAAATAACCAGACGCCGTATCTGTCGTGCAGAGCAGGGCGACCGCTCATCCCCCCCTGCTTTGTGGCACGGGTTTTCTTCTCAGCCCCTGGTCCAGCATCCCTGGGCTGGGGACCGTTCCTCCGCAGAGGTCGGGCTCTCACTGGCCCCCAGCGCTGGCCCGACAGCCGAGCTTAGGGGAGCAGATCCGTGGGGCCAGGGGGGTTGGGGTGCCCCTGGGAGCCCTGTCTGCCCCTCTGTGCAGAGGCTCTTCTCCGTCCGTTGAAGACAAGGGTTTCTGCAGGTGAATGTAGCCTTCAGAAGCAAGGTACAGTGGTATGAAGAGAGCAAGACAGTGCCATCCTTGTCTCCTGCTGCCTCCTCTGAGCCCTCCACAGCCCTCTGGGACCCACCAGCCCCCAACCCAACCCCTCTACCCTGCCTACATGCAATAAACTGGGAGTGGTTAGGTGTCACCTTGCCTGTCACCGACCCCCGGCCAGGCAGAGCAACCTGCTTTGGGAGAAGTGCCTTTTCAGACTGTTACCTTGCAATAGCATGGGAGAGGGGAGGGAGGGCTTGCCGTGTCTGTCTTTGCAGCCTGCAAAAGGCCTGTGACACTTTGCAGAGACTCCTTTTCCCTCTCCCTTGGACCATAGATGTGGCTGATGTCCTGGGAACACTTGTATATTTATTTTTCATTCAATTGGGTGGAGTTTTTTTCCACTGAAGGCTCGGAGTATGTTTGTCCAAAGGGGACTGAGAGTAGAACGTCTCTGCAAAGCAGTGGTGGGAGGCAGAGGGTTGTCCTGTCTGACCCTTGTGATAATTGGGCTTTTCCCTAGGTCAGAGGAGGCTGTTGGCTATTTTTTAATTATTTTTTAAATTTTTTTGGATCCCCTGTGTGTGTACATAACACGCTCCTCTGTTTTGCTAGTCCTTGTGCAAGGGGACTGTGCCTGTGTGGACCGAGCCCTGAAGCCATGGGGACAGCTGGGGTGGTGTTTGCGGGTGCTGTGCTCCGTGGCCCTCCCTGTTCTGCGCCCCCCCCTTCAATGAGTCTCCAGTAAATAAGACCCTGCAAAGGGGTCGGTTATATAACACCATGACACAGGAGCAGGTGGTCCTGGAGCAGAGCTCTGCAGTCCTGCCCCCTGCCCCAGCTCCGCTTGCCTTTCTGTTGTCTGCTCCGTATCAGTTGGAGCTCTGTTACTGTTGTCAGTCTCTGTATCCTCTCTAAGGGATAAAACTTTCTGCGAATCACCCTTTTTGGGGGGGGCACATACTAAAATGGCAGCATGTCCCATCCCCTGGCGCTGGAAGGTGCCTGCAGAGCCCACCCAATGGTCTCCATGGGGGGGCAAAGCCACCTTCTGCAGCACAGGTAAGCAGGAGGAAGGAGGAGGTTGCTCTCGTCTTGGTGGGGCTGCACAGGTAATGTTGCTCAGCAGAGGGTTTGCGGGGCTCCCCACGCGTGCCCCCCCAGCAGCCAGAGGGGCGCGTGCGGGGGGTGCATCGCAAGGAGAATCCACTCTCCCCTTAACTCACGTTTCCCCTCCTGCAACAGCACAACAGAGCTGTTGGGGAAGAACAACTATCTACTTGCTGACTTGCTATATTTTAGCAAAAACAAAACCAAAAAAAGTATTAACTGAAAAAATATATATATTTCAAGTGTTAAAAAAAAGACTGAAAGGGGAGAAAAATCTCTTGTGTGAGGCACTTCTGCAAATGTCATCTTAAACTTTTTTTTTCCTCTAGTTGATATCTCAAGCTGGGCCAAGCAAGACATGCCGCTTTCTCCTTTGTAACCTGATTTTCTTTTTGGAAGAAAAAAAAGAAAATAATGCAATAAAAAAAAAATTCATCCAGATCTATTAAAATGGCCTTTTGGGGGTTATAAGCATTATGACAAATTTAGTCCATTTTTGTATAAATAATAGTGTTTAATATGTATTTCCCAAAATAAATGTTTCAAATGCAAATAGAAGGTGGCTTGTTTGGAAATGTCTGTTCCCAGCCACGGTGTGATCATTGCTGCATGGACCCTGCGGTGCTGAGGGTGACGGGACAGTCCAGCTCCAGAGCTGCTGTGCTCTGCCCACTTTGGGGTGAAGGTTTTATTTATTCCTGACCCCCTTAACTCTTCCTACCTCAGATATCTGCTCCAGGTACTCTACAAAATGCTGGAGCTGCTGGTGCTGAGCACCCAGGAGACCAAGCCAGCGCAGCCTCTGTGTCCTTGCAAATCCCAAGGGAGGCAGGTGGGTCCTCTCCCTCTGTTCTTATGGTAAAGCTGTTTCCACTGCAGTTGCTGGTATTTTTAAGTGGGTTGCACCTAGTTCAAGGGCAGGCAGATGGTCTTCAAAACCTTTCATGACTGCAGGGTTGCCCTTGGGATGCCCTTGGAAGTTGGCTTCACTTTGAGGACTCGCCTTCCTGAAAACCATGTTTCTCCTTGGTGTCACAGACAAGACACACTTCAGTCTGCTATTTTAATCTGTAGCTTACATGTCTATTGTATTTTTTCTTCTCAGGTCAGTTGAACTCAAAAGCCATATGGCCATGGTCCTGGGCAACGAGCTCTAGGTGACCCTGCTTGAGCAGGGGGTTGGACCAGATGACCTCCAGAGGTCCCTTCCAACCTCAACCCCTCTGGGATTCTGTGCTTCTGGAACTGTATGAAAACAAAACCAACAGGACCAGAAGTCAGGTCGGATTGGGTTCCTGTTGGTGTGTAGAGTACGGGACAGGCTTATGTACATTTTTATTCTGCTTTTCTGCTGGCACTTGGGTTTCAGAGTAGTAAATCAGGTCATCTTGTATGGCACGCAGTGAGGTGTGCAGTGAAGTTTGTCGATGGGCCCCCCTTTGCCCCAATGCTAAACTCATCCCTAGCAATACCCTTTTTTTTGTGCTGTACTGCAGTTTCGTGGTTGCTTTAGCTCAGACACTCCTCATGCCCACAGCTCTTCTCTACCAAATGAGTCTACTGGGGAGAAGAAGTGAGATCAAGGTGTTCTCGCTATTGTAACCGGAGCAAGACCCAGAGCAAAAGCTGGGGGGGGGGGGATCAACATATAGTTGTCGTAATTACAAACATGGACTATGGCCTTTGCTTCTGGACAAGTCTGCAGCAGCTTTTCCCCATATGGTGTTTGGTGGTTTTTTTTGTGCTGGTGTCTGGGTTTTGTAGCTTTCCCCAATGCCAGCACCTGACCATGCCATGGAGGGAGATGGGGCAGAGGATGCTCTGGGGCTCTCCAGGCAGATGCTCTCCTGGGGACACATTGAGAATTAGTTTGTGGCTGGGGTGAGGGGAAGGCAGGCAAAATTCCCAAGCTTAGCGATAAGGGTGGCTTTTGTTTAGCCCAGAGGAGGAGCTCAGTGGGTCGGAGGTCCGTTCATGGGAATGGCGCAGGGAATGGCTTCCAGATGTTATGAAGCTGTGGAGAGGTAGGGTTGGTGAAGGGAGAGCAGCAACGCCAGATGCTCTGATGGAGCAGGGGTTTGTGTGTGAAAATGCCAGCTGGGGGAAGGGTTTGCCATTGCAAAATCACTGCCCCCCCCCCCCCCCCCGAGCCTTGGCCGAAGGGCAGGAGTGACCTGGAAGGGGGGCGGATGGGGAGGGTTTGGGCAGAGGAGAGGCCAGCAAGGGGCTACTTCCCCTGCCCGCACCCTCCCGAGCTGTCTTGGAGGGAAATTTGCCTAACGATGCTGTAGCTGACAGAGAGGACCTTGCACTAATGGCTTATTGAGTGGCCTCACTTTAACAAATGAGGGAAATGAAGATGAGTGAGAGTTTAATTACCGATTGGAGCAGGGCTTTCTGCAGCGATGACGGGCGCTCCCAGCTGGGTTCTCAGGGTGCCTGGCAGCACTGGAGGAGACAGCTGCTTGGCCGGGCTGGGCTGGAGGTGGGTCTCGGTTCCACCTGACCAGCCCGACCCACAGAGCATCACCATCTAAAGGGGATGACTATAAATAATAAGAATAAAAGGGAGTATAAATAATTGAAACAGCTCATAGTAGTTCCTGAAACGTCTGCCTGATTTAAAAACTAATTACTTGGAGGGTAATCACCACCAGAAGCACATATATTTACCCACAATGCTGCTCTTCCCTCCTCTTCCTTTCACTCACCCTCTCCTGATTGCTATCTCAGGCATCGGCGCCCAGACTTATCACTCATCCGCAGCGCACAATAAACTGTGTTCTAGTTGTCCATCTCTCTGATTAATAGCATCATTGGAGGGGAGGAATAAATACTCTCTGGGTAGGAGGCCAGGTGCTTGCAGGAGGGGAAGCTGCTGCTGCATGACACCTGCAGAGCCCGAACCCTCAGAGCTGGGAGCCTGCTCTGCCCCAAAGGGCCACCCTCTACTCCAGGGACGGTCCCGTTGGATGAGCCTGTGCTACTCAAAAAGCAGGGCATCGCCAAGTCACCGCAAGCCTGGGGTACCCGGGGGGGGATGCGTCATCACCTGCTCAGTACGAGCTGCTGTTAAGAGACTTTTCTGGATCATCACTCTCACGCACCGGCCCATAGTGCTCATCAAAGCCTGAATTCGGCGACGTGGGACCTGTCCTCATGGGAAACATCTCTTTTTGATGTTCAAGCTGGGCTGCAGCAGGCATAGGCAGAGCTGGCGATCTCAAGCTTTTACTGTGAAGCTGCTGCACTGCAGTTGAAAGCCTAGGGTTTTTTTGATCATCTTCGCTGCAGCTCCACCAGAAAGGATTTGTCCCTCCTGCTCCACCTCTGTGCCACCTCCTTGTGCCACCTCCATTGCACAGGGTGCTGGCCCCAGCCTGCCTGCTCCTTCTCACAACCACAGCAAAAACTTTTCTTCTGTGCCTGCAGCAAGCTGAAGTTTGTAACTCTGCTACAGTTTAGTTTGCATTTATTTGGCTGAGCTTGTGTCTGGTCCTATACAAATTAATAAATAATTCTCACCATCAGCCTGATTTATGAGCAGTATTGGACTGTGTTGCTTCATTTAGGGAAACAGAATAATTTATTCCTAACTTATGGGATTCAGGAGACTTCCACCCGCAGCCCACGATATTTTCTCATTAATGTTACCCAGCTAAGCTTAAAACTGCAATTTCATAAGTCATGCTTCCTTCAAAGGCACGTTACCAACTTCCCAGGGACTCCAAAAGTTTACTGAAGCTTAAAGATATACCTCATAGCATGCAGTAATGTATCAAAGTCCCTCTTCTTATTACCACTGTAACCATCTTTTCTGCAAGTCTCCCTCCCCTGAACTATTCCTGTCACGAATAACCCTGCAAGGATGGCACCACATGCCCAGTCCTGTCCAGGGGCTGGCGGTGATGGGCCTGGGCATCCCGACTAAGCCCCTTCAAACAGCATAACACAACATCTCAGTCATTACAACCAACCCTGCACTAACGAACCAATATGCCAAGCCAGAGCCTCTTAGTGGGGTTCCCAGCAGCAAAATTTGTTGTAGACGTGTGTGCGCAATGCAATGGAGGTTTAAGCAAGCGATACTGTGCAAAAGAAGAATAGATTAAGTCACTATCAATGAGGTAAATAGAACAAAATATTTAGCTGGAAAACAGAAGAAAGGCCAATTGCTGTGTAAAGGAGTTTGTAGCTTTGCCCTCGGTGGCCCTTGGGGCTCAGCCTGGGCTGCTGTGTGCCCGTCTCTTGGTGAGCCAGGCAAGTCGCCCGTGCAGCTGCAGCTGGTGCTGTATGGGCACATGCACTGGCTGTGCTGCCTGCAAGAAGGCGATGAGGCTCACAAAGATTTATAGAGGCTGTACAGGTCCGACGGGGCGGACCCCGCTGTTCCTAAGGTAAGAGGCCCCCAGCATGCCATCCCCAGCAGCCCATGGTAAGAAGCTGGTGCTCGGTGCCTACCTTGCTGTCCTGCAACAGCTCCAGGAGAGAGGATGCAGTTTTTCACAGGCTGCCCTGCAGACACCTCTTCGCTCCTGCAGGTCCTTCGCCACTGGGATCCCTCGGGCTCAGCCGGGCTGTGGGATGGCAGACCAACCTTTTGGGGGGGCTTTCGCAGTGTCAACAGCAGGCAAGAATTGCTGCTCTGCCATAGCTCTAAGCGATAGCAGCAAGACCTGATTTCAGAAGGAGTCAGGCCATAGGAAGACTGATACATTTTGTCCTTTATCCTCCCCTCTGGGGCTTCTCTGAAAACCATATAAGCCAAAACGTTTCTTTTCTGTAGTGTTTTGGTGCTGGAGACCACCCACAGTGACAGTGTGGGATGGAGGGGATAGGATATGGGGAGATGGTTGACTGTGTGTGAGCTCCTTGTCAAAAAGAATCATCAAGACCCAGGGCTTAGCAGTTATTTTAATCCGTACACCATTTTTAAAACTTGCTTGTTGGGGGTTTTTTTGGTAAGTCACAGCTGAACGCTCTTGCTTGCAAAGTTTCCAGACCCTGTTTGTTTTGGTGTGGTTTTTTTTTTTAAAGTAAAAATTACAGCCTTTTAAGAACCGTGTCCTGAAACAGCTTTGCAGATGACAATGACAGGGAAGCAGAAAGAACCTTAGTCCCTTCGTGTACATCCACACGGTATTATACCACATTAGCCTTAAGCTTAAATTGCTGGGGGAGCAAAGGAGCACTTGGTGAGCACCGCCGCCAGTGATCCCTCTTCCCTGCCCTTCTCTTCTGCCACCAGCCTCAGAAGAAAGTCAAGATTAAAATCATATTCCTGAAGCAAAATTACACATTGGAGACTCCACAGCCCTCCTGGGAGGATAAGGGCATTCCTCTGTAAATATCTGTCTCAATCTGTTTAATTTGCAGATGAAATTAAGCCTGGGAAGAAAGGGAAGGCTGTCTTTTCATGTGTGGGCTGTCCAGCTCTGCCTTGAATATCAAAGTGAGATGAGTTACAAAGCACCGGCTCACTGGGATTATCTAAGAAACCTTGTAGGTCCCAAGTGACAGCGGTTATGGGATCAAAAGGTGTGGTACTTATGGAGAAAGCCAGAAAAAGCCAGTGTGGTTCTTAGATGAGCCCCAAAGAGCCAAATCTCGGGTCAGTTCGCAGAGTTCAGGAGGTAGGTGAGGAACCAGGAGAGGCTGGGCTTTCACATGGACTTTGGATTAAATATTAACTTGCTGCAGTGGGTTACGAGGATAAATATTTTCATTAATCATGTATGTGCTCATTATTATGGTGAGAATAGATTGTTAGAGCTTTGTCTGCATGAGCAGCTCAAAGCTAACCTCCCATTTTCTGCTCATAGCTTTCTGTAAACTATCATCTTTTATGCTTTCTCTCTTTTTTAGAAAACTTTTTCCCACAAGTAATTTTGTTGGTTTCAACATTTTATTGGTTAGGCTTCGAAAACATCAGCTGAAAAGATTTAGCATAAGGATAAAGGGACAGGGGAAAATGCACCTCCAGCCAACAAAAACAAGGACAGTGAAGCGGGGTGATGTTTCTGGGCCAGCCCGTGGAGGTGGGAGCCTGACCTGGGTGGGAAAACAGCTCTCACCAAAGGGTTCTGCCGCTGTGTACCAGTGAAAACTCATGCAGACGTTCAGCGTGGTGTGCTAGCACAGTCCCAGCACACTGGGGGAATTGTCAATGGGATTTTCTTGCAAAGTACTTAGCTAGGCAGAACTGCGGGCCCAATTTATCTGCACAAATGAGACACAGCGCAGGGTAGTGCAATAGGCCTGCATCATAATTACAGCCTGGTGACATTTTTCATATTAAAAACTCTTAGCTGAAAAAGGCCTTTTTCGTCATCTATTTCATTAAAAATTGGAATTTTTCCTTCTTTTCTCCAATTCTATTGAACTTCAATCATCATAACTTTTTTCAGCTTTCCTTCTCTTCTGTTTTTAGCTGCTCCTTTCAATTATTTGGTGCTTTCCTTTTTATTCCAGTAGGTTTTTTTCAAAGACTTGACTAGAAGGAAGAGGGAAGATAGATTAAAATTTATACTAGAACAGAAAGTGGATGTATGGCCAAGAGTCTAAAACCCTATCATTAGCAATTTTTAATAAGGAATTTTAATAATAATATTGAGCAAGCTGAGATGTCTGCAAATGACTTCTGAAACTCTCCAAAATGGAAGGGAGCTTATCTAGCAGAGGAGAAAGCCAACTGATGGATGAAGATACAAAGTATTTGGAAAGAGGCTGAATGAGCATCTCTAATGCCCAGCCATCCCGCTATAAAGATTTATGGATGTTGAGCATAGCTGCCTCCGAGGGACCCGTCCATGGGTGAACGTAAGACCAGGGGTAGCACCTTGGAGGTGCCTTCTGCACCCAAACAGAAACCCCTCGCCCGCTGGCACCCGCCATGTCCCTCTGTTCTTCTCCCCCAGGGCTGGCTGCAATAGCTTGTCTCCACCAGCACATGTAGACAGAGGCACCAGGCCCATTTTCAGCCCTGTGGCGGAAAAGATGTGGGGCAGATGCTTGATGTTTCCTTTTCTGAGCACTTCTGCAGTCTGGTGTGGAGGAGGAGTGGGCAGATTTGAGGTTGTGTTGGCAGCCATAGCTGGGACACTTCCGACTGGTTTGGAGGCTCTGGTCTTGCCACCTAACCCTACTTCAATCTGGCATCTTTGTTATTTTTAGCAGAGCACGCCACACTCTTACTGCTTCTTGCTACAGAAGAAAGCTGATTTAAACAGGGTTTTTTGCTATTGTCAGCCTGGGCAGTGTGCTAAATCATAAATGTCAGCTTTGGAGTACGTGCAACTTGTTTTGTAGGACAACAAAGTGAGTGGTCCTGCATTGCTATAAAGCACGCTGGGCTGTCTAAGGTTTGCTAGAGAGACAGACCACAAAAATAATAGGTGTGCTATGGTAAAGGTGCCCAGAGACTTCTTCTAGGAGCCTCCTGTGCTTGCAGGGCCGCTGTGATGCTTCCCTGCTCCCGTTGCAGGCATGGACAGGCTTTGCTGGGCACTGTGGCATCTCTGGGTGCTGCAGCAAGTGCTGGTACCTGCCTGCATCTTATTGTCATAATGCAAGAACCAAGGAACTGGAGGTGGTCTGTCAAGTGGTTGCACAGTTGTCTCTCCTCCTGGTGCAAAATTAGCTTAATTGAAGAGCAGTAAGTGCTATCAGCTGCTGGTGCAGGTGCTCCACTCCTAAACTCTCCTGAGGGCTTAAAAGCAGCAGCTGTTTGCTATCAGGAGTGATGGGCCTGAGGCCATGTTAGGTAGGAAGCTTTGCTCTGACCCGGAGTATCTAAAATGGCTCTGTGCTGCTGGTACCTTCTGCGAGAGCTGGAGCTGTGGTCAGGAGCTGCTATGCATGGAGAAGTAGGTTCAGTGAGTTTTTATTCTTCTTTAAATATAAATGTTATTTTTTGCACTATGGCCCAGCTTTCTCCAAAAGCCCAGGCCTGCATTACAAATGCTTTGCCTTGAGTAGGAATGAAGTGTTTTTTGAGTGTTTGGCTTTGATTATGCAAAGTGGGATATTTAGGGGGAAAGGGAAATAGGTGTTTGTTTTAAATCTAGAGGAATATTTCTTATCTGCATCTTGAACTCACACTAAGGGTTAGCTCTAGAGCAGAAGCAGAGAACAGGGAGACGCAGAGGGAAAAAGAGGCTTCAAGCACTGGCTGGAACAACACAGTTTAGACCTCTGCAGGTTTCCAGGGACTGTGGTGTGCCAAAGCTGAGCATTCTACATTTGATAGAAATTTAGCTTTGCAGGTAGCATGCTAATTCTTGCTGTGCTGGTTATAGTTTGGCAGAGACTGGATTAAGTGGTGGTTTTCAGGGTATATGTATATGGTAGACAGGGTCCTTTAGCAGCCAGAGCCCACACAATCACACTTTTATTTAAGCACACCTTATATATACATATTTCTTTTTTTTTTTTTTTTTTAATTAAAACTTCTGTGTAAAACCTGGCCTGGATGGATGGGAAAGTTTGTCTCTAAGTTCCTGCAAGCTGTGATCCCTTACTGCTGGAGTACTTCCTCAGGCATGTTGGTGGGAACAGAAGCTGGTCCCAAGTTAGGTCTGTGCATGCTCTGAGCCAGTATGGTGTGAGCCTGTTCCCTTTTCTTTGGGGTCACGGTCCCCTATTTCTTCGTGTCCTGAACCACGTGGGTCAAAACTACTTAGTGGCCAGACTTTTTCCCACTGAGCAGAGAGAAGATGGTAACTGAAGTTGCACTATTGATGGGGGCTGCAAACCTGCAGAGATGACTGGGCTGGAAAATCCTGTATTATAGCTAAAAATACCATATCTAAAAGATGTGCTTGGAGGGCTCTTGTACCTCTGTTTGCTCTGCTGCTGCTGCTTTTACCTGGGACGTGTGGTTGCTGCTTGGGAACGAAATGTGTGGTTGCTTAATGCTGTTCCCTCTTTCATCAGGACAGGGCGGTCATCACCCCTGCTTCAGGGTTACTGTATTTCCCATCAGTTATTGGGTTTGTGACAGCTTATCAATATAGTTGTTGCTGTGTATGTCTAGGGTCCAACGGCCCGCAATGCGAATGGTTATGTTTAAATTAAGCCTGTTAAATGGAGCCAAGCTGGGGTGGGTGAGCACTAACTAGGGCTGATGGGCTGGAGCAGTGCCTGGGCACTGCAGAGCTCAGCACCCACCATGGATCTGCATCCTCTTAAAATAAAAACCTGGTGGAGCTTAAAACCCAAGCGCTGCATTGGTGGTGCTAAACCCCCGCACCAGTCTCCACAAAGAGCTTTAAACACAGTCATGGCAGAGCAGTGATGGTCTCTGCATCCCGGGGCCAGCAGGGGAGGTGGGCTCTTCCCCCGGTGCAGGGAGGGGCAGTTGACCCCAAGCAGCTCTCTGGGAGGATGAACACACACCCGTCCCTTCAACTCCTTTGCTCGTGAGGAGTGATCAAAGCGCAGCCCTTCGATTTCATAATCCAAGTAAATGTGCAAAAAAGAATCACACCTTAAATATCGAGGGGAAGGTATTTTGAACTTCGGCTGCTTTGCCTGAGAAACGGTCTCTTCTGATTCAGCTTGTTCAAATCATCTTAACAGTTCTTAGTGAGAAAAAACCTTTTGTATCCTCAAGGCAAGTATATTTGGGCAAAGCAATGAGAGAGACTTTAAGAGGTTTGGAGGTTACAGTGGGAAATAGCAGTTATTCCCAATAAGCAGTGTTAAATGAAGTGCTGCTGACAGTAGCCTGAGGCAGGTTCAAGAGTTTCAAGATCTGCAACTAAGAGATTAACCAAAATATTATTACAGGCAAGTTTGTATCTAAATAATTTAAAGTGCTGTTAGATGTTGTAATGTTTTTCCTCCTAAGTGCTCATAGTATATCTGCAGCTTCCTCCTGGCTTTCATGAACGAGCAATGAAAGGGCTCTTGATCTTGTCGAGTTTAAGATCCTCTGATGAAGGAACAAGGACCCAGTGGATCGGCAAGTTCTCGTTTGATGGGAGGCTGCTTTAGCAGTGCTTCTATTTCACATGGAGGAGAGATCCTCCCCGAGTCCTCCCTCCTGTTCCCTGTTGGATGCTCTGCTGTGTGGCTGGCTAATGGGTACAGTCCAGAGAGGATGCACTGAGCAGTGGGTTTTGCCAAAGCTCTGGGTGTAAAATGCCTCTGAAAGAATAGCAGCAGCATGGCCCTGAGCTGGAACAACCTGACCCTTAATTTGTAAAGGCCATATGATGCTCAGGAGAAAAAAGTGCTGTGTTTAGAGATGTAAATGAGAATGGTCATCTCTAGGCACAGGTGAACACAAAAAGTCTTTGTCTCTTGGGTAGTGCCATCCCTGTCAAGCCCGAGTCTAGATATTGATTCCCTGTCATCCTGCAGGACTTCTCATGTGCATCCGTCACCCAGCAATCTGTGTTTTGAATGTGGGATGTTGAGTTCGTTCTTCTGTGCTGAACTGACACGGGAAGGAAATTCAGTGTAGGGCTGGCAGCATGGGGTTACTGAAACAGAAATGATCTGCCAGCAACATGGACGGTCACTGGTACTAGGTCTTGGCTGCAACCTGGATAAGGTAAATTTAAGTTTGATGGGTGAGGAATCAACAGGTCTAAGGGAAATTATCTGCAAAAGAGGGGCAAGCTCTATATGCTCAAAAAGAAAGGAGGGGAGAAGGGCAGAGATGTTTAGAGGGAGCTGGTCTAAATCTGGGGAGCAGCCTGGAGTGCTGACACCGAGCCAGGAAAATGGGCGTTTGTTATTTGGGTAAGATTTCTGTGCTCCTTGGGTTTGTTCAAGTCAGGAGCAGCTGACTTCTGGCAGCTCTCCAAAGCTGGATTGTCAGTTTGCTTTGGCAATTCCACATCCCTGTGGAGATGAGCTGGCCATCCAGGGTGCTTGCAGGACCAGAGCCCTGGAGAGGGATGGGCTTTTTCCCGTGGGGTGCTTAGGGGCATCAGCAGTTGTGCCAGGGATGTTGTGCATGTGGATTGATAGATCTGTGAGAGGAAGGTGTAGATCTCCACCAAAGCAATACACCAGCAGAGCCGAAACCAGAGAGATTATTGGAGATCCAAAGATGTTTCCAACTATGAGGGTTCAACATGCTGAAACCATCCTGGAGCAAGCTGGTGAGGTCCGGGCAGGGTGACACACCATCTCATGGGGGGTTACTAAGGCTCAGGTTTACCTGTGGGCAGATGGTGTGAAACCTGAAATGTCCTGGGGTCTGGGAAATCAGTCCTTCTGTATGAAGCCAGCTTAAGCCATGCCAGAAACATGAAATATTACTTTTTTTTTCCTTGCTTGTTTCCAAGTTCTAAAGATGAATGACACTTCTGTGTCATGCAATAAGCCTGAGATTGCAAGTTTTTCTCCATGTGAACAAGGAAAAATGTCTCCAAGTGTCTTTGCGATGTTACTTTTTTTCTAAAAAAAAGGAAGAAATGTCCCTCTAGGGAATCAGATCTTCATGGTGACCTGATGACAGCATAGCCCTCCCTGTCCAGCAAGCATGTAAGATGTCATTTCAAAAGCAACATAAAGCAATTTAAAGTTAAATTTTATTTTGTCTTGCATGTTGAGCAATCTGGTGGCAGTAACTCGCTGCGTATGGACAGAGTGAGGTGGCAGAGTGTGGCCTCACATCCCTTCCAGTGCTAATGATTTTATCAGGGGTTGCCAAGGAATGTTGCAAATGTGAGGTATTGAGTTATAGCACCTCTGTGAGCTGAAGAATGGTTGTTTTTTCTTGTTATTTGATAGGTGGGGGAACTGCATTTCGGAGAGGCTCTGGGCTGCCACCAGCAGTCACTTTTCCCTTTCAATAAAATGGAGGGACATCGGATGTTGTTCTTGTCAGGGCTCTTAGAATTGTTAAGGTTGGAAAAGACCCTTAAGATCATCGAGTCCAACTGTTAACCTATCACTGCCAAGTCCACCACTAAACCATGTCCCATTGTCCCTCTTCCATGGTACTTGGACGGATGTTTGGGTGACAGCTGTCCCACAAAGCCTCATTAAATGTGGCTCAGTGTAAGAGAGGATGAAGGAAGCAATGCTGAAATGCATGACAAATGCTCTGCTTTTGCTGGACTTGGCACACTTGCCAGTTTGAAGGACCAGGTTGCTCCAGGCTTTCATTTCCTGCCCTGAAAGTTCAGACTCCAATGGTTAATGGCAACAGATAGAAACCCAGCTTTCCTGGAGGCTTTTAAGGATATACCTCGACTGCCATAATCACTGCAGGTCCATGAGCCAGTGATTCCCGGGGCTTGCACTGTCCAAGTGCCCCTTCATGCCAGGTCCCACAGCTGCAGGGCTGCTGCCTTCCCATGCCAAGGTCTGGCACCTGATCTGTATGGAGCTGAGGGTTTAAATGAACTGAATAGCTGGAATAATCAAGTCCTTGAGGCCTTTGAGGAAAGTAGGGGAGTCCACCTGCCTTGTCCTGTTGGAGCAGACAGGTCTGTGCCGTGCAGTGGGATGAACCCAACGTAAAGCTGAGCTTGGATCAGGCTTTTGATTTCACCTGGCCCTGAACATGTTCTGCATCATTGTTGCTGCTGCTGTATTCGTCAGGAGTCTTGTGACACCTGGTGTTTTAATTTCTCCTGGAGTCTGGTGGTCTGATAGCATCCCGCCTTCCCAAGTGAGCCTTTCTAGACCTTGAAGAGCAGAGAGGCACTTCAGCAAGAGAAGCCTTGGGCTCTAAAATATTTGCTTCCTGCAAATACAAGGAGCCCAAGCTGCTTATATCAAAAATATTATGGAATTAGCTGTAGAATTGACTATTTGGAAATCCTGTTTTATTGTTTTGGATTGCTTGGAACAGGAAGACAGAGCCTGGCACTGCCCCACAGAGACCCTTCGGTGCTAGGGCAGTGCCCCTAGTTGTGTGTGCTAGAAGCATCGAAGATATTGCCCAAGGGTAGGCAGGGACGCAGGGGCTCATCCTGGGTAAGTCCATTGCAACAAACCCCTCTGGGGTGCTGTAGTGATACCAAGCAGGTGCTGTGCACGTGGGACATTTGGGTGCAGAGCAATGAGAGCAAAACTGGATGTGCAGAGCCACGCTTGGCTGGCTGGATGCATGCTGCCGGTACCATCGTTGGCTTTCTCCAAACAGAGCCTAAGGTATTTAAATCATGGTCTGCTGAGAGAGGAGCAGCTTGGGGAAAGGCAGCTCTTGGTCCCTCTGAAATGTTTCATGAAGTCTGTGTCTTGCTGGATTTTGGCAAGAGAGATCTTGATTTAATGTGAGTTTTTAAAAGTGGGAAATGTGAAACAGCTGCTACAGTTGTAAGCAAGCCAGGAATGGAGAGGAGGGCAAGGCCTGTGGGTTTTTTGCTTGCAGACCTTGGCAAATGGGAGGCTTTCCTTTTTTTATTTTAATTAGCATCAGGAAGATCTTTGAGACCTTGGAATCCCAAGCACCAGTCAGGAGAGCTGGGAGGGTCTGAAAGGTGCCTCTGCACTGTGAAACCTTGACAGTGATGTTAAGTCAGGGAAGGGGCAAAGGAAACTGCAGGGCTTTGAGAGGGATGTGGGAGGAGTTGGTGAAAAAGGAGAGAGGGAGACTTCTACACATCCTTGCCCAGACTTGTAAAGGCTTAAAAATACCCAAAGCCCTACAGCCCACTGGTTTCAGGGAGGGGCATCGGAAGCACAGCTTGGTGTAGTCCCTAGGCTGGAGTACCCCGATGCATCTCCCATCCACATGTGCTGCCTGGGGCAACTCGTGGTGCTGGATCACACTGGGACTGGTGCCTCACAAGAACAATTCACCTGATTGCACTTGGGGTGAGATTAATCATTCCTGTAAGGGCTGGTTTTCTCAACTAAGTGCAACGGCAGCTGAGGGTAACTCATGCAGACCTCAGTGTTCCCACTATAGTGCCCACAGGAGAGCAGGAAAGTCCTTCCTATAATATCTGCTAGAGACCTGACCTGGACAGAAAGCCTGAGAGAGGGGCTTGTCCAGCCCAGGCTCTTCTTTCTGGTCATCGACATCAAATGCTTTGGAGGAAGATGTGAGAAACCTCCTATAATCTCCCTGGAAGGGAGGCTTGTCCCAGTTAGGACACAGCAGGTTTTATCCTTTGCATTAGGTGAGTATTCAAATAATTTAACAGTGAATGTTCTCATCCTTCATATACCGATGGAGTTGTTTCTGTGTCTCTAATGCTCTCATGACCTCAATAACGTCTTCTGTGAGTGTGTTTCTCGGGTTAATTATGCATTATGTTTACATAAAGCTTTTCCTTTTTTAATCAGTTCTAAACCTGCTGCTTTCAGATGTGCTGAAAGCATTGACAATTGGGCGCTACTGGGGTGGCTTACAGGAGTACCGTACCCACCTTTCTACCCTGACAGTTCTTTTGTATACCTTGGTATGTCTCTTTTATTTGTCACCTTGCTAAATAAGCGCTCCTGAGACTTCTGGCTTTATTTTTTTCCTGTACAGGCTTCTCTGATGTGCACTACAGTAACATAACACCATAAAGGAAGGTGTTTACTGGTGTGATTGAGGGATGTTGTAGCCAGCTCACTTTCCTTCTCCCTGGGCTGGAGAAGAGCCTGCTTGGGAGCTGCTGGGAGGTTTTTCTTAAACAGACTCATTCTTTCCCACGTAGCTTTTGTGAGTGTAAGAACGTGGGTAGAAAGCATGCCTTGCACTTGGTGTGTGTGTTTCTTTTGGAGATCTTTCTTTTCTCTTTGTTTTTCTCTGGGTTTCCTCTTTGATTTCTTAGCACTCTCTTTTGAGCTGGATGAGTTCTCCTCTGAAGTCTAAGACCTTGAAAGTAAGGGTTATGGTAATATTGCATAGAAGTAAGTTGGATAATGTGGTTCTTATTTCAAGGCAAGCATTTCTGTTTGCAAAGTAACTTGGCAGTCTTGTGTATTTTGGATTTAGGCATCCTGGTGTATAAGCCAAAGATAACAGACATTAATTAGTTGGAGGACTGGAACTGTAATGAGGACAGTCACTCACATAGGTTGGCATTTTTATTTTAAATGCAAGTAATTAAAGGAAAAAAAAGCATGTTGAAAAAGTTGATGTTAAAAGATGTTATATAAGTAACACACCCCGGGTGAGAGAGAGGCACTTGAAGGAAAGAATAACAGCCAAGTTGCTGGTGCAGCAGCTGCTGTGATGCCCAGCTATGGAGGGATTACCCCTGTAGCAGGGAAAAAGGAGTAAAGAAGTGTGGCCAAGCCAGGCTTAGTAAAACGAGTTTCCCATGGAGGTCCCGTCATCAGGGTCCGTCCAGCCTGGGCTGCTGAGTAGCCACCCAAAATTCATCTCGGAGCATGTTGAGCTACCCCAGGCATTTGCATGATAGGAACTGTAGCTTTTAGCTGATGTGCCAGCCCAGCCCTGTGGGGAGGCTGGATGTGCCAAATAGCACTGGCTACCACAGTCATTTATTGGTTCTTAACCATTTGTTTCCCTTCTTCAGGACCCATCTGCCTGTAATGATGCTCAAGTCCTTCCTCTTCTCTGGGTGGTGTACAGTGAAGGAGACTGGGTGGGGAATGCAAATCAAAGCTAAGCAATGTGCTTTGCCATCTTTTTTGTTTAAGAAGCTTAATATATTAGCTAATCATGTGTGTGAACAATCTCAATATGCAAACTGAAAAGTAGTGTCCCCCGGCATCAGCTGCTTTGAGCTTCCCCATTAACCTCTCCAGAGCAAAAAACCTTCCTGAACAGCCATTTTGGAGTGTGCAAAATTGATTTTGTATTCGGCCTCCGCAGTGGAAGAAGATGGCGGTGCAGAGCCACAGATGCCTCTTCCGCTCCCTTCTCCTTTTTTTGAGAGATCCTCTTGCCCCATGCGTCTTAGTGATGGAGGGTCGGTGGCTCCAGCACCAGGGCTGCCACTGCACCAGATGCTGGCGGGTTGGTCTCACTGCCTGGGCATGCAGGTCCTTCCTGGTGCCTTCTGGTGAGCAAAACCAATAAGAAACAAATTTATAGCAGCCCCTCCTTGGGTAATTTCCACAGCGTAAACACCCCCTGCCTCCCACCCCCTTCATGTGAGTTTTCTCTTAATTAATTAATACTGCATTCATCACTGCTTAATTCCTGTTTCCGTAGCACCCAAGGAGGGGGGCTGCTGGCAGACGCGGGTGCTGAGACAGTCTAGATCTGCTGTCTTAGGAGCTTAATTAGCCCCCGTGACAACGTGGGATCATTTCCGTCAGCCCTGTAATGGGCGGTTTCAAACTGGCTTCTCATGCCCAGCAAAAGCAGCCCTGCGTCCTTGTGCTAGTCCCTGTGCAGCTGGGTTGTGTGTGCTCGTGAGGAAAGGTGATCTGCTGCAACAGCTGCTGGAATTTCAAAAAAATCACAAATTGGTGGGGTTTTTTTGAGCTTGATGAAGGACAGGGGACAGAGCAGCAGGGTTTGGTCTGTCCTGGGGTCTTGGTGCTGGGGATGGGCAGGCTGGATGCTGGGGCTAATCGGCGTTGGGCTGTAAAGGGTCCAGTACACCCCTCTCTGCTCATAGCTGTTGCTACGAGCATTGCAGTGCTCCTGGTCTCCTTCCCTTTTTTTTACCTTAAACACAACCTGTTGGCACTTGTGCTACCCTCTCTGCTGAAATCCTCTGTAACACCCTGTGCTGCAGCCCTGATGGGGACCATGGCTGGAGAACCAGCCAGGGCAGCCGTGCGGCGATGCTGGGGTGAAACAGCAAATAAATCAACAAACTCTAACTGCCATGCTGCTTTTAGGAGGAGAATACAACTTCTTGGGGACTGCCTGGAAAGAAAGCCGATGTGCTTGTCAGCATCATTTTTGTGGCATGCATTGGAGTTTAGATGGGTGCCTTTATTTTTTTAAGGTTTTTATCTCCCCATCTTTGAACCCTTCTCCCCTCCACAAAAATCCCAAGGAGAAGGAAATCCCATGTGCACCCACAGCTCATTTCTCAGCGGGGTGGTGATGGTGGGTACTCGTGCTGGTGCAGATCCCATCTGCCCCAGCACTGTGTTTAAGATAAGATGGAGATAGCCAGAGCGTGTGTGTGTGTGAGAAGGGAAGGGGAGATGGGGAAGATGGAAGGGGAACAAAAGCAGCAGATCCACTGCGGTGCTGGGCTCCTTGCCAAGAGCGGCTGCAGCACGCAGCCCTGGTTGGGATGGCGGTTCTCCCCCAGCCGACATAACTGGCAATGCTCTCTCCTGCCCCTGCCCTCTCCTCCCTGGCACAGGCTGCCAGTGGGCCGGGGCGTGAAGGCGGCTCTCGTCTGGGATGTGGGATGTTGTCTCGCCTGTGCCCTTCCCACCGCTAGACGGGACCGCGGCATCGGTGCTCCGGCAGCCCGATGCGCGCCTGTCCCGCGTGACTTGCATACGCAATGCAGCCATGCTTAACGAGCGTGAGTAATTATGCCAGGCGGAGGGCTGGGGTGTATGGGGCGATCGGGGTTGCATGTGTGGGGTTATTTTCCTTCATTTTTTTCTTTAATTTCCATTTCTCTTCTCTGCCCCCACCCCTTTCCCCCCCTGCCCAGCCCACAGCATTGAAACTTGGACACCTCCTTGGTGGTGGCTTCGGGAGGGCAGGGGACGCGGGGGTCAGTTGGCACAGCAACTGCTGTTCGGGGACAAAAGGAGGCTTTTTTGCAGCGACTGTAGCAGCTGCCAGCCAGAATAGCAAATCCGTACGACTTGGCACCACTCCAGCTTCCTTGAGGGTTGCAGAGGGATGGTATGTTGGAGGGTAAGACTAGCTAATTAATCTTCCGGCAGGGAACAATGTAATATCAGACAATTACAAAGACAGAATGAAATTACTATAGTGGGAAGGCTGGCATACAAATTTCTCAAAGGGTCCATCCCTCAGCCCGCTGCCATGTTACTTTGTATGTGGGAAAAGCATCGACTGTACATGCGCTTTTCTGTTGTGCGTGGGGGGTTTTTTGTATGAATTGCATTATGTGTTTGGAGGAGGGGTAGGGGGATGTGGGCTTGATTGCAGGATAGGCTTTTTGAGGAGCAAAAAGGAGAAAGAAGAGTTGTTCCCCATCAGCCGGCTGTGCCAAGAGGGCAGACCTGGCATGTTGCTGATGCTACGGGCTCACGGGGTTGAGGATATTTTTCCTGGTTATTTTTAGTGATTGTACTGCGATGCCTGATGGCTACAGCTTTTGGGAGGAGGATCTGACTGCTGGGCAGAGAAGGAGTGATTTCCTTCAGCCTTTCTGCATGCAGAAGCCCTCGAAGAGCTTTGGAGCTGCTGAAAGTTATTGGGGAAACACACCTACTGGCTCAGCGGTGGTAATTGGCAATAATTAGCTGTAATCACTGCTACCTACAGTTGGGATGCTGTGATGAATAGGGCAGTGCAAGCCACATGGTGCAGGCTCCCTGTCTGTTTATTTGCAGTGGGGAAAGAATTGGGAAAGTCTCATTTATCCTGGAGCACAGGAAAGCATTGGTGGGAGATCAGCCTGTGCAGAATTAGCATAGGAAACCCCTCCTCCCTCCTCCTCCTCGCCAGGCATTTGGGATAAGCTAATGACTCTCCTCCCTCTGCATTGCCCTCCCAGGATGAAACTTAATGCGGTGGGATCTCTAGAAGTGTCATTAAAAAACAACATGAAAACAGTACCAGTCAAATTCTCTTTGCAACGTTGCATGTGTGCATCTGCGCGCAAGGCCTGTGGAGACGTGGCCAGAAGGCACTTTGAGCCAGGAGAGGATTTGGAGCAACTCCAGCTCAGTTGCTCTTTCTCCTAAGGAATTTGAGTAGGTTTTTGTTTGGTGCCTACATATATCAGATGGTGCAGAGACGATGTTTAAAAACCACTGCAAGCCCCTCCTGCCTGCCTTGGCTGCTGTGCTGGGCTGCCAGTTGTCACTGAAGCTATTACAAAACTTAGACTGAATAAGCGGGTTTTTTAAGGAGGTAGCAATACCAAGTGTTGGATTGGCAGGCTGGGGCCCCTTTTCCAAGCTGCAGATTAGGAGGAGTTGCACACAGCCTAGCCCTTGTCCGGTGCCCTGAAAAGCATTGTGGTGACTGCTCATCCATGGGTATTTGTCTGAATAATTCTTGGGGATGGCTAGATAACAAAACATTTCCCATTGGGTTTCATTAGGGATGAAGGTCCCATTCCAGGTTTCCATCAGAACTCCCTTGGTGTGGTGTATATTGATGTGTGTAGCTCCTAATCTGACTGCATATACTAGCTCTGTCCCAGCCCAGGCTCCCTGAGCTGGCTCCAAAGCCTGCTGTTGAAACTTGAGAGACCAAATTCCCTGTGCAGCCAAAAGAGATGGATCCCAAAAGTCAAGTCTGTGGTCTCACCATCTGCTGTACCCACCCTGCTTGCTCTGAGGGTCCCCCAGCACTTGGGTACACATTGGGTGTTCCTTCCCTGGATGCAGAAAGTGTCCCCTCCCTCTGGAGGAGGCTGAGCTCAGCCCAGCTGTCCCCTCAGTTCCTGTCCCTGTCCACCAACCTGCAGCCAACCAGACCTCTGGGGCCTGAAGTTTTGGGGGAAACCATCAGGCTCAGCCTGGCTTGTGCACCTGCAGGAAAAGATCTTGGAGGTTTCCCATCCAGGTAATGATGGCTCTAGTTCTGGCTACTGAAGAGCAAGAGAGGATGAAGAAATTGAAATTAACCCAATCATTTACTAAACAGCAATTCAGTTGGACTCAGGCTTGAGTGTTGGTCCTAATTAGAAATGAAGTTCAGTCCCTATTCTGGACTGCTTCTGAAGTCCTGCAAAGGATGGGGTCTCCCTGTTCAGGTCTCCTGTTCAGGTCCAATGCTGCTTTTGGCTCTGTATAAGTCAGTCCTGACCTGACAGCACTGGTCCTGCATGGAAGTGGAAGAGACAATCTGAATTGTTTCATATTTGATGATTGACACCAGAGATGTTTCTGTAAATTAATGAGTACATCTTCTTGACTATACTTAAAGTTTTTGCTTCGTGAATCTTTTATGGAGTTCTCTTTACATGGGGAAAAAAACCCGTAGTACTGAAACTTTACCTTTTAAAACCATACAATAAAAACCAAAGCCTCAACCTTTCACAATCAGTTGACCCAATGAAAGTTATCCACTGCGTCCAGCACATGTTCACACTGTGGGGCTGAATTTGCCCATGAAGGTGGGTATATCCAAACATGTGTGCGTGCTAAAGGGCTAATAATGGTCTGGGCACTCTTTGACCTGAAGGTGTAAGTCTTGATGCTGCTGAAATTCCCTCCTTGCAACAGGGTGTGTCTCTCCTTGAGTCCTGCTAAGCCTCTCCAAGTCAACCTCTGGAGTTAGGAAATTTAATTTGTAATAAATCTGTATTACGGTACAAGTAAATCTGCTTCAGTGGCTATAAAAATTAATTCCTTATCCTAAACATTATTATATAGCTTTCAAAATGAATTGACTGTGGTTGGTAGCCTAGTATGTGCCATTATTGGTAATTAGTGTAACAAAATAACATTGCTGTAATATTTCCTGTCTACCCCTCCCCCAGCTGGGAGCCATTTCCTATTAGAGAAACAGAATTGCAAATGCAATGCTTGTGTGGAAACTGCTTGCTTTGATTTTTTTATTTTTTTTTATATTTTGTGTGTTGGAAGCCGATCTGTTCTTTTCTTGGTCTGTGGTTTTCTGGGAGCATTTGCTTCTGAAAAAGCTTTGGGGTTGCACAGGGCACCATTAGACCCTGATGCTGGAGGGTGCTGGTGGCTACCTGGAGGTGCCCAGTGCTCTTGGATCTCCTTTGAACTTTAGCTTGTGCACAGTTGCTGCCAAGGTCACTTACTATCTCCTAGGATCTGGCCTTTGCCATGTCTTGCAGACAATGTGCATCTCAACAGGTTTTTACAGTGATCCACCATAGCCCTGTTGTCTTCATCTGGAATCTTGGCTTGTCCTAGAAGACACAATGGATCTGCCCATGGAGGTGCTTGGGCAGCTCTGAGTCTGCCAAGAGTTGGAGGGAAGCAGAGGCTCCCTTTTCTGAAGCAGATAATAAAGGACTTGGCTAGGGCAGCAATTTCTGGGCAGCCGAAGGTGTATATAGCAGATGCACACACATCTGAGGCTGAAAGGACCTGAGAAACTTTCCTAGGCTTTTGTAACTGGACAAAGCAAGTTTCCACACCTTACTCTGTTGGCTTGACTAAGAAACCTGAATGGGATTAAAAGGGTGATAGAAACACAGAAGTAACAAGCCAGAGTTTAGTTTATACATTTCCACCACTCTGTGTGAGACAGAAGGACACTATAGGGCAGATTTTCTCCACAGTGCTGTTTTCAGTTTGTCCGATGCCGTTCTGCTCCACCTGCCCCTTCCTGCTGCGTGGCCAAGAGTTATCAAATCCTGGTGCTCACCCCAAGTGTCCTGGCATAATCTCTCAGGAACACCCCTACTAAACACTTCAGCAACTACTGGCATCTTATTTGTGGAGTTTCCCATTGGATTACTTTTTTCACTATCATAAGTGGTTTTTTTTTCTCATGAATTTGCAGTCTTGTGTTGCCTTTTGAAATATTCTTCTGCAGACATGAGGGTTAGAAACTTGATTCTTAGGGAATTAAATTTCAGATTCTCCTGTAATTTTCTGACTCTGGGATCTGGGACTTTTATATGAAATTTAAAACTTAACAGCTCTGTAATAAGAACCTGGGATCAGAGAAATGGGAAGCTGGGGGGAGGCCTAATTTTTTTCATGCTGTCCCCAGCATGGACTTATTTCTTGAGTTTTGATGACATGACAACTTCAGAAGTCTGGATATATGCCCTGGACTCAGTCACCCCATATATCACAGAGTGGAAAAATGCAGAAACTAAGCAGTAAAACTGAGTGGGAGATATCTTTGCCACCCTGGAAAACATTCAAGATTTAGATACAGTAATAATAATAGTATCAGTACCGTTCTTGGCCTGGATGATGATGATAAATCATCATTCCAAATTCCAGAGAGTTACAAAGTGAACTGGCTGTGCCAGCTGAAACCTTTGATTTGGTCCAAGCTGGTTTTGGTAGCTGAGCCGGGGGGGTTGTGTTTTGGCTGGAGTTGTACAAATGCAATTAGCTTAAGCTTGAGGATACAAATTCACTCCAAGTTGGGGGAGGAAAATAAATTGCATGTTGGAAGGTGATATAATCATGGCTTCAGGAATTTTTCCAACTTTTTTTTTCTTAAGTCAAAGGATATTGAAGTGATTCAAAACAGGATTTCACTAGGAATGAACTGATGTATTTTTTTCCCCAATGGAAAACCTCCCACTGATATCAGTAGGGCCACTGCAGTACTTTGAAACCTCTGTCCCCACTGCTCTTGTGGGATGAGAGCAGTGCTTTAGGTGGTGTTGGTACTGCCCAGGAAAAACAGGTTACTTTCTTCTTTTTAGTTTCCTTATTGAAAGGTTTGTATCTCAGGAGTTGGTCTGGAATGAAACATTTTTAAGCCCTTTGACCAATTCCTCCTGTCCTCTTGCTTTTGAAAAAAGTGACTTTTCTGTGATGCCAAACATATCTTTCTAACTGGAAGTTTGGGTTTGTTTGGGTTTTTTTTTATTTGCCGCCCTTCTCATGTCACTGGCAGCCAAGTTTGCTGAAATCTTTATGCATAGACTTCAAAATGCTCAGATTTTTCATCAAAATGGAAAGTATCTGTTTTTCTTCATATGCATACTTCTGCATTTCTTCTCAGTTCTCTTCCTCCCAACCCCAAACCTCTCCTGCACCGCTGCTGTGCTGACAGTTCAGCTGTTTCAAAGGACCCCATCAAAGTTATTTCAGCTTCGTTCTTGGTGTGAGCCCAGAATTTCTTGTGTGTTTTTAATGAACCATATAATTCTGGAGGAGAAAAATGAAGAAAACAAACTGTAGCAAGTCAGTATGTCCCTACTGAAGCTAGGCAGAAATCCGATCTCCTGTTTGCATGAAAAACTTTGCAATTCTTGATTTCTCAAATGAAACCAGTCTCAAAGATTAAAAAAAAAAATCTGAAAAAGTGTTTTGGGTCAAATTAAATATTTAATTTCAATAAAATCAAAGTATTTCAAATGTATTTCTTTGTTCATTTAATATTTTATGAGATAAGCCTAAAATTAAACAAATGTTGTTTCTTAGTAGGGGAAAAAAACAGAGGTGGTATTGTGTTTTTTAAAGAAACAGTAAATCAATCTGATAAGAGTACTTTTGTCCTCACGCTGAGAATTTCAGTGTAATGTTGTGTCGCAGCAGCCTTTTCAGAAAGATGGTGCCTCTCTGGGTACCGGATCTCCTGATCTTCCAGGGACAAAGAGCAGCTCTTGCTGCTGCAGTGTAGTTTGGATAAATAGGTCTTCTATATGATCTTCTTTTTCTTGTATGGTCTTGGTAGACAGGTAGAACTGAGGGGTGATAATCACTTGAATCTGCCAGCATCTGCATGAAGGACCTGTGGTAGTACTTGGGTCTTTGAGGTTTTCACTTACTGCTTGGAGGGTTGGGTACAACTCACTTAAGGAACAGTGGCACATGCGACAAGAAACCTCCCAATTAGTCTAATCTTCAATTGTGTAAGTTTATTTTTCTTTGTTCTCTTTGTGCATACATAGAAAGAGAGACTTCTTATGAACTCTGAAACACAGCAAGGCAAGGTTGAGGCATAACATCAGAATTTGTGTATGCTTCCAAGGGAATGCTCTACTGCCTGGCCTGGGTTTATACATGCATAGGTTTGTTTGCTTGAATATTTAAAACAAGGAGGTTATGCTTTATTATTGTTATTATGTAGACTGCTTCCTAAAATCAGGTTCATTTGCGGCACAATTCCTGATCTCTTGTCTAGACTCTCACTGTGGCAACTAAAAGGTTTGGCTTTGTGGAGTAATAATAATGGGGCAATGCAATGAAATGCAGGACAAGCACCATGCAGATCAGTTCTCTTTAATGTGGGTCACTTATGCATGTGCTTGTCTGGCGGTATTTCTCCTCCAATGTTTGGCATATGTGCTATTTATCTGTTTTCTTTGACCCTAAATCGCTTTGTCTGCAGCAGGCTTCTGCTTCTGCTAGGAGATTTGTGAAGGGAAAGCAGCTGGACTTAACCTTTCATTTTCTACATCAGATTTCTGACAATATAAATAGTTTACTGGGCACTAGTAAGATTGTTGCACTGGCAAAAACAATCCTGTTTGTCAGTTATATATCCTCAAGCCTTTCTTGCTCTTTTTCCCCAGGATTTACTAAAATGGGTGCAGATCTGCAAGAGAGTCAGCAAGCATGGGAGTCCCTGCAACTGTTCCCATTGTAAAGCTGAGCCTAATTGCAACAGGCACATGTGATCCAGGAAGAAAAATAAGGTTATTGCAGACCTGTGGCTCAGGAGCACTCCAGCTTCTGCTGCAGCTGCACTGGTGCTAAGAGCACTGGCAGTTTCAGTCAGGTTTAACTTCTGCACCCGTTTAAGCTAACCGTCAACTTTGGACAGGACACTTTGCGTGATGCTGCCTTTGCGCCCCACGTGCAAGGGAGCAAGACGTGCGTGTGCTCCGCTCTGCTCAACAGCAAGGTGTGAGCAACCAAAGGGAAGTGATTTCCCAGCATTTTTTGCTTACACGGAGCAACCCACCGTCACCTCAGGCAGTTGCAGAGCAGAGAGCAGCACCGCCGGACCGAGGGCAGGAGCAATACCAACAATTTACTATCCTGCTGCAAGGATGCTACAACAAGGCCCATAAATGGCCACATAAAGGGAATCGGGGTGGGAGCTGGGAATACACTGACAAACACAATTCTCCCTTAATTTAATAGAACGGTCCATTCAGCAGAGAATATATTGTAAAGCTCTCTCAGGTTGGATGGCCTCCTATTGTGTCTGGCCTTTGAAGTGCTGATTAGCTGGGCTGGGAACACGCTGATAAAAAGTTAATTTCTATTTGCTGTTGCTTTGTAATTGGATGAACACGAAAGCAATTAAATATTAAAACATACAAACAAATAACGAAGTCACTGTAATTAGCCAAAGTTTGATCACTGTCATATTTATTTAGGAGGAGATGATACGTCTCAGCAGGTGATATTTTAAATACCCTTGGCTGCTTTGGTGTTGTCTTCAGAGAATGCTGAATAATGTACGGAGGATTTAATTAAACCCCATTGTAAATCAGCTGTGATGACAGGGAAGTGACAGCCACATGTTGAAAAGAGAATTAGGCTGCAGCAAGAGAGATTAATTAACTATTTTCTACAGAGTTCAACGTAGGCATTGTGCAGGGAGTTTGTCCGAGGAGGAGAAGGACTTGATTTTTAAGTTGTCCCACTTGAGGTTGGAACCTGGTGTAGAGAAGGACGCTCTGCACCCGGAGGCATCGCAGCCCTTGAAGGGGTGGCTGCGATTGTTCGTATGTCTTGAGAGGGGGAAACTGAGGCACGCAGTGCTGCAGCCTGTGGCAGTGGGTGCTGCTGGGTGGCTCTTGCCTCCCAGCACCTTTGCAGCCCCTGTGCAGAATGGTGCCAGTGGCTCCCTTGGTATAGAAAAGATCCTCTGCAGTGAATCACAGGAATCCTGAAAAATCCTGAAAAGTTTCTTTGAGCCTTGAAGCAGGAGGGAAAGAGAAGCTCCTGGATATTTATTTGCTCATCTTTGGCTGCATCAGAAAACCCCAGACTTTATGAGCCAGTGTTATCTGAGGTCCCTGGTCAATGCTTTTGCAGGACATGTTTCTTGAGGTCTAGGTTGGGCCAGTGGTAAACAGTGAATGTCAGCATGTTAGTAATTACAAGAAATAAAGTTAACCAAACTGGTGTGAGTCTTCTGAATCTAATTTGGTGAGTTTTATGTTACTGTTTCTTGATGGCCCTTGCCTTTGGCAGCTCCTCCCTACTGCTTGGTAGACGTGTTCCAGCTGGCTGTGCATGGTGGTAAAAGCTTCCCATGCCCAGGAAGCGAGGGAGGAAGGTGTTGGTGTATCTGAGAAGGGACCATGTTGGGAGATGAGCTGTTCAGGTGGGAGGGATGGCAAGCCCAGGCAGAAATTAGGAAGAAGCCTTCAAAACCCTCTGTGACTGCTGGGGAAAAGTCAGGAAAATGGGCAAAGCAGTGTGAGATAGAAATGATGGAGAGCACAGGGATAAGGGAATGAGAGGAACTGAAATGGCAAGGAGCAGGGGGAAGGGAAGGGAGATGGTATGTGTGGTTGATCAACAGCATTCATATTTGAAGATTATGAAGGCTGTTGTCTAATACTCAGTTTAGCCTTTTCTAAAAGCACTGTTGCCTTCCATGTGCATGGGCTGCAGGGAGATGAGGTAGTTCAGCTTTTGGGCAAGGCAAGACCTGATTGCTGGCCAGGCCTGGAAAAGCATTTTACCTAAAGCACCTACAAGGACCTTGTTAGGAGTAGATCCAGCACTGGTTGCCACCTAGAAGAAGGTACTAGACCACACCAGGCTTTTCCTCCTCTCTTCTCCTGTTGAGAGAAAATATTGCCAGTGTTATGTAAGAAAGACGACTTATTCCCGGCTGCCAGCGAGGGACAGATTTTGTCCATGTTTAAATACTCAAGAAAAAAAGAAAACAAGTCTAAATGTACAGGAGGAAGTTGGGCTGAAGAACCTCAGATCAGCAAATTAGACTGAAAACCCGCAGACAGTCCCCATGCTAGGTTTTATTACTGCTGTGCTTCATGTTGGGGATGCGGTTAAGAGTCTTGCAGATTCAGACTATGAGATGGAAGTTTAAAAACAGAAATAGGCTGGGTGGTGGGGCTAATGGGGGCTAATCGGAGAGGGCCTTGTGAGGGGAACATGAGCCACGCGACCGGGGTTACAGGATGCTGCTGCGTGTTGGGAAGGCGTAGGGTAATTTGATCTCTTATTGAACCATCCTGTGTATCTCCTCTGGCAGGGCCATCGCTGAGCGCCAGGGACCTGGGGTGAGGATGAGCCTGGCTGGCTCGGTGAGGGCAGGTTGGCGCAGAAGAGGCAGCAGTGCTTCCTGCGCAGGTAAGGCGCTGCTTCACCTGGGATCACAGCATGTGGGTGAAGCTTTCGCTGGTGGAGATGATGATTTGCACGTATGACTTTGCATTTCAAAGCTTCATTCTCCCCCTCTCTTACCAATGAAAACTGGGAGTAATTGTACACATTGCAGGAAAAAATTCGTTTTATTCCCAGAGGTGTAAATTAATTGATTCAGCCCAGGAAAAAGACCTGGGCGCTGTTACAGCCAGCTCCCTGAAGGCATCTCCTTGGTGTACGGGTCTGATCAAAAATGCAAATAAGATCTTAGGAGGAGTATGGGTCGGGAAAGGATGGAAAGTAATAAGGAAATAAATATTGTCATGATGCAAGCGAGTAGTGCTTCCTTCTCTGAATACAACACAAAATAATGATTTCTGCTCCCCAAAATGGTCTTGCGGTTCTGCTGGGTGTGCAGAGCGGAATGAAAATAGTGATCGGGGGCTGGAAAATCCCCCTGTCAGGGCAGAATGAATAGCTGGTTTTGCAGAGCACTGGGCTGACATGATGCACCAGCCCTGGAGGAGAGGAACTGAGGCCCTACCTCTACGGAAAAGGCCGTGGTGATGTAAAGGAGCTCGCTCTGAGCTCCACACTCACAGGCAGTTGCTGACTGCAAGCTCTTCCTTTCCTGGGTGGCTGTGGAGACTGCAGCCTGGTGTCAGGGCGGCATGGGGAGCAGTAGGCGTCAAGAAGGGTTTTATCCTTTCCCCTGTCCTTACCCGTGACTTGCTGATTGCATTTTGGGTTTCTTCCCCTTCTTCTGAAGCTTCAGAGAGAGCTGCTGTGACAGACCGCCCTTGTGTGTATCCTGGCACCGCTCTTTTGGGCTGGGGTTGGTGTAACTACTCACGTAGGCCAGTTTGTGCTGCCCACTGGATTTGGGGGTGGGAGGGTGTGTTTTCCCTGTACCAGTTGGGCAGGGAATATGGATGGGGATTTTGCTGTCTTCTGTGGCGCTGTATTTATGGGCTTCTTCAAATTGACAGGGACTACTATTCGTTGGTGGCAGGACCCCAGTGTGTGTGTGATGCACTTGCTCTCTCCTCCTTTATGTTATTGCCATGATTTCTGGTCTTCTAATGTAAGTCTTCAGCTCACCAAAGGTGTATGAGGAAGTGTCTTGTGGTGGCTTGTGTTATGAGAAATAGTCTTTGGGATGATCTGTCGTAAGCACATAATTTTAGCTGCCCCAAACCTGTGCGGTTGAAGCAGTGATTTAGGCTGTGTGATCTGTGGTGAGAGATGGCAATCTCGGCGGGAAGTATCCTGGAGGGCTGTCTCTTTGCAGGCAATGAGACAGCCTGGATGCCCGAAGCAGACTTCCTGGATAAGATGCTAAATGCAGAGAAACTTCATTTCAAATTAACCCCAGTGCTGCTGAGTTCCCAGCTACTATGGCAGCCAGGACTGGGCACAACTGGGAAAGCTGTGGCCTCATAGCTGAATGTGGTGGCTGTCGGAGTGGCGCTCTTAAACAATGAAAGCTTTGACTGGCGGAGCTCTGAGAAATGGGTCCTTTTTGCATCTCAAATTGAGCACCCAACCACAAGGTAACCTCCTAATTTTAATTTGGCCGTGCCTCAGTTCCCTATCTGTACAACAATAATTCCTCACAGGGCTGCTGTAAGGCAAATTAGTGTTTGCAAACCACTCAGATACTATGATAATAAATGCTGTGAAAGCTCAGGAGAAAATTAAGAGCTCATTATTTAGACCAGGACTTCAATAGCATGCCATACACAGGACACAGGGCTACATATTGAATGATGAGGATAAAGAAAAATATTGAATAGCTGCTCATTAAGAGAGCGCTATCCATTTAGTGTACGAAAGGGGGCTTTTTCCTGCAGAGAAGTTGGTCCACGATCATATCATTACAGCGTGTGTTGCGATGCATCTATGCAAGGAGACTGGGTTTGGGTTATGTGTGCAGTCCAGATTCTGGCATTTTTCAAGTGCTTGACTGCAACCTGACTGCTCTTTTAACACTGGGGTTGGCTTTAATATATAGCAAAGAGATACAAATGCCAGTAGATGGCACTCAAGAATATGGAGCATCATTCCTGGGTGTGTGAGGCCAATAAAATGTGGTGTTGTGTACCACAAATGGCTTCCTCTGCACAGCTCTTTATATCAGCTCTTTTCTCTACCTTTTTTGGGCCTGGGAGTTCGGTGCACAGAGCAAAGTAAAAACAAGTGTGTGAAGCACCAGATGTTGTTAGGTGGTCTGTGCTGTTCTCTGATCTCAATTTTATTTCTACCCTTTGGGTTTAAATTACTAAGAGTCTAGAAATCCTGGGCTGTGCTCTCCTCAGCTGACCCTTTTTTATGCTTTGCTTACAGCTTGTCTGTAAAATGAGATGAGAACTTAATTTGAAAGCTGAAGTTAATTGACCTAAATAAACTAAGAGCCTTCTGTTGGCTTTATGGTAAAAAACCCTGCATAACCTTAGCTCTCCTCCTTAAATGTACTACAGAGCAGAATGGTTTTCCTGGTGCATTTTCAAGCTGCTGCTGTTTACTAACAGTTATTTGTGGTGTAGTACTGTCTAGAGAGCCCTGCAATCAGAAAGCTGTTGTGCTCACTGCTGATGTGCAGAGATGGGGAGGCAGCACCAACCTGGAGCAGCTTGATTTGTCCAGGAAAGATGGACCCAGGGTAGTGAATCAAAGTCAGGAAAGGGTCTGGCTGCAGACCCGCTGTAGAAAGCAAGCTCTAGAGCTGCAGAAAGGTTTTTTTCATGTCTGCTTTGATGCTTGAGTTGGCCACAGAGCAGAGCCCTTTGCAGCAGATTTCCTCACTCAACGTTCAGTGTTGCAGGATTGGCAAAGGCAGTTTCAAGCTGGGCTGTCACAGAAGTGAGGGATGCCTTGTCTAGAGGGGACCCATTGCTAGCTGGGGCAGGTGTTGGAAAAGCATCTAGTTTTGCAAACACAGCCTAAGCCTGACTTTTAAGATCTGTGATAACCTTTCTGATCTGTGATACCATCTCCCTGCTGGGAGTGCAACCTCAGACTGCCACCTCCTCTGCTCTCCCCAGCCGCAGCTGCCTCCCAGTTCTCCCGCTGTGTCTCACTGGTATGCTGTCTGAGCTCTGCTTTGAGAAAATCAGTCCTGGTATGTCTCCACAACTCTAATTACCCTGGGCAAGCAGGCACTCTTGTGCCAGTTTAGCTTGATTCAGTACTAGCTGAAATAGCTGAAACCAGAATGAGGAGGACCGTGTCCATACATATACCAGTGCAGCGATTTAAAATGCTTTTTGGCTGCATTCATGCCATTTTTCTAATCCAGACAAGTCCCTGGGCTAGGCTGAAGGATGCTCTTCTGGGAACTGCAGAGAAGAGGATGAGAAGATAAAGGGCCCAGTATTAGCCTCCAGCTCATCTCCTTGGAAAGCATCAGCTGTTGAGCTGGGCTCTGGGCACCGGACAGGGACGGGAGACCTTGGTTTCACCTCTGAATCTGCTGGAAACCCATCATATGAGCTTGGTCAGACAGGGGTTAGCCACTTCCCTTCTCTCTGCTGCAGTTTTCCTCTTGTGAAATAGTTTTGACAAGAGCCTGTTTCCTTTGTGAAAGCTATTGCAGATCTGTGAATGAAATTTCCCTATTTTACACATTCTTCAGGTGATACATTCTGGGACGGGGGGACACTCAGCATAAGACAGTAAAATGAGATCACGGATTTAGGTCCAAAACACAGACATGTTTGGGTATGACGTTTCAGAAACATGTTTGTTTTCAGCAAAACCTCTCCTCTTAGAACGGTTTGCAAGACCGCGGGGTGGGAGGGGGCAGCTGCCAGGCTGCTGCCTGCGGCTCTGGCGGTGGGAGCCCTCTTGTGGCAAATGCGGAATATGCCTGGGATCGTGGTGGCCTGCTAGCTTGAGTTGGAGGGTCAGAACGGATAAACTGATTTAAAAAAAATCTAGAGAGAGAGAGATGTGTGTCCAGGACTAACCAATTCAACAGTGATTTGCTGTTTCAAAAGCCCTCCTGTAGTGCGATGCAATAACAGCAAATGACATTTCTTCATTGGGGGAGGTCACATACTGCCGAAGAATTGCCAACACGCTTCTAAGCTAGGTGAGAGAAGGGGATCATAAGGGACCCACAAGGATCATCGAGTCTAACTCCTGGCTCCACACAGGGCAACCTAAAAGTTAAACCATACATTTAGGAGCTCTGTACAAGTTCTGCTTGAACACTGACAGGCTTGGGGCCTTGACCACTTCCCTGGGGAGCTTGTTACAGTGCTTGATCACCATCTCAGTGAAGAGTTTTTTCATCATAGCCAATATGAACTTCCCCGATGCAGCTTGAAGCTGTTCCCTTGTGTCCTGTCACCGGACACCAGAGATCAAGGTCAGCATCTCCCTCTCCTCTCCCCCTCAGGAGGAAGTTACAGACAGCAATGAGGTCACCCCAGTCTCCTCTAAGCAGAACAAGCCAAGTACCCTCAGCAGTTCCTCTAGTCCTTTCACCATCTTTGTTGCCATCGTTTGGACACACTCAAATATTTTTACACCCTCCTTATATTGCGGAGCCAAAAACTGCATATAGCGATTGAGGTGAGGCCGCACCAATGCTGAGTATAGTGGAAAAATCACTTCTTTCTACTGTTTAGCTATACTGTGCTTAATGCACCTCAGGATACGGTTGATCCTTTTGACCCATATTGAGCTTCTCATTAATCAAAACTCCCAGGTCCCTTTCTGCAGGGCTGCACTGCAGCCTCTTGTCCCTCAATCTATGCGTACATCCAGGACAACGCAGTCCTAGGTGCAGAATCTGGCACTTGCTCTTGTTAAATTTCATACAGCTGGTGATGGCCTAGAGCTCTAATCTATCACTATCTCTCTGAGAGGCCTCTCAACTCTTGAGGGAATCAACTGCTTCCCCTAATTTAGTATCGTTGGTAAACTTAGTGTGTGTTCAATGCCTGTGTCCAGGTCATTGATAAAAACACTGAAGAGCATGGGCTCTAAAATTGAGCTTTGGAGAACACCACTATTGACTGGCCATGTATTGACAGCCAGATGTTACCTCACTTACTACAACTCTTTGAGCCTCACCCTTCAGCCAATCCTATTGTGTACATGTCTAGCTGTATGCTGGACCCTTTATCCAGAAGGTTACTGTGAGAGACATTATCAAAAGCATTGCCAAAATCCACAAACCCCACACCCATTGCCTTCTCTTTGTCCACTAGGCAGGTAATTTTGTTATAAAAGGATATTAAGGTAGTGTAAGGCATAACTGTCCCTTCATGAACAGGTGTTGCCTTTGTCCGATGACTGCATTGTCTTTCAAGTGTTTTTCAATAACTCCTAGAATAATCTCCATAATTTCACCAGGCACTGAAGTGAGACTGACAGGCCTATAATTACCAGGGTCTTCTTTCTTGCCCTTCTTGAAAATTGGAATAACACTTGCTAGCTTCCAGTTGACTGGGACCTCTCCAGGTTCCCAGGACCATTGACAGATAACTGTGAGAGGTCTCAATAACATCAGCCAACTCTTTCAGTACTCTGGGATGAATCTCACCAGTCTTATGTGCATTCAGGCACAGCAGCAAATCCTGTACAAGTTCAAAGTCAGCTGGGACCCTATCACTCCCCCAGTCACGATCCTCCAACCCAGGGCTCCAGGCAACCCAGGGTGCATCATTGGTGTTAAAGACAGAGGTGAAGAAGGAATTAAATATCTCTACTTTATCTTCATCCCTATTTGTGAGGTGACCAACCCTATCAAGTAATGGCCAATGGTCGGGGTTTGGAGAGAAAGCAAGAGCAGAGCCCTGGTGTGAAAGGGGTTGCAAGGGCACATAAAGCTAACCTGCCAGGTCACCTCAAACCTCCAATCTGCTCAAAAAGCTGGGCCAGGACTGGTACCTGTTGCTGCAGGGAGATGTCCCTGCAACAGTAATTGAAATAATTACAGCCCACTGTAACAGAGGGGAAATCGCTGGCCAGGGAACGTTGCATGAGCTAGCAATAGAAAACAGATGTTCCCCACTACATTTACTCTCTAAGTGAAAGTACAACAGATGCAAAACAGCATTAAAATGGTAGCAAGGCTGTAAATACAGCTTCTAATTACGGCACCAGGTAATGTCAATTGCAACAATCCAGATTTCTCCCAAGGATGCTCTGCAAGCAGGTGGGATGTATAAAGTCTTCTAAAAGATGGATTTGTTGGGGTTTTTTCCTCCCCCTTTAATGTAACATATGTAAGCTTGCTCACTTAGGGCAGCAGAGGAGAGTGTCACAGCCTTTCCGCCTGGTGTATTTTTGGTACGTGGTGCTGAGAATAACCAAGGAGGTGGGAACAGAGCATTAAATGCAGAGATTTGGGGATGGGGAGAGGTGGGTGGAGGAAGCTGCCTAGTACGGGAATAGTGTGAGCAGGAAGGGAAAGGAAGGAGCAGGAACGAAGAGCTACAAGAGACAGCGTGAGTGATGGGGAGAGAAAATAGCACCAAGCCGGGTGGCCCCAGCTGACTTCTTAGAAGTTACAGCGTTTGCTATGGAGAGGAGGAACTTGGGATCCTCTGGGCTCTGGTAATGTTGAGTCACCTCAGTGGTGGTATAGTAAAGGGTAATGGTTGGAAATATTCCCCCTCGGTTCTCTGCTAACCATTCTGTTCGTCACTCTGATTTGGGGTTTATAGCCCTGCCAACCACAGAAGCAGCTCAGCATCTCTTACGCGTTAATAACGCATTCTGGGGTTCCCCCTCTCCAATTTGGGACATGCAAGTCCAAAGGAGGTTGGTTTGCACTTCATTTCTTTCTTCTAAAACAGGAATCACTCTCTTTTCAGAGGTGATTTGTTTGGGGGGGGGGGAGATACTTAGTGTCAGGATGATGTCATTTTTAAGGTGGAAAGGCCTTTTCAAAGAGGCTATCACAGCTCTTCCTGAAGCTGGGAGGACTGAGACTGCCCAGCTCCTTGTGAGCCATAGTGCTTCCAAATTTCCTCTTGGCTCTGGGATCTGCCTTCTCTCTTGGAGTTACAGCTGTTGGATGCTTTGCAGCTCCAGATCTGACCTTTCCTGAGGCTGGGTGCTGGCTGTTAGATATTCAGCATTCGCATCATCGTGCTGGAACCTAGGCTTGTGGAGGGACCTGAGCTGTGGAGCCAACCTAAGACGCAACTCTGTGGAATACCAGCAAGGCGATGGGATACCCTGGAAAGGATATGTACGTTAGCATGGGCACACCAGTGCCTGCATTAACAGCCTGCCTGGAGCAATTACTCTTCTAACAGAGAGCTGATTCGTGATTCCTGCATTGCTTTAGCAGGTTGGGCATGTTTCATGGAAAAATATGGATTATAAAGAGATATTTGGACTCTGACTATATAATGAAAGAGAGAGAAAAATGCATTTCCTTCTTTTTTTTCCTGTAAGTGCTCCTCCAGCGTTGTTGGTCTATCTGCTGTTGCTGCCTGCAAGGAATAACGTGTAGGCACTGCAGTGAGAACCTTCAGGATAGTCATATATTACATGCATGCACTGTGAAGATCAGTGCCTGCCCAGAGTTTATTTCAGATGTTATTGTGTACTACAGCTATTTCTGAAGCTGATGCTCAGCTTGTCTTCATGCTCCAGAGCCCACTTGACCGCTTCACCTGCCCGCAGCCCTTCGTGCAAAGCTGGAGAGGCACAAAGTGCTGGCTGACCCCTTGGCGTGTGCAGGGAAGGACAGCTGACTTCTGGCTGCCCGGAGAGGGTAGGGGACACCCAGCCTGTACCTGGCTGGGACACACCGCAGGGCACATGGTGCCACTGCAGCCTGGCACAGCCCCACGGGGATTGGAGAGGAGCAGGGATGTGTTTGCTGCACACATGTACCGTGAGAGTCGTAACACAGTCACAAAACAGAAAATCCCCCTCTCTTCTCCCAATCAAATTAGGGGAAGAGAGCAGCAGAAAGTGCATTAACTAATCAAACTGTGATTTCAAACTGATTATTACAAATTGCCAACCATAACAATTCTCCTAATGGCAGTGATTTAAAAATAAAAAATAACAAAAATAGAGCCTCCATAAGCCACTGTGTTAACCCGTCCTTGCTGATGGGCAAGGGCTGACTGCACATCAAGGCCCTTGTGCAGGGCGCTCTCCGTGGCTCAGGAGCCTTGGATTAGCCTCTAATCCGGGTGGTGCGGGAGCAGATGCTTGGCTTGCCGCTGGTTCTGCCCTCGTCCACCATGGCCTGGCATGGTGGCGGTGCCGTGAGGCTGGTGGTAGTAGGCAGCCTTGCTGAAGGCAGACGTTACTGGTGCCTGGATGAGGGCAGCAGCCCTGTGCACCTTCCCAGCAGTTTCCCTGGCAACCAAGTCATTCTGCCAGCAGCCTGCAATGTCAGAAAATAAAACAAGATGACACCACAGCTCCTCAAAAAAAAAACCAAAACAAAACCAAACCCCCAAAAAAACAACAAATCCAAACCCCTAAAACCCCCCCAAGAACCTTCCTCCTTCTTTCCCCCACCCCAAACTGTGGGTCCCTTCTTCCCCGCTCCCACCCTGTGTTTTTGGAGGCTGTCTGGGCATGCCCTTGTACAGGGAGGAGCAGAAAGCACTGTACTTTGAAGACTGCCAGTAAGTTCAGGGAGATGCTGGAGGGCTGGGAAGCTGCAAAATGGCTCCTGCATGAGCTGGGAGCATGGCCCTGGCTGGATGTTGGGCAGGTTCTTCCACGCTTCCTCCCTGGCCAACCCAGGTGGTTTGGCTGTGTCTGCTGGAAGCACTGTGGGGCAAGGAGTTCGAAGGCACTTGAACTGCCTCAGACCCTGATTTTGGCACAGACAACAGCAGCAATGTTCCCCCACTGCCACAAATATGGCGTAAGCATCCGTCACTTTTTGGGCTTCCCACTCTCCTGTTGTCATGGCTATCCTCATGGGGTTTTTGTGCTGCCTTCAATGGACCTGAGACCTTCTCACAACAGGGCTTCAGCTGAAGGCTGGTTCACTGATGGAGAGCATGCTGGTTGTGGGTTTCATGGAGTTACATGGTCTTGTTTTCTGGTGGCATGATTAGGAGCGCCTCCCTAGAAGGTGTAGGAGATGGGTACATGCATTAGTGGTCCACCTGTGGTTTTTGTGAAATTAACCCTGCTTGCTGCTCATAACAGTAGGTCCCAACTCTTTCTTTTGGAGGCAATGAGTTGATCTTGTTGGACAATCTTCCGCTCTGTGTCTCTAATTCTTTCTAACTCTTGCCTGAGTGAAGCATTTTACTCCAAGAGTGCTAGTACAAAATCCAGAGCAGCCATTTCCCACCCTGTATTTCTCTCCAGCTTTGTGATAGTTCTTCCAAGCATATGAGCTCCTACAGGTTGTGAAAAGTAGCTCTGGAGACTAAAAATGACTGATAACAAAAAATTAAATTAGTTAAAGCCATTTACCTGTTTGCAACAATATATAGATACTTTCTTTGAGTAATGCTTGTGGCCTTCCTACTTTGAGCAATGCAAAGACAAGGCAGGAGTATTTTTTGGATCCATATGGTGGGTTATCAGGAGGACTTCTCCCAGATACAACTGAACAGGTAGGGACTAGAAATCTTAGGACAGAGCGCGCTACAGTGGAATCTGTTGCTCCTAATAACACCTTCAGGGCTGGACGTGTGGCTGTGTGTGTGTGGACACTTGCAGAGATGCTTTCCACAGGTTAAATCAAACAGGATTGGGGAGTCTTTTGTTTCTCAGGACATGCTGTCCTTTTTTTTTTCTTCTTTTCTTTTTTGGTCTATTAATACAAAGCATCTGCCTGCAGGCCTGTTATTCTGACTTTGACCAGCCCTATGTTCCTTTTCTGAACTGCTTGGACAATTCCTGCAGATTTTACAAGGTATCTTGCTCGTGTACCTAGTTCCCTAGTGAAGCAAGACAAGGCTTTCCTTATGTTATAAACAGTCCACCTCACTACTACTTCATGTCATATAAAACCTAACTTCTGATCACTATAAGGGTTTTCTCCAAGGCAGTTTGCCTCCAAAACTTAGCGTTACACTTGTAAGAGTAAAAACCTCACAGCTTCTCCTTTCCATGGGAGGCATGGGGTGAAACTAGAGATCTACCCAGTTGCGCATGTTGAGTAAACCATGTGTTTGTCAAATTTCTCTGTCTAAAGCAGTTTTGCTTTGATACCTGCTTCTTCCAGTGTTTAGATCAAATTCACTGAACTGGTAGAGTTGTGTTTGGGAACAGAGGTCCTAGTTTCATTTGCTACTGATGCCTCTGTTTATATCTAATAGGCTTTATTAATCCAGGAGCTCATAATCATGAGTAATTGTGCCCATGTTGCCTGATATTCATGCTAACCCATTGGGGTTGAATATAATCACCTTCTTTTTTGATTACCATAAACATTTGATAACCTAGCCATTCCTGGTAGTTGGAGAGGTCTTATCACTGTTCTCGAGGGAGTATGTTCCTCTGGCTCAGGAACACCTATCTAATGTCAAGAAGATAATTTCTATGGAGAGGCTTATCCTGTTTGTACAGAACAAGTCTTGGGACTATAGAGTTACCAGGTAGGTACAGTTGTTTGTCTCTGTACAAGCAAAATATTTCTAAGATGGCTAAACCATTGCTTCTGTCCTCATCTGCTTATGCTGAGGGGCACTTGGAGGACCCCATCCTCTCCATTCCTTGTGTCTGTTAGTGTTCCTCCAGGCCTGGAGATCCCCCTGTCTTGTTGCCCTCCTCAACCAGAAAGGGAGAATGGCATCTCTCAAGTAAAGGCAAATGAACTGGTTTGCTGACCCACTTCTAGTTACACATGTCCAGCTTCTAATTCTTACTTTGGAAAGACCAGGCAATCCTTCCAACCATGTCCCATCATATGCTGTCACTTACTTGTCACATGGCTCATGAACTATGCCCTGCTCTCTACCCAGGGCTCATGCATGCTGCCTCCTCAAGCTCTTTGCCCTTGTAAGTAAAAGAGCAAGAGGGCAGACTCGTGGGGAGCAGTCAGCCCTGGGAGAATGGCTAACGGAGTCGTCACCATTTGTTTATCCTTTTTCTTGTATTCTTTTTCTTCTATGACTGTAGAAAGAAGGAAAAAATGAAGGAAAAGAGAAAAGATGTGATGGAAAATCTGAAATAATAAATATAAATTTCTCTGAGTGGGTGGGAAAGTATGGCAAGTATAGAAAATATTTAGGAAAAATTAAAAATGATGGTTTATTCTGAATACAGAAAACAAAAAACAGCTTCTTCATATTGTGTGTGGTACTTTTTCTGTTTTTCTACTAGCTCCATTAAAACCTCAATAATATACACAAGTCTATTAAAGGTTTTCAAGATGAAACCAAGTTTGGTCGTTATCACTAAATGGCTCTTTGGTGGGCTGTATAAAAAGAGTGAATGGTCTCACTGCGGTTCTTAGTGGAAACATGCCCAAATTGCAAACCCAAGATTTCTGCTGGCCTTACATCAGGACTAACAGATGCTGCAGGGAATGAGGGTGAGTTTCTGGTCTTCTGCTGGCCTGTGCTAACAGCCCATTTTCAGGACTAGTTCTGCCCCAGGCATCAAGGAGGCAGCAGCTCTGGAGTCCTTTCCTGGGGCAATTCTTCCAATTTTAGTTCTGGAGATCCTCAGGGGAGTCTGCACCGCGGCCACTCTGGCTGCTCCTGCAGAGCTCTCCTGGGAGCTGGAGCCCAGAAGCTTTCATCTGCACTTAAGTCAGACTATTACTATATTTTTTTTTTAAACCTGCACATCTCTTCCATGAATACAGCAAGGCTGATGAATACAGCATTTCTGGCAGTCTTTTGTCTCTTGTGCCTCTGTTAGGACTCTCTCACCTGTGAAGTACTTCAAGTGCTAAACCTTCCCTTCAAGCTGCAGGACTTCCCCTGTAGCCAGCAGGACTCCCATGTGGTGGTGTGGGGACCTTACGGCAAAACCCTGGCGATCCTTAACTGCGCTCCCCAGTGGCGTGATGTCCATTTGTCTCTCTACTGATCAAGGAGACCCCAAATGGGTGTAGAGGACTGGCTGACTCTGGAGAGAGATTTTATAATGCTGTACAAGATCAATTCCTCTGTCACTTTGCCTATTAAGAAGATGGGGGAGGCAAATTTAGATCTGAGAATGAGGCTTGCTCTATGGGATAGCAACAAAGCCAACTCTGTCTTTTGGAAATGAAAAACAGAGGCAGCAAAAGAAGAGATTTGCTGGGATCTGGCAGTTTATACTGTCATTTTCCTTGGTCTGTTGCCAAACAGATACAGTCTGTGCTTGGGGAAAACAAGGGGATGAGTCAGTCTTCTCTGCTCAGGTTGTTATAGGCACCTCTTGCAGGCTCTAATTTAGACTCTGCTTAGTGGATTTGAGCTCTCGGTTCCACAGTGTCCTACTGTTCATGAAAGGATAGCTCTTTGGCCATAGGGGCTGACCATCTTCACACAGACAAGGCAAATCCAGTCCGTTAGAGGCTTAGTGGAGATGGGAAATTAAATTCTCCTTCAGCTGACCTCTGGGAGAAATGCCCATCTTTGAGTCAAAGGAGCAGCCAAATTCCTCCTGTTAGAGGCCTTTGCTCTCAAAAGGGTTTTGGCACTGGGTCAGTAACAGAGGAATGTCATGCACATGTGGCTTATGCCATGCTTGGCTTCTTGTGCGCTTGGCTTCTTGTGCAAGGAGCATGGGGGGATGAGGATGCATGAGGGTTGGTTCTGCAGGGCTGTTTGCTGGCCCAGCTATGGTTCACGGTACCATGGCTCAACCATCCAGCATCACAGGCAGGTTTGGTTTTGCAAGCATCTGGGGCCTCTGCAGTCCAGTGATCCAAAAGCATTCTAATGGGGTAGCTGGTCCTGCCCAGGGCCTCTCTGCAATGTTGCTGCATATTGCTTTCCCTTTTAGGAAAAATGTCAAGAGGGGTAAAATCCAGGAGGGATTTCTTAGGGATTTTTGTGCAAGCCAATAAGCCAGCAAGGTTGCCTAAGAAATGCAGCCTCACAGCTGAGTTACATTGCTGTATTCAGGTCATGTTGGACACAGCCATCGCTCTTCTGAATTGTCACCCTGATGGGCTCTAGAGAGGTCAATGCCCGCACTTTTGTGGAGGGGGATGCTGCCCAGGCCTTGTACTAACAGCTGTCACCATGTCTCTGGTGTTAAAGCTGATTCTTTTCTTGCAAAGAAGGAAGAGCAATTTTTTTTTTTTTTTTAATACTGCCCCGATATATTTTAATGCTGACCGCCTGATATGACATATAACATGGACCTGTTAGGATGTTGGTTGCCTGCACAATCTGAGCCTGTCTGGCAACCCTTGTGAAAAGCTCACTGAATAAATACCCTTGTAAATTTGAGGAGCATGAGGATGTCTGTGTGCTAGGTGCCCACTGAATGCAATAGCAGTGGGTGTGCTCGGACTACGCGGCTTTATGTGTCTGCAGAAGTACTGGCCTGCTGTAAACAAGGGAGTCAAACCTGAGGCTTGTTCTGCGTGGAAATTTTCCAGGCTTTTTCATCTATTGCTCATAAAGTTTTGATGAATACATTGTGATCCAGAGAGTTGCTATTCTATCACGCAGTAAGTCAATGTAACAAGAACAAAGTCCCTGGTTGGCCAACCTGCTTAGAAAATGTACCCATTTCTTTTGAGATTAGTGTGCTTTCTCAGAACTTTTCTTTTTCATATATACAATTGCAGTTGCTTGTGGATGGAAATAGGAAATCATCTCATACAGTGTACGATTTAAAAAAAAAAAAAAAAAAAGTTGCATTTCTCTGTTCCCAGAAGAGAACTTTATCTTGCATATTGAATTGCAAACAACAGTTCCAATGGAGTTACAAAAAATAATTTTGCTAAAAAGCAGGTCTGAACGCAAGTTGTTGTTTTAATTAACTAGGTGGTTTGTAATCAATTCTACCCTGAGAGGGATGAAAGTGGCTAGTTTGGTGTCATAATTGTGAAAATACTAGCAGGAAAATGTCTCTGTACCCAGACAAAACAATTCTTCTCAAACAAACACTTATGTGCAAAGCTAATTTGAATGCTAAACCCAAAAGATATTAAGAGTTTTTTGATGTTTTACTCTCGTTTGGACACTTGTGCTGTTTAACTCTTTAACGACCTGTTTGTCATTTGGCTGAATTAAACACTGCTGCATTTGTTAGCATATACAAGAGCTTAGTAATACAATCAGGCGCTAATGCATTCATTTTCTACTTGACTGCTCATTCACTGAGATGTTAGTACATATGAAGAATATGATCAGGGTGACTGTGGGATGAACTAATCAATTCATAATGAATAATCCGAAAATACAGATGTCTGAGGGAGATGTCCTCAGCGCAGACTGAATTCAGCAGAACTGGAGGAGAACAGCTGGAGGAGATGAGCCCTGAGCTGAGATGCCACCGCCTTGTTTCCCCAAAAAGGCTTGGGCAGAGCTGATGATCTTACATCATGCATCCTGATGATCTTAAGGGTCTTTTCCAACCCTAATGATTCTATGATTACCAGGAGCCAGTTCAAAAGCTGCAGACTGGGTACATCTGGTACAGCCTTCCACTGCACAAAAAATGCAGCGACCTTCACTGAAGCTGCAGAGATCTTTATTTGCAAGGGCTGAGTGCTGGTAGGAGAGAGCTGCCAAGGTTTCCTCAATGACAACCGCTCCTTTCTGTTTGCCTTTCCTCATCCCAGCCCCTGCTAGAAATTTGTCATCTTGGTTTTTTTGTGGTTCTGAGCTGCTTGCTCTTACTGGTTTTACTTTAACTTCTGTCTTGGGAGTTAATTATTACAGATAGTTCTGCATAATCTTTCTGACTGCAAATATGAACGCTGAGCCAAGGGTACGGACCCGTGGCTGGGATCCAAGCAATAGGAGTAGGTGCAGGTTGCTTACATCTGTGTGTCTTGAGCAAGAGCAGCAGTTTTGAAAGCCACTTTTTTTACTGCGTTAGTAACTCTCGTCCAACTATCTGAAAATGCTCTCTCAATAGGAACTGAGTGTTGCCCCTTTATTGCCACTTTTCCGTAGAAGACATGGAGACCTGAAAGGGCTAGGTAATTTCCTGAAGGCTACTTGCATGTGTGCCACATCTTATTATGGAGTTCCTACTTTTGTCCCCTGCAGTGGCCCTGAATCCTGGCTGCTTCTCGTAGGAGCCTCCTCTCTTGCAGGAAGGTTGAAAGCAACCTTTACTGTAAGGCTGGACAAATTATTTGCATGTAGATTTTCATCCCTCTGCTTTGCAAACCTTAGACATCCCCTCCACACTCAGCCTTATTAATACTGCCGGTGTATGTTTTCTTACCCTTGGACTAGGAAATGCTCCTTTTCTTTTCCTTTCAGCACCTCCTTGGTTCCTATAGACAAGAATGTCGTCTGGGTTACTCTGACTTGAAAGTAGATGAGACTGAAACAGTTTCCCTTCTTGAGTCTTGGCATGTCCTGTATTTCTCGGGTACAATCAAGATCAAGACCACTGCCTTACAGACAACTCCCATGTATTACAAATAGGAGTGCTGCATCCCAATCTGTTGGTTCAGTCCCAGAGAAGGGATGTGGCAACACGTGACCTTCTGCCTTTCTTTCAAAATAAAATAAGATTCGGTCTGGGAATGGGTCTTTTGATGTCTGGGAGCAGTCCAGTGATCCTCTTGTGTGGAATGATTCCAGCTGGCAGAGATCGCTGTGAAAGCTGGTGAGGTGATTAATGTCTCTTTGTGATTAGCCCCAAAGTGATGTGTGTGTGCTGTATGACAAGCACTGAGGTCTACCCTGCCCATTGCCCTGTGTGTTATGCCTATGGCAGTATATACATTGCAGTCCTGGTTTGCTTTCCTAGAGGTCTGTGTTGTGTGATGGGATTATTCACTTTGGGAGTGAAAATGGGTCCCTATATGATGCTTCATACACATTAAACCAAAAGATTTGCAAGTAAATTCCAAGAAGACTGAAATCAGAGCAGATGCTTGACAGGGGCATGTCTGTCCTGCAGAGTGGAGGCTGCATGGTCAGGGGAGTCAAGGGCTCACGAAGGGGAGAGTTGAGAGAACTTTAGTAAAGATAGGGAAAGTTCAGCTTGAGCTGTGTGTGTGTCCGTGTGTGCCCATGCGCCTGCGCATCTCCGTGGGTGGGATTTTTCTTCCCCCTTCTTTCACCGCCCAGCATTCTTTATTGTCTTTTGCAGGTAGATCACTCACTGCTATAAATTTTCTTATCTCCAGTGCTTTTCCAATTATGGATAACAACAGGAAAGCAGTCATTGGTTTCTAAAAGGTCATCAAGATATAGGGCCCGATTGGGAAGGGGATGACTTATGGAGTTAGCTTGTGTAAATCTGGGGAAGTTTTATGCACAAGTCAGGCACGAAATGTAAGTGAGATTCATAAAAAACAGAGATTTACGCTGGCTTCAGTTAGTGGAAATCAAAATGGTTATGAAAATTTCCTGTTCTCTCTATGCCTGTATATGCAGAGAATAAGCTTTAAATGTGTTTTTCTAGTGCCTGTGGTGCTGGGGAAGGGCTGTCCTGCCAGCCCTGGGTGATGGACCACTGCCTGTCCAGAGGATGCTTAGGGTGCAAAGCAGTGGTAAATACGAGCTTCTCCCACACCTTGCCTTGCCGGTCATCTAGAGGTGACCTCCTTCATGCATGAGAGGGTAATTTGGTCTTGTCTGAGTGCTGGCAGCATCCAGTGAAGGTGATGGCTGGGACAGAGCCACTTCTCAGGCAACATCAGGATTAATGCCGCTGTCTCTCCTTGCACTCACAAAGTCACTGCAGACCTGCGGGGATTCAGTCATTGAATTTGTCAGGTTTGTGTGGGGATGTGAGCCTGCCCAGGTCACAGCTGGAGACACCTGGGTTTATATCACCTGCTGTTGGCCGTGTCTGCTGCCAGCGACTGGAGGGTGTGTTGGAGAACAGCGAAGGCTGCAAGCCCTGGAGGCTGCGAGCAGAGGAGACACTTTAATCCTGAGCTGTGGTACAGGCAGCAGTTACATCTCAAAAGGTTGCTTGCCTTACCCATGTGCTGAAAGTGTCCATCGGCCTCTGTAGTGTAGCTATCGCTGCTGTCAGTGACATAAGGTGACAGATTGTTTCCCATTGGTATAGCAATGGCTTTTGTGCATATACAGCAATGTCATAGTGCAGCGCCTGGCTCCATCTTGGGTAATGCAGCCCATGAGAAGAAGAGTGAAAAATGACTCTCCCATTTTACGTCCTGGCCTGTCCCACAGCATCCCCAGCCATCAGGTTCCCCTTCTGCTTCCCTGTGCTGCTAACATACGTCTTCTTGGGTTTTCTTCTAGTTGCAGGAATCCAAAGGAGGCCAAAGTATTGACACTGTTATGGAAGATCACATGCGTATAATGGGTTTCCAAGCTGTAAAGTTATGTGGTTTGTGCAAAATGCAATGAGTAACAGGCAACGGTTCAAGGGAGAAGGGGAAGGATTGCTGACAACTAGTCCATTTTAGGCACTTAACCGAGGCACTGAAGTTATAAGCCTCATGAGCTCAGCCACTGGAAAGTCAGAGAGGAGAGAGGAAGGTCTACCCAAGGACAAATCGTCCTGTCTGGGGACCTGGATGTCCATCTGGAGATGTTTCTTGCTGCTTTCCATGGAGGGATCCCTGGGCAACTGTGGTCCCACTAACACCAAGTTACATGGGAGGAACTCAGGCTGCAAGTGTGAGGTGATGGGTGTCAGTGCTGCAGAGCATCACCAGAGCAGGACACGGGCACGCACAGCCTTCCTGCAAGGCTCTGAGGTCTGCAAGACAGGCCAAGTTCAACCACAGCATATGAGACAAAGACAAGGCAGAAACATTGGCTTGCATGGCAGGGCTGTTTTCCAGACACACAGTTACCCTCTTTTCAAGAAAAATGCCATGTAGATACAATTTCCAATGCACTTGACATGGCAAATGGCTGGGACCATGGCAAGCAGCCAGAGACATAGGCATTTCTGAACATGCTGCCTCTCCGTGCCCAAATGTGAGGTACAACACAGCAGATCTGCCCTCTAAACCTGCTTCAAAACACAACAATTCAGAGGTGGTACAGAGGTGTCTGGCAGCAAAAAAGGCGTTGGGAGCTGCCATGAGCTACTTAACCTTCTGACTAATGCACGACGTCACTTCTGTCACAGCTGTCTGAACAATACATTTGCCAATTAAGTTAATTCAATCAAATCCCTTGTATCCAGCAGAAAGGGCAGAGCAAATCCAGGTGAGGAAGAGAGAACAGAGCCAAAATTCCCCTCTGTCATACAAAAGCAGAACAAAGGGCCTGTGTGTATGTAAATATTTATGAATAGTTGCACTGCGGAGCCACAGCATAATTGACGACCCGAAAGCCAGTTCCTGGGATGTATCCTCCCCACCCGTGAAGTGGTGGAGCAACTTGGGGAAGTGGCAGATGCTGTGTTAAGGGCTTCACTCCCACTTCACTGGTTCAAATGCAAAAAGGATGTGTTAAATGTCTGTTGGCCCAGGGGAGGCTCCACTCACCCTGCACTCAGGGATGCAACGCTGCTCCCTACTTGCTTACTTTCCAAAGCAAAACCATGCAGAGATGCCAGTGCCCATCTCCAGCTTGGAGGACAGAGGTGTGGTTGTGAACAGGGGTGGCCACCAGCGCTCCCGGGTTCCTGTATCTTGCAGTGTTGAAACCTCATCTCCATAGTGGATTTCTACCCTTCCTCATGTCTCCCATCTGGGCATGGCTTTTGTTTCCAGCTATTTCCATTGAGAATTAATTAAAACAGTTAATTTCTCATATGGTAAACTGCTTTTATTTCTCTGTCCCACTGTGCTTGGTATTGTTAACCCAGGGCTTGTTCAAGCTCTCCAGAAAGTGTGTCTCAGCATAAAGGTGACAATTCTTGACATAAGTGCAAGTCTGTAAGTTTTCCCCACCTACCTAAAACCGTTGTGCAAGCAGGCTGTTGCAACAAAAGTATGCGTTGTAGCAAGACAACAAATATTACTTGCCCAATGAACGACAATATCTCCTTCAACCAGACAGCAAACTCTAGGAAGCCACATGCTTTGGACAAGGTCTGTGATGCGCACTTTTGTGTTATCGTCCATCCCATTGCAGTACAACCAAACCCGTGGAAAACGGGCAGGTTTAGCCATTCATCATGTGAAATGCAGAATATTTTGGATCATTGTTGTGTTACAAAAGTGGGAGCCTTACCTCTCAGAGTCAAAAGGGTTTTACCTATACCTTACGAAGCATCCTCTGCACTTTCTTTGCCATGAGTTGTTTTTTGTATTTGCATTGCCTTAAACAAATTTGAACTAAGTGTGCCTGTTGCTTCTCCTTAAAGAGTAATTTTTGGTTGCAGAGTGGCATACTGCGGCCTTTTCATGGTAAATGGTGGTCCCTTTAGCTAATGCCTACATCCCATCTGCACTGGGGACTCATCCCATGGAATGGGATTGCTAAATCTTCTGTTATTTCTTCTCTGTTCCTAAGTGTGCCTTTACAAAGGGAGGGTCTGACAACAACTTGCCTGTGATCACACTAGCTTGGGTAGGAGTGTGGCTTTTCATTTTGGTTTCCTCCGTGGTCTGCAAGATTGCAGATCCTACACCTGTATAACAGCTTTTTCACTTGGAATATTGCGGCTGGAAATAACATAAGTAGTATAAGAGAGCATTCCCTGTTGGTAAGCACGCCCCAAAGTACTGACTTTGGCTATCCCTGCATTGTTGTTGGCCCCAGCACTGTGTTTTCTGGAAAAGTGTGGTGTTGCACCAGGCTTTGAACTGTGAGCTGGGCTTGATGCAGAGCATTGCCAGAAAGGATGGCATCACGCAGGTGTTACAGCTGCCTGTGGGAGCCTGGTTCCTGTCCCAGCTCTGTGATCCTACTGCTGTCCTGATGTGATTTAAGAGAGAAGGTGTGAATGTTTTAATATTTGCTTAAGAGCAGTACATGGGGTGTAGGGGAAGATGTTGGAGATTGGTAAAAAAAACAGCATCTGCTTCATGGACAGTGACTGCAGGGCTCCCCTACCTGGGGAGAGACTCACCAGGTACCTCCAGATGTGCCTGTAAAATACTTTGTGTCTTAAGGCTGGACATAAGCACTACAGGGGATGTGCAGGGTAGAGCCCACGTGGCGTAGCACAGGTTTCAACGGCACCGACAGATTCAGTCACCAAAAGGAGTCCCAAAAGGAAGGATGAAGGCCTATGGTAAGACCAGAAAGTGCAGAACATCAGAGCTGTGCCTGTTCCAGAGGAAACATTCGATGCAGCCACTCCTTTGGAAGCAGGATACAGCCATAGGCTGCTATGGCGCGGCGGGGAAAAGCCAAATGAGACTCTTCTTCCTTGACCTGTTCAACCCCGCTGGGGTGGCCCAAGGTCTGCCTAAATGAGGGCATGATACAGCTCAGCAGCAGGAAAGGTCAATCAATCAGGGGGCTGCCCGTTGCTAGTGCAACAATGATTAAATTGGGCTTTGCCAGGTTATGTTGCAATTTGGCTTGCTGCCCATCTGTCTTTCCATGTTAAATATATCCATAGCCATACGGAGGTCATGGTCAAATCCAGGAGATCCCAGCTCATGTAAATTATCCTCCTTATACTCCAGTCTCTTAAGAGCTTTTAAGACTGCTCGTAGTTGCAGCATTCCCTCTCTGACACAGGGGTTTATATAGCATCTGGGCCTGGCAGTAGCTCTCCCCTCCAGGGACAAGGAGGATGGAGAGAAAAATTGTCAGTTCCTTTTTTTGCCTTTTTTCCACACTTTTTGGCAGGACAAAGAATGGCAACTGAGCGAACATGCTGGTTTCTAGATTGACACCAAGTGAATACGGCCACTTGTAATCACTGCCTACGAGCATTTATCACTTCCACAGATTATAACGTGGGGAGCAGGTGTCTGACCTGCAATGACAAAAACATGGAGTGGTGGTAGGAAGGAAGGAAATAGATAAGATGTCATTTTTCAGCACAATTTTTCTCTCTTTAATGTTCTCCTAGATTATGGGAAACAATCATGGGATGCGGAATATTTTATGGTGTCAGTAGGGTTTAAGGTTTTAGGTGCAAAAAAAAAAGTGATGTTGGATCCTGTATATTATGGAGTATTTATAGGACACACTAAGGTGTGGGGTTTTTTTAATTTATTTACTTGAGTCAAGAAAGATAAATGGGATTCTGTATCCAAGTACTTGTATCCAAAGGAAATTAAAAGAAACACACTCCTCTTGAACTTGGCCTCTACTTAGGGCAGAAAATTGACAGAGAAATGACCCTTCTTAGATTAAAGAACTGCTCATGTCTCAAAGAACATGATAGAAATTAGTTTGTAAAAATCTTTCCTTTTCATATCAGACATTTTTGGCTTCTCCTCATCTCTACTTTTTTCCTACTAGAAGTGCCACCAAAGAAAAAAGAAACAAAAATCCACCAACTTTGCCATGGTATCTTCTCCTACTACTTCTAAACACACTCTTCTGTGTGACCCATGAACGCTGCTTTAATGCTGACTTCAGTTTCCATCACTGAATGTATTTCAAGATGGAAAATGGCTTTAACTTTCCTTACCTGCAGTTTTTGGTTTAAAACCTCATCTCTCAGTAATAATCCTATTCTGAACTGCTTTCATGTTTTCCATCTGAAGAGCTGGCAAATGTCCTGCACGTTTAAGCATCACAATATCCTAGGACCAATGAGTGCAGACTGCCAGAATTCAGATTCAGTTCATTGCACGGATCAGAGCTGTTTGTATTTGAAACTTTGTTTTAGATTCATTATTGCAATGTACCAATGGGAAAGGAGGAACTGAGAGGCAATGGGATCTTGCAGATCACACATTTAATATAATTAGATCAAGGAGCAACCCATCCCCATATCTGCAGGCTCTTGGGCAGGAAGAGCTGGCTGCAGGTCAGCCTGGCAGTTGCAATCTCTGGCTATGAGAAATGCTCACTGGAGATGCTGAAGAGATGACAACCTTTGTCTTGTGTCCAGATGCATGAGAGTTAATTCAGGACTCTTTGGGAGAACTTTGGGGTTGTTGCTGCTGTCGAGCACTAGGAGAACTGCTTCTGCAAGGATTGATTTCCTCCCTCTGTGATTGATTTTATTGATTCTGATTGATTAGTGTTAACTAATCCTAGACACGATTTGGAGCCAGAGGCTGCACAACACATATGATGGGTCTCTCTCTTCTCTTTGTTAAATGGGAATAAACCAGATTTTCCTTCGCTGCAAATTTCCAAGCAGTGAGGTCTCTGTGCACCATTACACATATCTTGTGTCTTGCTCTTTCCCCAACAGCTGCAGTGTCTGAGGTCAGTGCCAAAATCCCCAGAACGACCCCCATTCTTGCCAGCACTGCTCCATGCATTCTTTCCATGCAAAGGAATAGCGATGTGGGATGCCGCAGGGAAGGCAATTTGCGCCCAAGAGGGAGGAAGGAAGGAACAGTGTCTCAAAGAGCCAGACACCGCAAGCTTGCCCTGGGCGACACACAGGGGTGTAGAAGAAGAATTCAGTAAACCACTATTAGCAATGGAGAGGGGAGGAAGGGGACAGAAAGGAGAAGTGAATATGGGAGAGAAACCCTGAGCTGTATTGTACTTTGCTACCAGAAGATCACAAGGTGATCTCTGCACATTCACGTCAGCCTCCAAAGCAGATCTCCATATCCTTGAAAGTCAACTCATCAGAAATGACGGGGGGGAAGAAGAATTTAAAAGCACACCTCTTTTTGTCCTCGCTGGGGTGTTCTTTGATAGAAATGCTAGGGGAGGGAGGCTTTTCATATTGTTCTACGAAAACTAAATAAAAATAAGGATAAAATTTTTGAGATGGTGGTAATGAAATTAAGGTGTTTGCTTGTCTCTATCTATAACAACCTTCTGGCCAGTAATCTGAACAGAAATAATATTTTGAAAGGGAAGATAATTAAATTAAACAGGCAACCAAATAGGGAGGAATAAGACTTTTGATGAAGAAGGGTGGCTGGGGGAAAAAGTAGAGGAGGTGGCAGGGAAAAGCAGCACATCTCTTTAAATTGTCAGTCTCTCAGGGCAAGGTTGCTGCAGACATAATGAGTGTCCTAGTGAATTATCTCCCACTTTTATTGTCTGTTGCTACCATGGAAAGATGGGGAGGTGGGGAAACTAACTTTTTTTTTTTTTTTTTAATTTGGACAGACTTAAAGAAGTGGCATCAAATTTGAAGGGCACCCAATCAATCTGTTGTCCTAGCTGCATGAAATTGTATTTCCCTGCCACTTCATATCTTATTTGCAGCAGCTGGGCTGTAAGTCATTGGTGATAACATTCTTTATTATGCAGCCGTGTTTATGAACTGTGCCTGGAAAGAGATGATAGAAATATGCAGCAATATGCAAAGGGGGGAGATGCTGGGGGGAGGGGGAATAAATGCTAGTTGCTAGGGCAACCATGGGGCTATTTTGGGCATCAAATTTTGCAGATGATGAAAACCATTTTCATGTGATGGTTGGTCTCTCCGGGAAGAGAAGGGGAGAGAGGGCACACAATAAACCGGGAAGATAATATTCAAGAAGGCAGTCATTTAATTTTTTCATATATAAGTACATATACAGTTTCAGCTGTACCGAAAATGTATTAAAACCAAAGGAGCCAGTACCTCCTAGTTAAGGGGAAGGAGAGATGTTTTAAATAACTAAATAGGAATTGGCATGCTATTAATCCAGGAGGCTTTCCTGCATCACTTGGCACAGTCTAAGTCTAGCTGGTGCGCTCAGAACACACTGCATGAGTCCTGCTGGTGCCTGCAGTTACCCCTGCTTGCACCTCGTCCATCTCACCATAGGCAACTATGAGCTCTTTCCTCCAAAGGCTGTCTCCATCTCTGTCACAGCAGCAATCGAGCTAATTAATTCCCAACCCCTCCTGTCACAGGTTAAAAAAACGAAGTTATCAAAGGCTGCTCTTAACTCTTGCAAGGATCAGATGATATCCATACTTGATACCCATTAAAATGCTAAGATTCATAACAAATGTGAATTGCTTTCAGGCAGTTGCCCTCAGCCAGAGATCTCCAACCTGGAGGATCTGAGCTGCTCTCACCATACTGACACGGGGGGCATGGAGGAAAGGGCTGGATATCCCCGCCATGCACGCAGGCTGGGGCAGAGGCAGAAGATCCTGTTGGGGGAGATCCTAGGGACTTTCAGGACTGAGGTTCAGGACAGGTTGGACACTTGATGTTTGTGCCTTTGCAATGTTTTGAGCTGAAGGTAGTACTGAAGAGTTGTCAGGGCCAAGGGTGCTTTTACAGAACGAGCACAAGTTTCCCATTTTTGGCTTGTAACAGAGCAATACCAGAGAGAAAAGGCAGATCACAGCAGGGTGTGAGAGGGGTAAAATTACCTGCATTTGCCCCAGCTGGGACCAGGGTGGATCCTCCTCAGCTGGTGTGTCCTGGGTGGGAATGCAAAGGGCAGCCCCACTTAGGGCTTCACACCTTCACCTGTGGGCCTCTCGTGCTAGCAAAAAGGGCAGGAGGCAGGCGAGCAGGCAGAAGCTGCAGTGCTTGGAAAGGTGAAGCGGAAGCGTGAACAGGGTAAGAGCTTGTCCTGTCTCTCAACTTCTGACTTTCCTACGCATAAAGTTTGCTTATGCTCCAGACTAGCTCTGTTGCAGTGATGCTTTTCTTAATTTGATTTTACTGGAATTGCTCCACATGAGAACAAGCTTATGAGTGTTGCTTGCAGCCCCTGGATGATCACAGTTGCTCTAGCTATTCTTAAAATCCTTGGGACTCTAAATATATTGGTACATTAAGCCAGTTAAAATGAACTGTACATGTTTTCAGCAAGAAATCTATTTCAAATGCAATATAACATGACTCTCTTATTGCTCTAAAGTTGTGTTTTTAATTAAGTAGTTATCAGTGGCAGTGAGATTCTTCTTGAATAATTAAATCAAGGTAGTTTAGTGAGTAATTGTAAAGCGAATTGCTGAGCCCATCAGGCTGCTGTTGAGACGGTCTGTTTTCTTTCAGAAAATTAATCCAAAAGACGCGTGTTGCTAAGAAAGTAGTAGAACATCGTGCTGGGTAATGGGCATTGGTCTTGGTATGCTTTGTGCCTCAGAGCTGCATCATTCTAATTCTGCTGTCCTATCTTTCAGTTGTCTTCTCCAGAAACAAATTATGATGGCTTTCTGCTTTGTGTGTTCCCTTCCCCTTAATCTGCTGCCCTGGGTAGTTCAGTACAGAAGGCTGAAAAGGGAGTGGGTGATAATTTAGTTACTAAACAACATAAGCGCAGACCTGATTTTACCAGTTCTTGTGTGCATGAAACAGGACTTTCTGGTCTGGATTTCCTAGCTTTTGGCCAAGGCAGGGCTGAACCAGCCCTATCTCTTACACCCTGGCATCTAATTCAGAGTTTCTGTTGCTCGTGTGTTAATCTGGTATTTAAGATGTCTAACTTGGCATGTAGTAATTCTCTCGCTGTTAGATATTCTGAATACAAAGAGCCAATAGATATTTTCCATCGTATTGCACGTTATTTGCCAGGAGATCAAGCGGCAATTCTCTGCACAAACCCTGAATTTGTGCAGGTGCCTCCTGCCATGGTCTGTACGGACTGCCTACAAAATAGATGCCCATCCACATGCACAGTGAAGGAAAATATGCGCGCACTGTAGAAACAATATTTTTAACAGATCTGTTATTTTTGAAGGCCTGCCTCATGTTTTCTTAGTAGCTTTCCTTGCTCTGCCTGAGGAATGTGTCCAATAAACATGAGCATTACACAAATTTTGAGGAAGCGAAGCTGAATCTGGAGCAGCTTGTTGATATTTTCAAAGGCAAAATGAAGAATTAAGTGAGGAGAGCCTGGCCACTCTCCTGACATTATCCTCAGGCATCAGCAATCACACAATAATTTACCAGCTGATGTTTTGTTAGGGCGTTTATTCTGTAACCACAAAGTCCACGAGGACTGATGGAGATACTGATATCTTGTGGATTTACTTCTATGAAGTGGGATTTTTCTAAAGTGCCTCAATAATTTAGGAGTTCAGCCTTATTGAAAAGCATTCGGGTAGCTTTGGAAATCCCATTCACGACTCTCCATTATGCTTTACGAGCCTGCAGCCCTCAACGGGGATGTTATTTCATGCTCTAGGTAACAATGTAAAACTCTGTGGTTTTTAGCACCATACTGGCTTTTCACCGGGAGAACAATTTACAGAGATATTATTGCTATAGTGGACTCAATTCCCTGTGCCTTGTCTGGAGCCTTCCTGCTGTCACCTTTGGTTTTTCCTCAAAGCTTCAAGGATTTTCTAGCAGAGATGGGGCGGCTCTGCTGCAGCTCCGGGCTCTGCTCTCGAGTCCGCCGTTACCTGCCGGGGGTCTTCGGACAAAACAGCTCTTTCTGTCTGTGTTTGCATCTCTCTAAAATAGAGATATTGGCACCAACAGGGGCAATGGATAGGGTGAGAGGGAAGCTTTTGGGGAAACAGAGGCTGCAGAACTGCAGAGCATTCTTAGCTGTTATTGGCTATTCAAGTTTTAATGAAAAGTCAGATTTTAAAATCTTTTAGAAAAATTGTCCCACTTCTTGCTACAGAAAGTGGCAGATATCTCAAAATTTTCAGTCTTTTTTTTTAAAGAGAAAGTTTAGAAAGGAAAAGATTTTTTTCTTTTATTTTTTTAAGGCTTTTTCTGTGTGTTTCCAGCCACTTTGTCCCCCAAGAATGGGTTGGCTGTCTTTTGCCGTATATCCATACCAGTGCCGAGAAACTGGGAACTTTTATTTCTTCATTTCTGGTCCCTCCTGTGCTTGAGCTACCAGAAATGCTGAGCACAAAGTTGAAGCTTTCTGTGCACTGTGTAGTGTAAATACTGTTGGAACAAACATGGGTGTAAAATTTGGGAGTAACACAAATTCAATTTTTTTTTTTTTTCCAGGACATGGAAGCTCCTGCCTGTGAATTTAATACCAAAGACAATCAAGATCTTGGTGACAGACAGAAGGTCAGTCTTTCAGCTTTGTTTAATCCAAAACTTAACACTCATTGTGTTGATGTCTTCTGCTTTACAAAAGGAAAATATGCACCCTGGTTGGCAAAAATTAGTCGTTATCGTTGCTGAGATGAACTATGACAGAGGTAGCCAGACTGGGGTGATGTTTTTGGTACTGGTCCCAGGTGTGAAACCCAAACTCAGCTTTACTTGAAACTCAAGTTCAGGATCATACTCTGGTTCAGGATCATACACAGGCTCTTCGTGTAGCTGTTTGGGGCAAGATGCAAAAATGGATATAGGCATTTTGGTTTGATGCTTGCGTCTGAGAGTGTAAGTCTTGCCAGTATGCCTTAAGTTCTTCTTCCCTTACCCAGATCTCCTTTGGTAATACGTATGTTCCTGCTCCTTTTTTATAAGGGAACAAAGAAGTGGTGTTTTAGGACACTCTGTGTGGTCTGTGGATTCTGTCTGGATTAGGACAAGTATTTAAAAACAAACAAGCCTCCCTTGCAAATATTTGTTTAAATGTTTCTTTTTACTGTTTATATTCCGTGTGCATGTGGGATGTGGAAAGATGCATTTTAAGCCAAACAGTGACAAAGGTGATGGCTTTGCCATCTAACATTTCAACATAACAACTTCAATTTTTTTTTTCTCAGAACAGCCTTATTTATAACAGAGGAGTGTAAATGAGAATAAGAAAGAAAATGCATCTTCATGTGCCAGTTTCTATCACCTTGCTTTCAAATTTAGCTTGCTGGTTTTAATCAGCTCTGTTTCCCTAGAAGGCCCTTTAGCTGTTCTGTCACAGTTTGTTTCTACACATGGATTTGACCAGCCTTCAATTAAAATAGGCTGCATATCAGGGTTTTTCATAGCATCACTGGGGGAGATTTTAGGGTTTTTAAGTTGTTTGTGTGCATGTGTGTGTATATACATTCCTGATACATTTACACATATAAAACATGAAATACATTTGTATATTATTTAGATATGTATTTTGCAGTAACCTAAATGGCAGTCCCAAATCTGTCAGCTCTCAATCCCGGCTATTTGGCTCAGGGCAGGAACAGTGTGGTTACCCCTTAGCAGATGCTTTTAATCGTTGGTCCAAAGCCCACAGGAACCCATGGAAGTTTGGATAAGATATTTTGTTTTGATGATAGATGAAGTAGAAAAATCAAACAAAATATCTGAAGGCTGTCCCTAGGCAATAGCAGCATAACCGGAGCATCTGGTATTCCCTACAGCAACAAGGTGTTTCAAAAGAAAATGCAGTGAACACCAGAAATCATTACTGAAGTAAGGACTGTCCCAGCAGCTCCAGGATTTCAGTTAACAAACAAACAAAAAAAACCCAAACATTTTTGCTCAGATAATGTTTTGTTCACTCCAGTGACCCCTCTACAGCCAGCAGGCTCCACTGGGTAGATGACTTCTCTGCTATTTATTGACCTTGCTGTCATGGATCAAGCCAAACCCTCTGGTTTGTCAGTGCTGCAAGCCAGAAATGATGGTTTAACGGCTGTTAGTGTAGCTTTTGTGTATGGAAAGAACTGAGGAGAGTTGGTGCTGCTAAAGGACTGTTTTCTTAAAGGCCTTGGAAAGAGAAGTTGTTTAATAAAGCTCTTGTGTCTGTCCCGTGCATGTCGAACTTAGCATCTTTTATTGAGAAGGTTATCTGTAATGCGTGCCATTTTCACAGGTAGGTGCAGACTGAGTTGCTCCAAGTAGAAAAATAGCATTACGTGTAAGAGAAGCTTTAGAACACAAGAATTGCTTTAAGCCCTACTTCTGTGTCTCATCAGCATGAGGGAAACCTCAGTTCCCATGGGTGAAATCGGAGGGTGCCTGCTCTGGGAAGGAAGGACAGGCATTTAAAGCAGGACACAGCCCTGCAGACTAAGCAAGCACCAGCTTTATACCCTTGTGGATAATCAAACCTAATTGACATTGCAATGTGTGCTTGATTTTTACTAAGACTTAGATCACAGGGCTGGAAGGAGCCTCAAGTGTTGCCATAGCTCCCCTCGCTGCTCCGGTAATGGACCAGCTGTGCCTTTCCCTATAATTTCAGCTCCTAATGCCTCATCCAGGTTTGAGAGGGCAGAAACTTTTGCCTCTTCATTTTGAGCCTGAAACGAGGGCTGAGCTATCGGCCTCCTGTCAGGGTGAAGGAGGTAACCTTCCTCCTGATGGTGTCCTCATGAATAATTCCTTTGCTCACCCACTTGATTTCAGGTTTCCCAAAATAACTGCCACTTTTCACACTGAGAGCGAGCAGTCCTGGGGAAAATAAAATACATTAAACAGCTACACCACCTTGAGAGAGCCCTGAGCGAGTTGGTGATTAAAAAAAAATGGCAGAAGAGGTTCTGTAGGAAATTTTGAGAGTTGATGGGGAAAACACCATAATCCTTCCATACTCCCATTTGCTGTGAATATCTGCCTCGGTTGCTTCTTTTGAGATGTGAGTGTCTTCTGTCTGTGAATCCACGTTCATGGGAGCTGGGATCTTGGGGGGATGATCTGGGCGATACTCAGCACAGCTTGATCTGCTGTCGGGATCCGTCCTGCCTGCCTGAACAGCTTTTGCCCTTCAGACAATTCAGAATTTCCTTTCTGAGTGTGACTCCCCTCTTCAGATGTGCTGTACAACGTCTCTCCACTGGATGCCCACTGAATGCCTAATTTTTAACCACTCTGTCTGTCAGATCCACAAAAGCTGTTACTGGAGGTGTTTGCATAAAAGAGCTCCACCATAGGTATCTGAGAGCAGCTGGCAATGCTCTAGACAGTATCCAGCAGTGCTGATCGAGGCAGGATGCTTTAGTCTTCCTGGCTTAATGGCTATGTGCATTTTCTTAATGCACCCTCCCCCTCAATTGCCTCCTAAATTAGCATGCAGGATGTGCCCAGCCTTGGAGAGAAAAGGAGTTTGGAACCTCTTCAATTCAGACAAGACAGGTTGTGATGTTATAGTCAGATTTGCATTTTATTTTCATAGAGAGATCAGAGGAGAGTGTGGGCTCAGCCTTGGGCTCTGGCTGGGATCGTGCAACGCAGACTGGGGCATGTGGGGAAGACGATGGCTTTGCCTTGTACAACCCTACTCAGCACTGTGAGCCCAGCCTGGGTTCAGCCTTGCCTCTGGCATGAGGTGAAACATGTTCACAGTGGTTTTGTCTTGTTTGCACTCCCCAATAACAGTCCTCAGAGGTGGTTTAACCAACTGGACAATGCTGGCATGGAGCAGGACTCCTGTCATACCCCAATGGTGGAGAAAGGGAGTGCACTTTGTGACGTGCAGTTGGTTGTTAGAGCTGGACACAGTGCGGTGGAGTTCAAAACATCAAATGTTTGGATTGACTTGTGTGGCTGCTAAAATCAGTAGAATTTGATGGCCACTGCCTGCTAAAGGCTTTTAGCTGCCTGCTGTGAGATATGGCCTGTTCTACATGAATAAGGCTCCCTGAGAGACCTGACCACAGCTGAGGTCCTTCATGTCTGGATCAAAGCAGACCAAGAGATGTGAGTCTCCCAGGTAACTGGTACCCCTTTGAGGGAGAGGCAGTCACATTATTGTTCAGAGAAGAGTCAGTGTGTGCTGCTCCAGTCTCCACTGGGCATCTTTAGTAGCTGATGTGTTTCCCAGTTATGTGAGTGTTTAAGACACTGGATGATTTCTCCATCAAAGTTCTCTGCATGGTTAATGGCCACACTATAGAAGTGTAGCACTTGTGACGTTTGATGTTGTTTTTTTCTTCTGTCCTTCACCTCTCCTACCCTCCAATGCTGTCCTTTTCAATCTAAAATCAGTTTGGCTTTAGGTTAAGGACAGTCCATAACAAGCAAGAGCAGAAATTCCATAGGAGAGGGTACATCAGGCAAGAGAGCCCCAGCCTGCTGCTGACATCTTTACCCTGTGATCTACCTCTCTGTCTCACTCCTGGGTCTGCTGTGCTTTCTTGGGACGCTCACCAGTAACACGCATGCTTTGTGTTAAACACACAACTGCTCTTCAAGAATTCACGCTTGAAATCACAGGTATTTAGAGGTGTTTGTGCCCTCAGGAGCTGGGGTTGCAGGGCAGGAGATGTGTTTCCCTGGGAATATGAGTGTGCATAGCATTTAGTACACCGTGTTTTCTTGCTTTGATGGCAACCTCTGGTGTTACTGGAAACTTCGAGATGAGATGGGATAATGATAATAGTGGAAAAATGCTAAAGGATGATTTGCTTTAATGAGTGCAGATACAGAGTGAAGCAAGTACTGTTTTGCTACTGTGGCTTACTGAAAACTAACCACATAATAACTAGATGTTAGTGCTTGCAGGGCTCGTGGTGCAGAGGTGCAAATAACTGATTCCAAAGTTGATATAATCAAAGAATAAAAGAAGATTGAGTGTTATAGGTTAAGTTGTTGTAAATTAAAGCAGCTCTGCTGATCTGATTGCAGTTGTTCTGGGTTTTTGCAAATGTAAGCGAGAGGAGTTGGGTCTGTTTCTCCAGATGATGATTGGTCAGAAAATGCCATTTTCTGGTATGTGAGTAAAAGTGAGTGGGGCAACTTGGCCTTTGTAACAGACAGCATTTCCTGTTGGAGTCTTTCTGTGTGTACTGTGAGCCAGACAGACCTGTTGTCCTCTTACAAACTGCAAATTACACAGGCAAATGTAATTACCCATTCTCTTTGTTATTAGTGTGCAGCTAGGAAGCTTCAAGCAATCGTCCCTTTCTTGGTATTTCAAAGCTTACGCGCAAGATGCATCCTTGATATTGAACACAATGAGATGTCCTTTTTTTTTTTTTTTAAATTCAATTAAACATTTGCCTACTGTGACTCTTTATTCACTGCAAATTGTCTCTGTAAATAATCTTCATCAAAAGTCAGAACCAATCCCCATTAGTTGTTTAGATTAATTAATGAGTCCCCCTGGAGCCACCCAAATGAATTCAATTTAAACGTCAACAACTTGGCTATGGAGTTTCCCAGGTTGGCATTAAGACAATATTAAACCTGCAATAAGTCACATTTAAAATGTTAATTCAAAGAAGCTCTCCATTTAGAGCATTTAATTAAATCCTTAAATAAACTGCATGGGCTCAATACCAGATGGTTCTGCATCTTCATTGCAGCAGAGAGCCTTGAAGTCATTGAGGAAAGTAATATTGGAGGCATGGTGAAGATAACCAGGATATATAGTGTAATAAAATCTAATCTTGTTTCCAGCAGGGAGATTCAGTGTATGTACACAACCTAGGCTAAAATTGTAAGTTAATTACATTAACCCCAGTGTACTCTGGTATCTGAGCAGCCAGAGATGAAATTAGTCTTTTTCCTATCATAAGATTCTTTTCAACTTCACTATATTAATTTTTAGCCAAATACTTACTCATAAGGAAAATTGAAGTTAATGTAACCAAAGACAAAGTAATGCAGTCTTAATATTCTGAAGGGATTATGGAGGGCCGTGAAAATACACTTTGCAAATGTCACTCACTTTGAATGGATTTGCAGTGGGAAGGTGGGGGAAAAAGAATTATGGCTGTGATCCACACCGTGCTGGGGTTTAATAAAAGTCATGATTTCAGAAATGCGGGCCTTAGGAAAGGAAAAAAAAAAAAAAGATAAAGACCTCTGTCTGAAGGCCCAGTTTCCTTGATAAGATGTGATGAGTTGCCTCCTCTGCCAGATGGCAGAGATATTAGATCTTTGAAATCAAGCTGAAATTCTCGAAGTTTGGGTTAGGATACTTCATTCAAATATATATATGTTTGTGGAGGGGTTTTGGTCCTTGTTGCAAGAAACATCCTTTTTACACTACCTGTTTGCCTGGTAAAAGTTCTTGCAAAAAGTAAAGGCAAAGACCCTTTTCCCTTGGTAAAAACTCAAAATTGCACTGGGAAGATAAGGTGGGGTTTTTTCTGTTTGTTTACTTGTTTCTTTAAAAGTTGAGTCTGGGACTAGAGTCCTTGGGTACAAGTGTCTTGATGCCACTGGTTCAAAAAATGTTCTTCAGTTTCTGTCTTGCCTCTAAAAATCTGACATTTTCCAAGTGCCTTGAGTGCCTCTTCTCTGTGTTTGATGCAGCCTCCTCAAGCAGCTCGCTGTCGCTGCAAGTAGCAGATCAACACTCTGGGTCTCAGCTCAAGAACTGAAAGTCAACACGAGAAGACTTAGTTTGTTCCTTCCCTGCAAGCTGTAAAACAGGGATGTTATTAACGCAGCTCAGCAAAGGGAATAACTTTTTCTCTTAATATTCAAGAAAGTGTAATTCAATTTCCAAAAACATGAGTTTCCTTCTGTGGGGTAATAAAACACATCAGGGAGGAGAAATTACCCTGCTGTCATGGCAGGGCAGAATTGCACTGTTTGGGCTTTGCTGGGATGCCTACAGGAGTCCAGGTAGAGGACTTGAGCCACGTCAACAGTGCAAATTTTGCATGTTTGATTGCACAAAGGAATGGGGTTGGCGGGGAGTGGTCTGAGCCTGTTCATGCTACTTGCCCCATCCTGGGGTTGAAAGGACCCAGAAGGGTGGCTTTTCCTTGGTGAGGCTTTATAACTCTTGCTCTCCATTCTCTCCTTGCCCTGTCCCATGGTGCTGGAGATGACTTGGCCACACGCCTGTTGTTACAGCTCTGAGTGATGCTGCTGGTGCCTGGGCTCCACACCGCCAAGATGTGGTCACCCCTGCAAAGTGGCTCCTTCCTGGTGCGCCCTGGGGGATGGAAACACCAAAGCTTTGTTACTTGGGTAATCGCAAGCTCCTGAGGTGCCCCAAAATTGGAGGAACTGCTGTAATAACCCCTCTGGTGTGGCTCCTCGTGGTTTGAGCCACTTCACAGGAGGAGCTGACTGCACTGAAATTAGCCATGAGAAATTACTTTACATAACTTAAAGGTAGTAAGAAACCTCAAAACTTTCTCCTCCATCCCTACCTGTCTCTTTCTTCTCCCTCCAAGGAAGCGAGAGCCATTTGGTGACCTGAAAACAGCTGGGGGCTGGTGGATAGTGCAGCCCTGTACCGCCACTTGCAGACAACCAGCTCTGCAAGCTTTCGGGGAGCAGCAATGCCTCTGCTGCATCAGGTCGCACCCAGCTCCCTCCCCGCAGGGTGCTCTGAGGAGGCTCAGAGAGGGAGACAGGGGCTGGCTGGGGCAGATTGGGGCTGAATTGGGCCAAGTACTGCTATAGCCATGGTTCGTTTACCTACGTGCGTAGGAGTGACAAGATGAGCTTGTAAAACTTTCCGTCTCTTGTTTGCTTAGAGAAGCCTCAACTGAAACACTCTGGAAATCCCCCAAATCCTGACCCACATGAAAAAATAGCTCCAGTTTGAACAACCCCCAGACTGACAATTTCAGAATTATTTAAAACTGAAAGTTTCTGATTGCAGCAGTCTCCCCAGTTGGTCTGTGTGCTGGGAATGGGGGCCAGCAGCACATATTGTGTCTGGAGTTTGCTTTTGAAGGGATCCCCTGTGGGATTAGCTTTCCTCTTGGTGTGCATCATATTAATTGGGAGATGTTCTCCACCAAGGAAGATGTTAGAAAGCATAGGTGAATTTTACCTGTTGTCTTCCCAGATATTTTTTTTTTTAATCTGAGGATCACTGCTTGATCACGTGCATGCCCAAGAAGGTTTGAAGCACTCTGATCACCAAGGGGCTGGCTGGTGGGATATCCTCCCTGTCAGGAGCTCCTTACAGCCCAGTGGATGGGAAACTTTACAGACTGGGAGCAGGGAGAAATGCAGAAATTATACTTTTTTTTTAGGCCCTGCCAGCAGAGTAAATTAAGCAAGGCCTGCTCACTAAGATGAAGATGGTGCTTGTCTTCCCATTCTCATACAGCACTGTGCAGTTCCCAGCCCAGGTAATTCCCAGCACAGGACTTCTTGCACTGGGTTTTGCTTTATTGAAGCTTAGTGCTAAATTCCTTAGGTTTCGTGCTGTCTTCAGTGAACTGAAAATAAATGCTGTCTGTCTGTCTCGGGTGTTGCCCCAGGTCGCAGCTGCAGGAGCTTGCGCTGAATTGCTGAGATGTGTGCAGGCTTCTGTCTGTGCTGCACAGCACCCCGGGCGTCTGATTAAATCCTGCCCGAGGTGGTGAGTGCCGTTTGCTCCCTCACTCAAGCATTGCAAGCCTCGCTCTCCACTTTTAATGTGGTCCTTGCAACCATAACAGCTAATAGTGTCATGATTAAACATGAGAAGGGTATTCAGAGCAGTGTGAATGTGCCAGTATCTTTATTAGCATGGGGCAACAGGAATGGGGAGGTTCTGGGAATGGTCCTGAAGGGCTTCTCCCTTCCTTCAGGGATGATGGATTAGAAGAAGGCATGGGATTTACTTGGTTGTAGGGAGCTGGATTTGGGAGTTGGTGTCTTGGTCATTGGAGACACAGCCTGGTTTTATTTATTGCTTAATGAGGATTCATGTAATAGCAATGTTAGGCAGTTCTCCATGTATTAAAGACAAAATCTTGCTCATCTCTGCCTGGTGCCTCTAGCACTGGTGTGCGCTCTTACCTTCTTGCTTGCTCTGTGTTGGGCTCTGCTGGTTTGCTGCATGTTTATATCCTGTGGCTGGTGCTCTGCTGTCTGGGGCTTGATTAAGTTAGCTGATGCTATGGGGATACAAAACCAATGAGGAGAAAAAAATAAGCCCAGAATGATGCTTCCATTACCAAGTAAGCTGTTTCCCTGGCAGCACAAAGTTCTCGCGATGCAGCTGCTCTTGGATTGCCCTTCCCTGCCCTCAAATACCCCTTCTGAGCTGCTGAGACAGCAAATTCTGGCCAGAGGCAATGGGAACCACCACTGTTGGTACAGACCTGGCCTGGGAAGCAAAAGGATGAGTTACACTGGTGCAGCTGTTGGTGGATTTTTTAAAAATTATTTTTCCTTTTATGAGTTCAGCTCTGTCCAATTTCCTTCCTGCCAGATCTGTCATTTTGAGCTGCTTCTCCTCCAGGTCTCTGCCTGTGCGTCTCTGCCATGGAACGCACGTGTGAACGCGTGGCAAAATGTTGTGCCAGCAAGTTGGAAGAGGTACTACAAATGCCATTCATTGTGCTGGCTGAAATCCTAAAGAGCTGGCAAGCTCTGCATTTCCTAACACCATTTTTAAGTGTCAAAGCTGTATAAAAGCTTATCCAGCAATGGAGTCTCAATGGCACAACTCTGATTAACAAGCTATTGTGCATTTAGTGATGCCTTTTACAGTTTTGCTTGACCTACATGTCAGCAGTCCCCTTCCCTCGCCACACATGGCTGCAGCCGCAGCGAGCTGGGTGTTAACCATGGAGCCACCTTGGGCTTTGGGGAAGTTTTTGGAATCACATCTAGCTGGTATTTACCTGCAATTTTCTCTGTTTGACTCCAGCAATTATGTTTGTCCTTTCTTCTGCTGATCTCTGCTTACCCTCAGTTCTGCTGCTCCCCTTGCTATATGAAGTGGTAGGCTAGGTTATATTTAAAGCCTCTTTTATTTCTCTAGGGCTTGCTGGGAAAGGATTTATAAGTGTCTTAATTTCACAGTACTTGGGGCAGGGGAGTGCTTGCTTGCTTCCTGATGGCTGAAATAACTCCTATTATTTGGATGTGTTCTTAGTCTTCCCAGTTATTGGTATTTAGGATATTATATTTGTAATTTTAAAAAAAAATTAACTGATCATGCAACAGGAGCAATGATGTACACACAACATAGTACCCAAATTACCAAATACAGAGGTCCCGGATGAATGAACACCTAAAGCCACAGATTCACTCTGTCTTGCTCCCTCACCCCCAAACAGCATTTAGGATGAAAATATGCTTGGCTCTGACAAATAGCCGTGGCTCTGACAGCGAGACTGCACTGGACAAAAGGTGGGGACATACTGGCACAGTAAGTTCAGTCACCAAGCAATTCTCTGCTTCTGCTGGCCACCCAGCTTCCCAGCCACTGTACTTCAGTGGGAGTTCCCAGAGTTTGCTCCTGGTTTTTCTTACTTCTTAAATAAAGCACCATGATGTCAATGATTAAGGATTGCTATGGGTCTGTAATAGCCACATATGATTTCTTTTTCATGTAGGTGAGCCCCAAAGTCATTTCAAATGAAGTAAAAGATATAGCAGATCTTGCCTGTTAAATACTCTGCTGCCCCATGGTGTCTGTGCTATTATTAGTAGGGAGGATTTTTGAAAGCATTTTGCTGGCTCAATTCTTTTCTTGGTGAAGTCAATGGCAAACCTCTGCTTGCCTTCAAGGGTAATAATAAGCTGCTGTTGTGTCTAGCTGAAAATCCTGTCTGTTGTGGGTAAAGTCAGGATGTCTTGCTGGTGTGTTGTTCCTGTTGCCTAAACAAAACACATCCTGAAGTATTGATAGTAAATAAATATTTTAGCAAAGACATTTTTGTTGCTTTGACTTTTTTTTCCCATCCCAGCTGCATTCTTCTAAAAGGAAGTAGCAGCGAAATGGTTGAGAGATTCCTATTCAGCTAATTTTTCCCCTGAGTAGTTACTGGAGTGGTTGCAAGGTGCAGTTTTGTTCATCCCATTCAAAAAGAGGTCCCACAGCTCACAGAGGGAGTGCTGCGGCGTTGTCCAAAGGCAAATAGAAAAGTGGAAAGAATAATTTGTGTGGGGTTTGGGGCTGGTGTTGGATCACTTTATAATCTGCAAAATAAGTTTCAAATGAGATGTAAACCCAAGATTCTCCTCACCTGTGGTCATTAAATGTCTTATGGCATTTTTCATAAGACCAGGGGATCTTAGTGAAATCCCAACTCGATTAATTATATACTGTTTGCCTAAAGTTCTTCCTGCAGTTGCAAGTAGATGCAGCATCTTTCCCTCCTTTCTGTGTTGTCAATTAGAGTGCAGGCTTGTTAGCTGGTTTATTATCTGTTTCCTCTTTAAAGAGGCTCAGAGGTGGTTTTGTCAGTGCTGAAGGAAGTATACAGTAAATAGTTTGTATACTGGAATATTGTGCTTAGGAAAGACTTTAGGAGATCTGTGGATGAAAGTTTCTGCTTGTGTGCTTTTTTTATTTTCCCCCTTAATAAGGGCAAGCATAGCAAATATATCAAAGGTATCAACGACCAAGCACCTGAGTCCACCTGTGGCTGGAAAAGCAGCCTAGGAACTCATCTGTAAGACGTGACTGACTTGTCAGCTTGCTTTTTCTCCTCCTGTGCTTGCATCTTCCCTTATCTGTGTGTGGCTGCAGGTAACACCTGGCTCGCAGTAACAACAAATCTCAAAGGGTTTTGCTCAGCATGGTGGAAATGGCGAACGGGGCCTGCAGCAGTGACAAAGACCTCCTGTTGTAGTCTAAAGGTTCCCACACAACATTGCTGAGGTTCTCCAAAAAGTTTAGCCAGTAGTTCCATTTACAAAATCATTACTTTTTTTCATTCTTGAATTTGAAGGTAAAATTTGCAATTATTGCTATCGCAGTTCTACGATAGATGTAGACTGCCCTGTCCTAGGCACTGAGAAAATGTGGTTCTTCGCTCTTTGGGAAACTGGAAGCACTGGAGACCTTCAGTGTGGGGCCAGTGCCAACTGCCCATGTGGGATCTTGCTCATGTAATGCTCCCGACTCAGCAACAACGACAGGCAAATGGTGAACACAACACAGTGAATGCCAGTTCTGTGCAGTGGCCTTCCCTCCAAACCACTCTTTAAATACAAGTCCATGAAACACACAGATCTGTGGCTATCTTCTCTTGTTGCCATCAAATGCTTGTGTGCTTGTACGTATTCCCCCAGAGGAAATATTTTTTTTCTGGGTCTTTCTGTTGCATCTGTCTCCATCTCTCTCATGTCAGGCTTGCTGCTTTTGCTTCATGAGCCAAAACAGAAGCGAGGTTATTAGCTTCTTGAAAGGGAGAAAACATCTTGGAGTGCTTTGTTATGTGAACAATAAGTGCTCCTGCCCACAGGCATTAGTGCAAGTGGTGAACAAGCTAGTTAATTATATTGAAATCAATGCTATTGGCTTAGATTTAAAGCTCCATTCTCCTTGCATTGACTGTGTCCTTCCCATTACAGCCTGTGCCTTCCCAGACCTCATGCCGAAGGCAGCTGCTGCTGGGCTGCCCTGCAAGCCACTGCCATGGTGGAGGTCAGTGTTTGCCCACTTTGAGCCCTGGCCAGCCCAGGGAAGACGTGCAGCTCCAGATGTGGGTTTCAAATTGTACCCTTTGCCCCAACCTTTCTCCCAAAGGCTAGGGCACAGGCATTTGGGGCAACCTTAGGAGTTAAGGTGTTGCACAGAGGATTTGGCAGCCCTGGTACAAGCAAGTAGGCAATAGCAGGGCTGATCCGCACCTGCATGCCACTGGGGTCCCAGTGCTGACCTGCTCGTCCGAGTGACACTAGGAAAGGAAGATTTCTTGACACATTTGTGGCATGTCAAGCACAGCTCAGTTCTGGTAGCTTCTCCCACCTTTGACTAATTGCTGACCTGACATCTTTCTGATAGTGACCTTGTTTCAGCTAGTAATTCAAATATCTTTCAGTGTCAGAAATAATAAGTGCCACAGTGAGATGAACAAGCAGAGCTTAAGTTGAGCACAGATTAATGGGGTTTTAATATTCCTAATTTAATCACTCCTTTCTGTCTGAATGTGTGCAACATGATGTAGCAGCTAATTATTTTTTTAACCATGATGAGGATCTTTCCTAATCATTTTTATATTTAACATGAATGAAGGGAGGGCAGTGATTAATGAGGGAATAAATCTTACGAAACAGAAGCAAGCACATGATCAGTTAACAATACAGCTGTCTGATTTTTTTTTTTCCCTTTCCCTGTACTGCAAATACTTAACCAGCTGCACCTTCTTAGCTAGATAGTGAGTTGTCTTCAGCCCTAATGAAAGACCTGAAACTTTACTTATCCCTCTGGTGTTTCTGTCGGCATCTCTCTGCGTGATCATCTTTGTGATGAATGCAGAATTATTTTTCTTTAAAAAAAAAATTGTCCCACTAGATACGTTAATGGTTGGCTAGATGTCTTTTCAAATATTTGTTCCTGACAGGGTGCTTGGAATTGCAGATGAGAAGCAAACCAGCTCTCAGCATCTGTCTGTTGCTACTCTACGTTTCCATTGTGTGAATGGAGACAAAGCCAGGCAATTCAAAGCTTAAGTGGATGCTCTTGAGATATTTTTTCCCCCCACTCTTCCCTTCTTTTTCCCACATTTGGCTGCTTCTCTCTAAATTCTGTTTTTTCCTCCATCCCTCAATCCCCATGTGCTGGTTTTGGGATTCTGTCTTCTTCCTGCAATTCCTCCCCTCCCTCCCCCTCAAGTCCCTTTGTGCATCCTCGCTGATTGGTAATTTTAGGGTTTTTGCTGAGCTCTCAGGCTGTAGGATAGCTCAGGGTTGCAGGCTATGATGATCAGAGGTGTGGTGTGGGGCTTTTTCCCACCGTTTGAGTGCAGCTTGATGGTTTGATGTGTCAGCTGATTGCATGAGTCTGATGTGCATAGTCTGTGCTCATGGTTTTGTTGTTACAGGGTGGTTTTGTGCGCCGGCTGTTTTGGGGAGGCTTATTTGAGCCAGGTGCTGCACATGCTGCAGTGAAGCCTTTGCTCAGCCAGGCAGTGATGGCTCGCTGCAAACTGAGCCTCCTGCTGAGGATCTGGGGTTTGCTCGTGGAAAGCCATAGCTGTGAACCCAACCGTGTCCCTCCATTAACTATGGCCATGGATAATCTGTAGTATAATCCAGAAAAGAATTGGGGGTTTTGCTGGAATTTGGGGGGGGGGGGGGGGGGGGGCAGGGAGACTCTGTGAAAATGCTCCATTCAGCTGTGGAGATGATTCAATGGGTTTCTTGGCAGTGCGAGGTCATTTTGGATGCATCTTTTCTCACCAGCTAACAAGCAGAATTTTAATAACCAATCAAGATGAGCTGTGCCCGAGCAGTGCTGGCAGCTACCCTCTAACCTTGGTGTCTTCTGCAGACTGTAAAATTGATCTAATTGGCTAAAAAGGAAAGATAGGCTTAAATACAACTTCTGTTGCTTAACACCTTGTCATTTCTTGTTTGTCGAATAAAGAGCACCAAGCTCAGGGAATCAGTGTTTCAGATGCCAGTGACACATACCAAGGGCTTGATGGATGCTTGGGAAGTTTGGGCTCCCGTCGTGCAGCGCTCTGTACAAGCAGGCGGAGTCCTGAAGGGCTGTGGGCTAACGCAGTGCGGAGACGTGGGCAGAGGGATGGAAGAACCTAGGGAAATAAGAGTGTGCTGTGGACCAGTTCCTAAAATTAAGGCTTTTTTTCTGGCGAGGCGCTTAATTAAAATTTTGGTCTTGCAGATCAGATATAATTCTTGCAGCATAAACATTATTCAATCAAAAGAAAAGCAGAGGGAAGATGGTTGTTTGCTGATCTAAGATAGGTAACGCGCGTTAGGAGCAGAAGTTAGCTCGCCAGATCCTGTTTATGTGAGCCCGTAGCTAGCAGCAAAGATCCCTTCCCTTGGTAAGGGAAAGGAGAGACTCAAGCCAGGAGCAAAATTATTTCCAAATAGTTTTTTCTCTAAGACTTTTTTTCATGAGGCTTCCTCAGCCACCTTCTGTAGCATTGCAAATGGCAGTGGCATAATTGCATTTGTCTTCCAAACTGTCTTTCCTTGAGGGCAAGCTCCACTTTGGCCTTGATTCGATTGTGTACTTTTAATCTCGAAGAAAAGCTAATGCATAAGTATTCATTACAAAATTGCATTTTATATGATCAACGTCCCCTCTTATAATTACAGGTTCCAGCTGAATGTCATTTCTTTCCTCTATACTTCCAGCTCCCTTACAGCATAAGTGTCTTGTACTCCTGAAGCTTCTCTGCATTCATGTAATAAATAAATAATCACACCTTTTCTGCTGTCAAAGCTGAAAGCATGCACAGCTGTTTGCCACAAGATACACTGGGACTGCAAGGTACAATATTTCTTAATTAAACTGACCTGAGATTGTTGTTGGTTTTTTTTCTTTTTTTTTTTTTTTTTCTTTTAAAGCAGCTTCATTAGATCAGGAACTTAATTGCAAATGACTAGACAAGCTCTGCTCTTGTTTACTGGGAAAGGTTAGAGTATTTCTCACTGGGGATTAGACCCTGGGAGGCATTTTGCAGTTTGATTTCTGTGGGGAAGGTTTTAGGTGTGCTCAGAGTATCTTAGTGCAAGGCTCAGAATTAGCAAAATAATTAGAAGTTCAAAGCAGAGAGGGGGGCTGGGTCGAAGCCCAGCCAACCTTTTTGATCTTATAAGCCACATTGCAAAATCTGCACGGAGTTGGGAGAAACAGGACATGGAAAGGGAGCTCTAGAAGCAGAATCGGGGGGTGACAGGTTTCCATGCTGCTATAGTACAGGATGGGGAGCAGCTGGACATCTGCCTGTAGCCAGCTGGCAGTAGACTTCCACTGTCTCTGCTGACCAGCTCCCTCCCGCAGACGGGAGTTGCATTGCCCCACAGCCCTCATGCCAGCACAGCCCTATACTAATGAGGTCCCAGACCAGGGGCTATGGCTGAGCTACCTGGTGGCCTCTGTCACTCGGTCTGTGTCACAGAATTAATCTGTTGGTAACATCCCTGGTGTGATACTGCTATTATGAGCACCATTAGCACAGGACCTTTGCAGCCTCCATGCTTTTTGTGGTTGTCTTTCTTGACCTCATGAAGAAGGCATCTTGAAACAGGACTCTGCAAGGAAAGGGAAGCCTGGTTCCCCTGTGGTGTAAGCAGGTGAGACAGTTACCTGCTATTGAGGGCTCCTGAGGGTATGAAAATTTTGAAAGAGGGTGACTTTGTGTTGACCACTGTGTCCCGTCTCTTTGTGCTCTGTACCTAGTACTGATACAGGAGCAGTTCAAAGACCTGTATTCAAGTGGATATTCTAGATGATGATTTTTCCTACTATGCTTTACCTTCATAAAGCAAGGTTTGGATGTCTGCTGACCGTCAGTGCCTCTTCCTATCTACATGCTGCACTTGGTATTTGTATGTGAAGGCAGGGATGGTGTCTGCCTGGTGGAGCTTTGCGCTGGTGGTCTGTGCTTGGTACCATGAGGCAGCAGTCATGATGGGAGACTTCAGATCTCATCACTTGTAAAAGTGTGCTGAAAATGATGTAGCAAATGCAGCAAAAGCATCAGCTTCCCTTGCACTGCCCAGCTCTGTGTTGATTTGCCTTGGCTTGGAGCAGAAGCCAGCCTCTCCTAGGGTCACCCCATGGGACAGACGGCACAGTGGCTGTTCCCACTCCTTCCTGCCCTTTGCAGAAGCTGCCAACAAGGCGCCTGCTGAGATGGACGATATTACGGTTATGTTAAGACAGTTGCAATGCAACCAAACTCTTCATCTCCCTCTGCAAAACTGAGCACAAAACTGAAGGCAAGTTTTAATCTCTATCAACCAGAGAGGTATCCGTGCTGTTTGTCTGAAGGCAAGAGGATCTGCAACCTTATTTCTTCCCTCTTTTAGGCTTTTGCCCCTCCGGACTGTAAGAAGTCTGAGTAATTCATGTCCCTTATTAGTCTGTGCTGGGGAAAAGAGGGGTTTGAGATCCTTGCGTGACACCCGAGTTCTGCTGCACAACAAATATAGTCGAAAGGCTTTGTCGTATATAACTCACTTGAAGCGAGAGCATTCAGGTAAGGAAATGAAGGGCTGCAGGGCTCAGCTGTGCAAGAGGAAAATAATTAGGGTATGTTTATTTCATGCTCAAACCTACAGAGGTGAAAAGCAAGGGACGGAGAGACTGGTTCAGAGGGAGCTGGGGGTTGGGAGGGCAGGAAGGAAAGGATCTGACATGGGAGTGAATTAAACCTCTCCAAAAGACTCCTATCGTTGGGATAAATCCCCCCTCCCTCCATGTTCCTGCTCTAATGGAGGATGATCTCTGCCTTGTTGGCTTTTCCTTTCAAGGTCTCGGGATCTCTTGTTTTCAAAAGCAGCGCTGGAGCTGCTGAGGGAAGGGTACACTCTTTAAAAGGTGCCAGGGGAAGAACATCTAGATTTCTAGGGGTTTCAGGTTTGCTAGCATAAAAGGGAGAAGAGTATCTTCCAAATGTGAAATAAGCCTTTCATTCTTTTTTTTTTCCAACACAGCTGAGTTCTGACTCACATGAGACTCCTATTTCCACCTGAGTTTAATATTTTTCTTTAGACCGTCCCTCCCCACTATAGACAGCTGAGTGCACACATGACCAGAGCCAGTGTAAAGCCACTCTGTGGAGCTGTTGTTTCTTCTATCACTGTCCTGTCCTGGGATCAGGTGATGGAGGCTACATCAGAGCAAAGAAGGTTGAGCAATGCCACATGGAGCTCTGGCTCTTCTTTCCCCCCTTCTCTCTCCACCGACCCAAAGACGTGTGTGGAGTTCATAGCAGTTCTTGCAGACTTGCTCGAATCAAAACGCTTGGCCCATCCTTTTCTTGCTTTGTGCTGTTTGCTCTTAGGCTGCCTGTTCTTTCTGGGCTTCAGACCTGGCTTTCATGATTTGCACAGGCACATATCAGAGCAAATATAGCCCTTGCCAATCTGCAAGTCTGATTCAGTGGCAGAACCCAAGAGAGAATATTTTCATCCCAGGCTTTGCCACAAATCTCCTGAAGCCCTGAAGAGTTTGTCGTTTCTCTCTCTCTTTCGCCTTGCCTTTGCCTCTTAGGGTTTCATGTTCTCCTTCCATCCCAACATGGGCTGGTGCAAGCTGTTCCTCTGGCACCTCGTAGCTCTGCTCTTTTGCTGGTCCCTGTTTTTGCAGAGGGCTGCAAGAGGGACTTTGTGTGCAGGGTAAGGATGCTGGCTCCCCAGAGCAGGAGGATTGCTGCTGGGTGGGCACTGGGCTGCTGGGGCTGTTACCTCTGCAAATGCTGGTGGTTGATGGAGGCCGGGGGAAGGTCTGCACCGGTGGTTTGACAAACGCCTGCCAGGAGCCTGCCCAGCCCAAACGAGTTGTCCAGAGGCAGTCCTGGGCGAAAAGCTAGAAGCTGATGCCATGACTGTTTTGAGTTTGGAAATGTGGTTACTCCTATCTTTGGATAACAGTGACAAGGTGAAGAGGAAGATGAGATGGAATTTTTAGTTAGAACCATCGTACCCTGGCTCTAGAGACTTTTGCTTTACCTCCTCCCTGGGAAATGCAGATTTCCACACACAGCTCTGGGGTTCTGCCGCTTCCCTGCCTCCTCCCGTGCAATAAAAGCAGAACTGGGTGTCTCTTCATTTGCACAGCTCACCTTTATTTTTGGCAAAAAAAATAATCTGTTTAATCCTACCACATCCTCCATAAGACGCAGCTTCCTACATCAGTTCTCTGCCCCTGAGGGTAAAGAATTATTCAAGGCATCAAGCCTGACCTGGATTTTGTGTGATGTGATCGCATCCAGAGCGTGGAAATCCATGCGATCAAATGGCAAATCTCTGAGCCTTGGCAGCTATGCCTCCTGCTCTGCAAAAGCATGTTGCCATGGCTACATCTCAGTGTGAGCATCTCTCTCCTTATCCCAACACTGTTTCTTCTGCCAGGGTCACTGCCCGCACTCTGAAGCCCACCCTGTGACAGGCAGTGTTGGGCTGGGGCTCTGCACGAGCACAGAGGCAGTGGGCAGCAGGTAGCAAACAAGCTCCTCGTTTGAATTAGAGGTGGGTGAATAGTTGCCAATGACTCCTTAAATGGAAAAAGCAAACCCAGCAAGAGCTTGAAATACCTGTCAAAAATGCCACCTCTGTTTATGACTTGGGAATGCAGAAAGTGAAAAGCAAAGAGGAGCTGGTTGCCCTGAGAGCTGGGAAACTTGAGCTCCAGCTCTGCCCTTCCTGACAGGCAGTGATTTGAGCATCTCTGCGTGCTGTAGTCCCCTGCATCGAAGGGGTGACAGTTACCTGCCACCTAAAGGTAGCTCTTGATTTATAGATGAAAGTCGCTGAAACTACGTTTTAGGCTGAGTTACACTTGTTCTGAGAGCAGCTCCTCTATCACACAACAATAGTTGTTGTTTTGTGTGACAAAAAAAAACCCTGATCTGTTTACAGGCTATAAAGTGGAGAGGAAAGCTCCCAAAGTAGTGGTGTGTGTTTGGGGGGATGTTACTAGTGGGGTGCCTAAGTTCCCTGACTGAGCATGAAAATCCTATATAAGGCCATGGGACCTTTATCATGTATGTTGGGGCTGAGAAGCCCAGGGTGGTTCTTGGCTGGGAATAATGAGAGCCCCCGGTGCTGGGCTGGGAGGAGGGTGTGGGGCTCCCACTGCTCTGCTGTAAGGCAACTGGAAGCCACACTTGGCATCCTTGCAGGATGTTTATAGTGCCAAGTTGGTCCCTGTTTTATTCCAGGGCTTGTATTTTTCCCAGCCATCCCCAATGAACATGTGTTATCTTGCCTGGGGACGTTGATTGGGAATGAGACAAGTAAGTCTGTTGACCAAAGGAATTGTGCGTAGAGGAAAAATCAGGTTGCCCCAGGCCAAACCCTACCAGGCGCATTTTGAACTGTCTCATATGTAGGTGAGGCGTGTGTGTTCACTATTGCATATCTAGCTTAACAACGCTTGGATCCTTCTGGCATATCTTCAGTGCAATGAGTCCAGAGCTCATTGTCCCCAGTCAATGGGGAAGGGGAGGCATCGCCAGAAGGTGAAACATGTTAAATGGACTCAGCTGCCCGGTCCTGTGCCACACGGACCTCATCCGTGCTGGATGCCACCAACTGCCTACATTTTGTAAGACAACTGCTCGCAGTACTGGGGAAAGCTGATGACTTGTGCCCTGCAGAGGCTGGTACCTGCCAGCCTCTAACGTGTTTCCTGCTCGTGCTGGTACTGCAACAGGAGGGGAAATGCCCCGGCTTAGGAATCTGTGTGCTCCAAGCAGCTGCTTTGTGCATTTGTGCACACCTCCAGAAAGGGGTCTGTAACACTGGTCTACAGGGTCTGGAGAGCAAGAGGTTGCCTCTCTCCCCCTTCTGCTTCACTCTTAGTATGAGTGATGATCGAGGCTGTAGTGAAGATGCAGTGATGGCAGTGAAGATGCAGTGCTGCTGCAGAGCTCCCATCTCCTCTGCCAGCTTCTCCCGTACCTTGGTGTGTGTAACCAGAGAGGTCTTTTAGGGCTGGGGATGAAAGTTCCCCAGCATCAAGGGCAAAAGAAATACAGGAGAGAACTTAGGGCAGCTAGGAGGAATCTGTTTTCCCCCCCTCCCCAGATTTCTGGAGTTTCTCCTGAAGGGAGATTGAAAGCATATGTGTTCTTTTTCTATTCTGGTTTTAATTGTGTATTCTAATATGAAACTGTAATATAGGCACTTATTAAAGTAGCCTTCTACTGCCAGAGTCGCTGTGTTTGATAGAAACCCCAGAAAATCCCCTGAGCCGCAACGTGGGAATCCAATTCTTTTCAGTTGATGAGACTGTAAACACATTTCCTTGGATTTGAAAGAACCATAGCAGGAGTTTCAATCGTATGAATAAAGCAAAAGAATATCTGATGGGGAATATTCCTGCTTTGCATATTCAAAACTTGCAGTCTTATTCTTAGGCAGCATCTTCTCAAAGAAATGGACCATAAAGAGGCAAAGAAGCATTGCCCAGGGGATTTAGGCAAAGACCCTCCCAAATTAGCACAGTGGGGGGTATTCTCTCTGTCAAATTTAAATCATCCGAGTTAGATACCTATATTCAGAGCCTAGGTGCCTGCTGTGACTAGTAGTGTCTCTACAGACAGCTCTTGCTCCCAGTTCAGTGCCCAGTGACCCTAGGGAACTTAAAAATAGCCTAAAGGAGCTTTGAGTTGGGGCGAACATCCTGCCACATGAGTGTCTGTGCAATGCTAGGCTGTTGTGGGTGACCTCGAAGATAACAGTGCCATTTGTCTTGAGTTGAGCTGAACCCCCAAATTCTGGTACTTCCCATTTCACTGAAGCTGGGTGTGTTTCCCTCCCGTGCAAATTTGGCCTGGTCACTTCAGCAGGAAGAGAGAGCTATAAATATAGAGATAATCTGACCCACAGGGTTTGCTATATTGAATGAGAAATCCCATAGTACCAGATACCTGATACTTTTCTTTCTGTTTGTACCTTAAAAACAATTGGCAGCAGCTGATTCTAAAAATGAATCCTGTTTTGGTGAAAAGGTTCTTACATTTCAAAGCTAATTTTCCTGTCTCTTATGTTTAAGTTTCTTTACCAGCTGGCCTACAGAGTCCCTGTGTGGCTGGCTGAAAAATGTGGCTTGTTATACTTGCCTTATCCATGCCCTTTGGGAATGCTTTTTCAAAACAAAACAACTGTTTTCCAGATTTTTAACAATTTTCTTGGTCAAAGCATATTCCAAAAATGAAGTTCTTGTCTGAATTTTAAGAACTTTATGAAAGCAAATACTAATTCAGCTTTTCAACTATCTGCATATTGAAATCTATACGTAATTTGCCAAAAAGACAAAATATTTTCCTTTTCAGTACTGTTGGTAAGTTTTGATAAGAGTTATATTTATTCCATGAGGACAATGAGATTGAGGAGCATAGAACAGCATGAGGAAGTCTTGCTGCTGGTGTGATAACTTCTTTCTAGATGAAGCTGGTCTTATATTTCAGTTCGGTACTAAAATGATGACTTCAAGGACTGTCGGTATCTCTTCCCCAGCCCTTTGTTGTACAAACTTGTTAATGTGCAAGAAATTGTACATATGCAAATAGGCGGATGATAAGCAGCCGGCTGGCCCTGTGTTGATCCCCTGGCATTTTGGCTTCTTCCCACTTCTACCAGCTCTGCCCATGCCACTTTTCTGGAATCCGCTTGATCAGAGCATCTTACAAAGCCTTAAATGGAAGATAGTAGCATTTCTGATCTCATTTTCCAGTATTTCAGCTGTGCCATAATCTATTTACCACACAATTTGTGTCACTTTGATAAGCAGCTGCTTCAAGACTGCATTTATTAAAATCAAGAGCAGGGAGAGCTTTCAAGTCTCTCAAGTGTTGTAATAAATGTTTGAAATTAGTCATTACAGTGTTTGCCATGGTTCATATCATAGACTCTATCTAAATGACAAATGATCACAGCCTGGACATGCACTTTTTTTTTGGTGGTGCGTTCTCAGCGGGATCTAGATGACGTTGGGCTAGCCCAACCCAAAAGAGCAGAAGCCTGAGCAGGGATGGGAAGGGAGGAGTGGAGAAGAGGGAAGGCTTCAGTGGGAAACCTTATCAGAGTCTCAGAGCAATGGCTTTGAGCAGAGAAGTGTTGGTTCAGCTCTTTCTTTCCTGGCTAAAAATGAAATAAATCTGAAAACCAGCCAAAAGCCCAAAGAAGCAGCCACGTAACTTCTGCAACATGGAGCAATTGGTTGTTACCGTGTCTGGATTATGCAAACTTTGGCTCTTCCCCCATCAAACAGCTCCAGTACGGGAAATTCACCTTGTTGCTCTATTACAGATGGCTGCTTAATGTGTGCTTGCCTGGCTATGGGTTTGTGCTGATGCCATCCTCTAAGAAGGAAAACAAACAAACAAACAAAAAACAAACAAAAAACCCTCTTTGCTAAATATAGTTATATGTATGTGTACATATATATTCATGCATATATACACACAGACGTATTAAATACATACAGCATAGAAAAGAGACAATTATTAAGACAAATATTCTGTCTCAATTCATTTTGTTCTTCATTTTCCCATCAGGAACGTAATAGCTAAATTTATAGTGTTGAGTCTGGGCTATAAATTCCATTATTTTCAGTGACTATATCAATTACATCCCTTGAAAGGGACCCCAAGGCAAGGGGAGAAAACTGGAGACAAAATCTTCAGAAGGGAGGATGCAGGAGGTGGAGGGGAAAAACATCCCCTCCCCTTTTTTCTTCTTACTCATTACCAATAACCAGCACCTTATCCCTACGTAAAAGTCTGCTTAGTTTCTTGGTGATCAGCTGGCATCCAACCCAGCACACACTGCAACTAAGATCACAAGTGTGTCACTGCAGAAATAATTGCGGTACTACACACACAGGTGCTGACTCAAAAGAGGGGGAGGAAATGGTCTTGCCTGAATATAAATGGTATTTATTTTGAAAAAATTCAATTATTGGAAAAGAAAACAATGCATCTTTTTTGAAAAGAAACTGAAATGAGTAAACTGCTCATCTGTCCTTGAGCTGAAAATGTTTTGTTCTTTTTTTTAAAGGCTTTTTGCACTGGGACAAGCTTGAAAAAGGAGAAGCACAGTATCAAAGAACACTGTGCTGAGATGAGAAGTTGTTTCTCTGGCGATTCCTATGACTTTTTAAAGGGTTGTACTATTTCTCCTTCTCTCTTAGTGCAAATGATTGAATAATGTTGACTGCAGGAGGCCGAGTGCTCTTAGTTTGTATGGACATGGCTACTGAGAGTGCGTTGCTTACTATGGGATTGGGTTTTTTCAGTGCTTCTCACCACATTGCAGAGCTAGTCTGTGAAACACAGATCAGATATTATGGGAATGCTAAAGCAGGAGCCTGTCCTTGTTAATACGAAGGAAAAGGAGCCTATGCCAGGTGTTGAAGAGCTGGATGGTGCTGTACATCCAAAATGGTTTAAAACTTTGTTCCAGACGTGTGCCAAACTCTAACTTCTTAATGTTTCAGAAAAAATCTTGTTAATATTTCTAAATGGCACAGGCTGCTGGGCTTCCCTGTAACCGCACAGGAGAGCTGCGTAGAGTCTATCTCCGTGGTTATTTCAGGTCCCTTCTGCACTGGATCTGTATTTATCTTCATGCCTCTCTAATGGTATGCAGCATTGTACCTCAGCTTGAATAGCTCTTCTTCTTCACCCGAAGGTTTACAACCTCAGAACGTTTATTAGCAGTTTCTTCTGTCCTCAGCCTTTGCTTTAATTGGCTGCATAACTTTAAACTGTTTTAATCTCCCCTTGTAGGATGGCCCTTCCGCTCCCCCCAGGCACCTTTGTAGCCCGTGCCTCTTCTCATTGAAGGTTGATGTGACTTTCTTGGACACAAATGATGAGAGCTGCCAGACGTCCCTACCTCTACTGGAAATGCTATGCCTGATGCCTCCAAGGCATCATATTGGTCTTCCAAGTAGTGAAATCCCCAGTTAGCCACAGAAATTCTTGTTTATCCCCCTGTTCATCATCTCTGTGTCTGGTCTTGACCCTGGGAGAGGGGAGGACAAGTGGCAGGAGGAGAGGGAGATTGTGTCACTTGGAGACAGAAGGCTCAGGAAAGGGCAGCACAGCCTTGAGCTGGGAAGGGTGGAGGGAGTGAGGGGAAGGGACCTTAATCAGGGTGTGAGATGAGACCAAGGAGAGCATTACTTGTAACCACAGCCCATCAAATCCTGCCCAGGATCCTCTGGGCAGCAGGATTGGAGCTTCTCTTCTGCTGAGAAGCCTTAGTATCATGGAATCCTTTAGGTTGGAAAAGACCTTTAAGATCATCAAGTCTAACCATTAACCCAACACTGCCAAGTCCACCACTAAACCATGTCCCTAAGCACCACATCTACCCGTCTTTTAAATATCTCCAGGGATGGGGACTCAACCACTTCCCTGGGCAGCCTGTTCCAGTGCCTGACAACCCTTTCAGTGAAGGAATTTTTCCTAATATCCAATTGAAACCTCCCCTGGCACAGCTTGAGGCCTTTTCCTCTCGTCCTACCCCTTGTTACTTGGAAGAAGAGACCAACCCGCACCTCGCTACAACCTCCTTTCAGGTAGCTGTAGAGAGAGCAATAAGGTCTCCCCTCAGCCTCCTTTTCTCCAGACTAAACAATCCCAGCTTCCTCAGCCACTCGTCATAGGACTTATGCTCCAGACCCTTCCCCAGCTTCATTACCCTTCTTTGGACACGCTCCAGCACCTCAATGTCCTTCTTGGAGTGAGGGGCCCAAAACTGAACACAGGATTTGAGGTGTGGCCTCATCAGTACTGAGTACAAGGGGACAATCGCTGCCCTGGTCCTGCTGGCCACACTATTCCTGATACAATCCAGGATGCTGTTGACATTCTTGGTCACCTGGGCACACAGCCAGCTCTGACCCTGGTCCTGAGTTCTCCTTGCTTGTCCTGTGCTGCTTCCAGCTCTCTGCTGCCCTGGCTCCTGCCTTGGTGGCCATCTGGACCTTTCTTTGGTGTGTGGTTTGTTTTTGGTTTTTTCTTATACTGTGGTCAATACCTCCCAAAACATTGAATAAGATGAGTTATTGGGTGTCTCCATCAAGAATTTCCTTCTAGTGCTGTGCCCTTCAGCTTCTGTTGAGACTTTCACCCATGTCACAGCTTCTACTAAATCCTGTCTTCTCAAGCTTAGCTAGTGACAAATGCTCTATGGAAATCTGCATGAAACCTGCTGCATCTCATTTGCCTAGAAAATCTTTCAAGGAAAGATAGCAGGTTGTGTTTCTTAAAAAGAGACGGGGGGATGCAGTATGTTGTCCTTGTGATAAATATTGAACTTAATGAAGATTGCTGATGGGCAGCATTGTGTACTGGAGTCCTTTGTTTCCCCCAGTATAAGATGGATGGTGGTATCCGGTATTTTCTCTATGTTTCTGTCTTGCAGAATTGTCTACCGTGTCGTTCAGCCCTCCGTTCCTGAGCAGAAGCTGCCAATTTGTGCCAAGTGCAATTTCACACCTCCCCCATTCCTACTTTGAGAGAGTTGGTCTTGTGGGTTTTTTTTTTATATATTAATTTGTAATTGAAGGATACTGTATTGAGAGCATTAAGATATGACCTGCCTTACCTCCATAAATACATTTTTTCCTACTTGCTGGGAAGGCTTTAAAAACATCCTCTTGGAAATTCATGCAGATGATATTTAGACATGCAGATATGCACTCCTGTTTTGCATGAATGTTTGACCTTGGGCAGAGCTGTTCAATGCAGGATGGATGTGTTGTGGCTGCATTTAATCATCTGAAGCAGAGATGAAGCCTTGAAAAACCACATAGACCCAATTCCCAATTCCCAGCCTCTGGATGGTAATGAACTTCTGAGAAATAGCTAATCAATAAATTGAACAAAAGACTCAGGCAGCTAAACCACTTTGTCAGGGCCTTAATTACAATTGCAGAAATAAATCGGGAGGGGGGTGGCAGTTGGGAGCCTTTGCCAGACAAAACTAACCCTTTGCTCTCATGAGCTAACCCTTTACAAACTGAGCAGCCTGGGTTTGCATGAACACTATGGTTTTGTGCACGCTTTCATGGGCATCTCTGGGTGGGCAAATGACACAAAACAGGCTGCTGCCTCATGCCATGGCATGACAGTTCGGGCTGTCCCTGTCCTCTGAATCTACTGGAAGAGCTGGAGTGAGATTGTGCTTAGCAGGAGGGTGATTTGGGATTTTTCCACAGGGAAGATATGAGGATGATCCAAAGCAGCAGGCCATGCCAGGGCAAGCTGGACTATTTTACTTGGGAGAAAGCTGAAGATTTAGGACCAGATGCAGCCAGCAGGATAAGGAAGGACATCTGAGGACAGATACGAGAGATGGGAGCCAGGCCAGTAGACCATCTTACCCTCATATCCCTCAGGCAGGTTTCCCAGTAGTCCCAGCCCTTGCCAGCAGCAGGAGCGATGGAGCCAGGGAAGCCGGCGTGGAGGCTGTTAGTGAAACCCTCGGAGGCTTGCTTGTTCTTGGCACAATTTTTAGCAGCAGGCATTTCACGTGCGTGTCTTCTGGCAGCGTGTGCTGGAAAACAAGACATATATCCTTGGGGATTGTCTTGGAGATGTGGTTTTGCCTTAAGAAATATTACGGAACAACAACACGTCCAGGTTGATGCAAGCGTGCTGAGTCTGGATTGCATGCAAGAGGGTGGATGTGTGTGGCAGAGGCTAGAAGGGCACATGGCGACGAGGAAAAACAAAGATATTGAGGGGCTTTGGGCGGGGCGGTTGTCCTGGCACCATGCTGCTTAATCACTTGCTCTTTGGGGATCCAGAGAAGTGGTAATGCCTTAAAGTAGTGCGTCCTTGGGTGCATAAAGTATTTAAAATCGGGTAGAACAGACCATTTCATGGGACAGATTTAAACCCTGACTAAGGTGCATGAGCTGGGTTGTGTCCTGTGTGAGCCACTCCTCACCCTTGCAGGGAAAGTTGGTTGGTAACAGGCTCACTGCCCTCCTCCTCCTCGCGTACTGCAGCATTTGGGCTTAGCGGAAAAGAGTTCTCTTTGTTTCCTTAATGGAGGCACCTGGTAAGACAAGACAGTCTCTTTTGAACGGCCGTTCATCGCAGGCGGGTGGCTATAGCTGCTGTGATCCTCAGGGCTAAATGAAACTTGGCCACCTTCTTCTGCAGTGCAACCACCAGCAGCAAGAGCTTAGAGAGTGCCCTGGGACCACGGGGCCCCATTTCTCCATTGCAGGCACTGAAGAGGGGATCTATATCAAACAGCATCCCTAGAAACCCAGAGCCCAGGCGCAGCGGCTGGTGGGGTGTCTGGGGGGGACACAGTACTGAGATAGCGGCTGTGCCGTGCAGCAGCACCATGACCCACGCCTGTACGAGCCTGGGAGCCACCGATTTGAGTGTCGGGTTGCAGTAGCATAGGCTGCGGGTGTTGTACATCCAGGATGCAGTTACCCTCCAAAGCAGGGTAAGGACAGTCTATTTTCCTGTTGGTAACGGGTCAGCTTATGCTTACCTACAAAAGTGAGAAATCCCGTTGGGTATGATTGCTCTTGAATTTCTAAGAGATCTATATGGCTGCGGGAAACATGAATTAATGATTGTCTTGGAACCCTCTCCCCAAACCTTAACCTCAGAGTCTGCAAAAGACCAAACCCCAGGTGCCATAAACTCTGTAGCAGCCAGAGGACATCTCATGTTGTCAAACTCCAGCACGTTTTAGTGCTTTGCTGGCTCAGGGTCTCGCTGAAGGAGCAGTTAGCACCTCTGCTTTCCTGCCAGCCTAGCTCCTGTTCCCTGCCTTTCTCACAGAGCTGGGGAATTGCTCTGTAATGAGGCAGCAGCCACTGCTGGTGACATGAAACTGCTGGGAATAAGATAGCTTTCTGTGAGCTGCTCTGCCTTTGTGCCCAGGTTCTTCTTGAAGCGGCAGATAAATCTCCATCTCAGCACAGCAGCAATGCTCACAGAGCAGTCCCTGGGACATGAGTGAGTTGCTGCTGTCGGCACTGTGTTTACTGCACAGATAATATATTTACAGCTCCATCTTTGGTGTGAAATGTGACTCTTCCAGTCCTCATGAAGGTCACCGGAAAGTCAGTAAAATTTATTGATGGCTTATAGCACTTTTGTGCCGGAAAGCAAGTTTACAGTATTATATACCTACACATGGCAAGCAGGGAGGACTAGAGAGAGACAGGAGATGGAAAGGAGAGCAGCTCCGTGTACATCATTGGCTTGGTCCCCCAAACGTGTCTGTTATTTTTAATTAAATGATAAGCTCCAAATAGCAGAGCATGTGCAGGGCTCCTAACAGGCTGCAGCCTGATGTTGCAGTAGTTGAGCAAGTGAAACTTTTGCTGTGCTAATGCTTATTCCTTCGGAGGGAGCTGGGGGTTTGTTTTGTATTTATGACTGTGTGTGCACTGGTCTTAGTGTAGGGAAGTCATATTCTGCCCTGGAAAGAGCAGTCACGCCATGCCTGCCTCTCGCTTCTCATTAATTTTGATTTCTGCCAATTTCTGCCATTGACAGAATACAAGAATTAAGATTGCATTGTACCAGGCACGGTAGGAATATTTAGCATGAAGGTGGTTTCTGCCTTGGAGAACTGGGAGCCCTCTGGACATGTGGGGACCTTTCCCAGCAGGGCTGAGAGCAGCTGAGAGGCTGAGAGAATCTTGAGGTCTCTGGTGTCTCTGCAGCCTGGTGTGGGCAAGGTGGGCTGTGCTCAGCCCCCTCTGAAACACCCTCTCTTCAGGCATCTTGCTTCCTTCTGGGCTGGTGCTGCACGCTAGGAACTCTCTGCTGCTTTATTCTTCTCTTGCTCTGAAAAAATAAGAGCAAATGGATGGACCTGCACCTGTAAAGGGCAATGAGACACCAAGGTGGCTTTTGGAAACCTCCTATCAGGCATATTTTCCAGAAGCCCACAAAAATGACTTGGCAGCCCATGTAAGATATAACACCAGTTTCAGATGTCACACGCCAGCCCGCAAAAAATGGGTTTAGTGTGCCTGTCTGCAGTAGCGCAGAGGTCAAATGAGCTTTATGCTCGTTGCATTTCCATTCGGTGTCTCCTGTCCAGCCGTAGATGAGCAGGATAAAATGCTCAGCTCCATGTGCTTTCCCTTTCAAATAAACAGAGAGGGATCAGCGACACTTGTTGCTGTCAAAAGCTATGTGTGGGTAAGGGCAGCAGTTCCAAAACTCTCCTGAAACAGAGCGGCTCCCTGCTTTTTTTGCAAAACGATTTGCATTTCAATGAACCACGATAAAAACACGGTATTTGGGGCTCTTGGTACCTCTTCTCATCAGGTTGTTTGAGTCAGTAGCGAGCAGAGGAGAATTCCTTGAATCTCAGGAACAAACTCAGAGGCAGCTCAAATAGAGCAGGTGTTGGCCAGGCAAGCATGTAGGTCAGGGCAGAGTGGCTAACGAGAAACGTACACGGAAACTCGCCTTTTTCTAAGCAAAACATGCTGCGTTCTAACACAAAGTCTCCAAATGCTGCAGTAATTCGGTTGCATGGTGGTGGCTCCGGACCATGCCACAGTCTTTCTCCTTTGAGGACTATGAAGTGTTTATTTTTGAACCACAGCTTTTCATTTAACAAGGAAGGCTGAAAGTCAGATAAATGAGAAATACAGGAAGAAGCTGGGTATTAAGTGCTGCCTGTTTCTATCAGCTCCTGGTCCTCTTTAAAGCCTGATAATAGAACGGCTTCTCTGTGATCTCATTACTAAGAAGGTTTGAGTCTGAGCATGTCATAAAACCCAACCAGCTTGGCAGTTAATAACACCCATATGTACAGTAATGCGCTGTAGGAAAGTTAAGACTGGCCATGAGTTCCCATTGGGACGTGAGCATCTTACTGCAAATTCCCTCTGTCTTTTTTTCTGACCTCACCCTAAAGAATGATCTGTTTGAAACCGAAGGCGTCTGTCTGATCTGCTACCAGGGAAAGGAAATCTTGAGAACATTTGACAAAGAACGCAGAGTTGAAATTAAATATCGTAATGATATAAAACAGTAAGCAGATCTGCTTGACAGCCTTGACAGCTATTTGTTATAGAAAACAGCGTTTATGATGTCAGTCCTATAAGGGAATGTGTTTGAATTAAAATAATTACAGCAGATAGTACAACAAAGACTCCCTGTAGTCAATCATCCTTCACAAATACACTGTACAAAATCTTCCCAATGAGTGAAGGAAGCGTAGGGACTAGAGCCTGGCAAATAAATACGAATAGGAAGCTGCACCTCAAAGTCAAGCGGCTGCTTTCAGTCGTGAAATTTCCTTCTCTTTTCAACCCTAGGTGAGACGAATGAGGATTTTTTAATTTTTTTTTTTATATATATATATATTTCCCCTTTCAGCTTTTACCTACTTCCAGACAGGGAATTGAAAACCTTTCTGGAAGGAATGCAGAGACTCTTTCAAGTTTTGAGTTATTTCTCATGTTTCTCCTCTCTGCATGTCCACTGTCATTGCCTAGATCCATGTTTTCAAGGAGATCACATTGGTGAGCTTTCTGTTAAAAAAAAATACCTGCAAAATACCTTGTCCTTAGTATCTGTGTGCACCCTTGTGTTGTGGGCAGGTCGGGTAAGAACAAGCTATCATTAAGGTTGTCTAACAGCTCCCTATTTTGAGTATAAAATCTTGGGCTGCAGTTGTGCAGGCTCTACTTCAGCTCTTATCAGCTGCACCGGTTTGTTTTAGTCTTGGGCAGAATGGTTCCACGACATTCCAGGAGACCTGGGGGGGGGGGGGGGCGGGGCGGGGCTGGTACCTTTGCTCTACCCATTAAAAAAAAAAAAAGGCAGAATACTGTGGTGTCCCGTGTCTCTGAAAAACTCCTGTCTGTCCACACTGTACAGCAGAGCCCTGAGTCTTGCCAAAGGAGGGGTGACCCTGCTGCTAGGGATGCACCTCTTATTCTCCTTTAAGAAACCCACTTGTAATTGCAGGGTTTTTATAGCTTAAAAATAATGTATTTTGCAAACTTAACAGAGAAGTACTAGCACTGAACATCTGAAATCAATGGAGATGTTGTCCTTGCCAAGCATGCTTGAGCTTTGTGTCATTTTTAACTTAGGTTCGGGGTGCTCTGAGTATTCATGAGTGTATACGTGCTCCTGTAAGTGATGCGTCAGTGGCTCTTTTGCTGTTACGTTGAGTCTAGTTTTATTCAAAACCCTCTATTTCTACCCTTCCAACTTTTGGTTTATGTTGCATGTAAATTGCTTAGAAAATTGTATAAAATGAGGCAGGAGAGGAACTTCTTTTCCTGGAAATTTCAAGTGGTTTGCAGGTTTGCAACACTAGCGTGTTTGTCAGCACTTTGGAGCTCTTGCATAAAAGCAATTACTAGCATTTCTTTCTCTCCTTTCTTTTGTTCGTTCTTGGTCAGCCCTTCCCACCAACGTATTCATTGCAAATATGTGTTCTTGGCTGCTCAGCTGGTGCTTTCACAGGTGTGTTACGCGGGAGTGCAGAGTCGAAGAGAAGAAAACAGCAGTGTCTCAATGAAAGCAGAGATAACATTGCATTGTTTTCCTTCTGCATTCCATGCTGTTCCCATTCTTCCCAAGAAATGCTGTCCCTACATCTCTTGCTTCTGCCTGTCTCATGCCAAATATTCTCTTTATAGCTTAATCCTGCTATGGAGGTTTGACAAATGAAGACACACACACACACACCACCCCCCAAAAAAAAAAAAAAAAAAAAAAAAGAAATTGGTAGCCCTGTTTTCTCTGACTGCTTTAAAGTAAAGTGAGAGGGCTTCAAATAGTGGCTTGGTGATCTTCTGTGGCTTCTGAATCCCATCACAGCCCCAGTGAAAATATGTCATAGCCTGCCTTTTTCATCCCAGCAGCAGCAGCTAATGTGTCAAGATCAAAAGTGAACTCTCTTCTGCTCCCCGTGGCTGGGATGCGTGACCTGGTACTACGCACCCGACCGCAAACCCACCGCCATGCAGATTAGCTGTCTCCATGTGTCACATCCCCGAGGCACAAGACCAGCCAGCCAGAGAGCTTTATTGCAGTTCTTTAATTTGCTGAGATCTGAACGGGCTTAGATGAGTTACTCTCAGGTTCCCTGGTCTCATGCAGTTTGGAATCACTATCTCAGCACTGCCCTGTGCTGCACGGGAACCTGAGATACAGGTGAAGTCCTTCTGTGTGTTAGGTTGGAGTCTAAGGGACGGTCTGTCTTTGCCTGCTAAAGGGGTGGTTTGTGCCTGGGTGTTATGGTGGGTTGAACTCTTGAGCCTCAGCATCTCTGGACAGAGGCAGTGAGTATTATTCCTGGCCCCAGGCTAAGGGCAAGCCTGGACAAGTGATTCTGGAGGTCACTGCAGCCATCTGTACATGCCCTGTGTCTGGAGGTGCTGGTCTCAGCACAGCAGAGTGCTCCTGTCCTTGTCTGCTCTGCCAGCAGCTTAAGAGATTCCGACAGCAGAGGTTGCATCAGGATCATGCAAGCCACCAGTAAATTCCTACAGTGTGAATTTGCCCGTTTCTATTATTCTTCCGGCCTCTGCAGCCACCTGTGGCAGCGTTTTCCAAAACTTATTGTGCCCAGGGCTCAGGTGTTTTGTTAATCAAAAGGAGCCTGTCCCTCTTTCAGCCCAGAATTTGCATGTGTGACACCTGCAATGAGGGATTTTTATTTAATCCCCTGGAAGTTGTGAAGGTTGGAAATCTGCATGCCATCTTGGCTATGCAATCACCAGCAAACAGCTTGGTAACCGAAAAAACTCTTGTGCCTGGCTTCACATTTCTTGGCTCCAGATAGTTTCAGTGCAACCCTTGATGCTATTTGAACACTGGGTGGGTTGAGATTTTCTTTTTTTTCTTGGTGCGTAGTTTAATTACAGTGAGGCTGTGCACTGACTCTCCATTAATAATACAGTGAATTTCAGCAGCAGATTAAATTTCTCTAAAGTAGTAAATTGCAGGGGAAAGTGAAGGAAAGTCATGGTCGAGGAAAATAAGTACATTATAGGTCCTTTATTAGATAGAAGCCCATGGCATCAGGCAGACGGGTTCTTACAAACACACATATGAGAAAAACAGGGACTGCATCAATCAGCTTATCAAAATCACTTAAAAGAAATGGGCTTCTGCTGAATGTGTGGAGTGCAATAAAACATCAGTGTAACACTGGACGTATATTAACTGGCACAGGAAGATTATGACATGTCCATTACTGAGCTTCCTCTTCCTGCTGGCTGCAGAGAGGTCCAGATTCCTGCATAATGTGTTCCTCAACCTCCCGCCCCCCAAATTTATTTTATTACCCTTGTTATAAGCAGGCAGACTATAAAATGACATTAGAGGCAGAACAGCCACATGAGAGATGCTGAGTCTGCCCTGAACATCAAATGTACTTCATAAGGGCTATGTAAATAGTCCGCTAATCTAGCGCGATCTGAGAACACAAAAGAAATGAAAAGTGGGTGAAAGCCCTTCACAAGCATCTCTCCTCACTTCTCCTCTCCCACTAGCCCCCTTCCCAGCACTGCTGCCTTCCCCCTCCAGCACCGCTGTGCCTTCAAGGGGCCAGTCCTGCCATTGCCACCAGCTCTGGATGGTGGGTTTGCCTTGGTTTGGCCCACGGTTACTACCTGAGGAAGTATTAATGGACATGACGGCAACCTCTAGCACAGGCAGGTGAAGGTTTTCCTCGTGAGCCACGATGTCTCAGTGCGTTAAAGCTTAGGCTAACGTTAAACCAGCATGGTGCGACGTGTGCATACAGCGGTGACGGAGGAGCTGAGATGCCCAGGGATGGAAGAGCAGCTCAGGCTCTTAGCTCCATCTCATCGCCCCGATTTTACCTGGAGGTACCAGTGCTTCATGTATGAATAATACAGACTTTAAAATGCTACTTAGTAGCTTTAGCCATTTATGCAGGTATTGAAATGGGGAATCATTTGCTCTACTGTAGCTAAATGGGCTGTGCCAATAGGGATATACGGACACACAGCGCCAGAGGGCTTTGGATGGGCAGGCACACACATGCTGGAGAGATGATATACCAGGGGGTGGGGGTGTATGTGTGTATATACATATATGGCACCAGAAGACCGTTTTTAAAGCCACTTTTTGGCCCTAGCAACTCCGCTTAAAATCAAATGAGAGATGAAGGAATTTTTTAATGCAAACCATAAGAGACCCTGGGGGGGGACACACAGGATTATGGACACTTATAACTAATGCAAAATAAACAAGGCAAAATTATATGTAATTACTCCTAAAGTCATTTGCTTGTTTCAGTAATTGACCTGTGCATTCTTTAATCTTTAATGCTCCTTTAAAATTCAGCCTCAGGGACTCATAACATTTATTGACGTTTGTCATGGTTAAGGCTCTGGAGGAACTGGGCTTTATTAGAAGTCTCCAAAGAAATATCAATTTAGGGATAAGCAGCATTAATATTTTGTACACAACATCATCTGCTTAGAAAGCTTTACTAGATTTCTTTACGTCTTATAAAAAGCAAGCGATGGCAAAAAAGGGCAGTGCTGAGAGTGGCTCAGTAAAGAACCTGCTGCTGCTACTTTAGCAAATCTTATTAATAAAAATATGAGGTTATGTTTAAGAAGAAAAAAAAAAAGGTTGATTCAGGAGACACTGATGTGTCTGTTCATGGTGGCAAGAGAGTTTTGTCCTAGGCTGGGTGGAGAGGGCATCAGCAGTGCAACTGGGGGAACTGCTCTCTCTGCCACAGACTTGCTGTACGACCTTGTCACACGTCACCAGTCCGTGCTCACATTTTCCTTCTGCAGAAATGCTGTCCTCCTTTCCCTAGCAGTGGGGGTGAAGTTCATAAACCAGCTTCAATTGTTGTGGATCCCCAGGTCAGAGGCACAGCACATGTCTGAGTGCCCACCAGAGTTGGTGGGAATTTTTTTTTTATTGTTTCCAACTCAAGTTTTGCTGTTGAAGAACTTTGTACAAAAACCCCCCAACCAACCGGGAAGCACAAGCAAAGCCTGACTGTTCAAACAGCTGTTAATCCTTTAGAAGCCTGTACACTTTGGCACGCATAACCTGGCAAGGTATGTATGTTGGGAGAGTGAAATTCCTTGAATATGAGAAGCTGGGAGGATATTGCAAATAGCTCTGAAACTTTGTGCCATTGCTCATTACACAGGTACTGGCCTTCCCCAGGCATTGGAGACCTGCTTTGTCAGATAATAGCTTAGGAGAAGCAGCTAGTTCATCCCTAAGCCCTGTGCGGTACTGCCTGTGTGAGCTGGCAGTCACTCCGGTGTCGAGTGCCCCCATGGATTAAGAGCGTGCCTGCAGCTTGTCCTAGCATACTTTCTGCTGGGAGAGGCTGGGTTGTGCTGGAAAGTCTAGTGGTGAGAGGCATCTTCTATTTTGTCCTCACAGCAGTGGGATCTAAGGTAGCTTAAGCATCAAGAGAAAGGGGTTTCACAGCTGTGCGCTGGCTATCATGGCCTGAATAGTGATGGTTTCTGTCTTGTTAGTTATCATGAGTTACAATAGGAAGGTGAGAAGTCAGGGTGCTTGTGGGAGTTGTACTCAGACCAGTCTTCGTGAAGCACTGCTGCATCTGCTTTGCTGGTTGGGGCAGCTGAACCGTCCCAGTGGGACCTGTAAAATCTGTCTCTTGTCCCAGCACCAGGACCGAGAGCCCCATTGCTGCTGCGGGATGAGGTGTCACATCAATGCTGGGCTGTCCAAGGAGACACTGAAGGGAAGGAGGGGACAGCAGGTGTACACTGTAGGAGATGCCTAGGGCTGGGGCTTTACTGTAATAGCAAATTCTGCTTGCTGGAGGGTCTGTATCCAGAAAGAGCGTCATCTGAGTCTGTCTTCTTGCTTTCTTAGTCCTTGGCACTCTGCTAGAGAGGAAGTTGCACCACTTGGCTTTTTGCAACCTTTCCTTCCTCTTCTTTTTCCTGTGGTGTGAGGGATCTAGTTCGGAGATGAATGCACCTTCAGCAGGTTGCTATGTTCTTAGTAGCAGCTGACATTTGCACTTCAAGCAGCCACTTGGACTGTTCGCCCTGGGAGCATACGCTGCCTTCTGCCCAGGGTTCCTGTGGATGCTCCGCGGAGGGCTGCGCTCTTGCTGTATTCAGATGCCAGCTGTGGAGGTACACCAGTGTCCCACCTTCCTAAGGCTTCCCTGTCAGGCAAATGCTCTTATTAAAAGTTTGTTTTGTCATCCAGCATTGGGTTGAGCTTTCCTCCAGCTTCTGCACAAAGAACCATTTTTCCTTTTCCTTCCTAGGCTGAGTCAGACCACTCTCAGTATTTTGAGCTTGTTGTTGATTTGCCTTCTCCTCTTCCTCGGTCTCTGGGTTCATTCATTATTGAACCAGTGAAATCACCATGGGGCCAATTGGAAACCCCTCTTACACTAAAAACAGGGCTCAACAAAGGGCGTTTCTGAGGAATTTGTCCTGCTCTTCCTTTAAGGTAAAAGAAACCAAGTATTTTTGCTAAAGAAATGAGTGCTTTAAGGACTGGTATAGCTATAGAGCTGTTAGAGTAATGGACTTGTGTTTAAATACTAGAGCCAGATTGGAAACCCTTGTGACTGAGTAGTCATTTTCAGAAACATTTGGGTTGCTGCCAGCAAGCCTCCTTGTGGGTGTAAGGTTTGGGGACATCAGCAGTGTTCTTGGAGAGCTTAAATGTGGTCTTTCTATAGCTATCCTTGCCTCTCCACCTGGTATGACAGCAGATAAGCTGCAATCAGCTGATGTTTTTGAAGTGAGGTATTCTGCTTGTCTTTAATGGAGATAGCTTTCCCCTGCCTGTGCCTCGGCGATGCCATTGCTGCGCCAGAAGAAGGTTTCCAGCAGAGTGGCAGAGTTGAGCTGCCTCTTGCATTAAGCACCAGAGATTTCATTAAATGGCAGAGGAGGGAGCTTGTGTAGAGGGGAGGTTCACCCCAGAGACATTACAGATAGTCTCATGCTATTTAAGTGGGCTAAAATTAGAGGGAAAGAATCTGCAGCTAATTGGACTTGTGCATTAATCATAGTCTGCTGCTGGAGTACTTCACCCATTAGAATGTGTTAATTTGGTAATTACAAGGTGGGGGGGAGGTCTCTCTTTGTAATCCAAAGCCCTTCTTCATGCTTATTGCACATATCAGAAACAGGTACAGTGAGAGGTTGGAGGCAGGATTACAGTGGGGGGAGTGAGCTGCCTATTACCACCTCCTACCACACATGTGAACACGCAGTCTCCCCGGCTCCAGACACCTATAATTAAACTAGGTCAGATATTGGGAGCAGAAGGTCTTTCATTTTCAGTTAACAGGTAATTAATTGTATCTCAGTTTCCATTGTAACTTTCCCCCTATCTTGTTATTAGAAATAATGCAAATATTCAGTGGTCTCCTGCACTTGGGAAAGGAGTTGTTTGTCCTTGCTCCTCTTTTTCTAAGGTACCTCTGAAGTATGTGTTGGGGAGCTGATGGTAGACCCTGGAGAACTGTTCCTGTCCCCGTTGCAGAAGGTCTCAATTTGCAGGTATTGATCCCGCAGCTGAGACGAAATAAATAATTTCCTTCCCTATGCCTTTCATTGGGTTGCCTTGCTGTTAACTGCTGTCTTGCCAGCCACCTGCCTGGCAGGTTTTGCTAGATTCAGAGGTGCTTCATAAACCAGGGCAGATGGGAAAACAGAGAAGTAGCAAGATAGAAAACTCAGGCTGGAAAATGTAAGAGACTAAATACTGAGACAGCCAGTGCAAAATATGGATTTTTCGGAGGGGTGTAAAACACTAATGAGTAAAACCACCGAGACGTATGTGCTCTAATGAGAAGCAAATCAGACTGGAGCTTGCAAAGCGACACTGCCTCCAGTGCCTTTATTTTAGCAGGAGGCTCTGTTCCCAGCTCTCCCCTTAGAGATGCTCATTGAGAAAAAGCCCCTTCACCCAAGATCTCAGTTTTTCCCTCTCCCTGTACATTTGCTGGTTTACCTGTGGGGGTAACAACCTTTCAGGGTGGACAAATATCCACTCCACCTTGAACCTGGGCAGGTTAGTGTTTGCTGGAAGAACCCTGTCGTTCAGATAGAGCCCCGTACACACTTCACTGACGTTCCCAGCCTATTTCCTTGCAATTGCAGCTGCTCCGTAACCTTTGCAAGGATCGCACCCACTTGCTATGAGTGACTTCAGCTATGATATGTCTGTGGGCAGTCCTGGCAGTTGCAGGCAGCCCTCACAAACACTGACCTGAAATACTGACCTCCACAAACCACATCATTTTCCACTTGGACACCTCCAGACTGGTTCTCCGGATCTGCAGAACCAGAAGGCTAGTTTTGACTCCGTTGCAATAATTTCCTGGCTCATTAGCACTAACTCCTTAGAGGGGCACCTTTAATGTTACTAAGCCTAAAAATGTGACCTATATTCCCCCTCTCTGTTATATCTCCTTGCAAATTTCTTGTCATTAATCTGTGTATACTGTCATCCCTCCAAACCCCCTGAAAGATCAATAGTCTTGTGAGCAAAATAAAAAACCTGCCCTAAAATGGGTCCAAATGCTGTGTCACAGCCAAATAAAAATGTTTCCGAATATATTTGATTTACTAATGAAGAAATTGGCGGTAGAAGAACATGAAGGTAAGCTCAGCCTTCTTCTGAGGTCTATCTGCTCTTTGGTGTCGCAGTTTGGGACCATTGAAGAGCATCTTCTCTGGTTGTGTGAAATAATTAACAACAAACCAACAGCAGGTATCAAGGATGGAAAGTGTGTTTGTACAATAGATTTTGATTTTAAACTTGTAGAGAGTTGCAATAAATAATAAGAAAAGCAAAGGTGGTTAAAACATCCCAGTCTTTCTAAAAAGTGATTTGCCTTTTCTGGCACTCATTAAACCAACGCTGGAAGTTAGAACTGTGAGAAAGATCCTTTTAGTACTATTAAGTGTGTATGGGGGCTACAGACTGTACCTGTTGGAATAAAGTGATTACTGCCCTCGTTAAGTGGATAAAGACCATTCACTGACTTCTATTTTGGGGATGACTAATGTGAAACCTTATTCAACAAAACGGATGATTAAGGGATAATTTTGTTGGAACAAATTTATAACGCACGGTGACTAGGTGTGAAAGACACTTCCTCTGCGCAAGCCACTTTGCACATCCAGGCTGTGCTTCTGGACTTAATTAGCAACACTGCATCCATCCTGGTAGGAGTTGGTCCTTGCCAGGCCTTCAATTTGCTTGTTGGCAGGTGATAATCAAGTGCTCTTAACTATGTGATGCTAGCCTTGGTCTTTGCCAGGAGAAGTGACAGTCGGCTCTTTCAAAACTACTGTGAAAAAAGTTTGTCTTTCATGGTAAGAAAACAAAACTCAGCTAACTTCCAAGACTTCACTTTATTCTTGCTGAAGCTATGACTTTCTGTCTCACTAGAAATTGAGTTATTTGCAAATGTAGCTCTATTCATTCATCTATTTATTCACTGAATTATTTTTTTCAAAATTCCTCAGAAGTCTTTAATTCCGAGCAATTTGTTTCCAATTTGAAAATTAAATTTTGGAATTCTGAATATTCATTTTGATTGCCTTATGCTTTTATTGTATATCTCCCATGTCTCTTTATTTCATGACATGTCAAACTAGCAAATGTCTGTTACAGAAGGCATTGTTCTTTACAGAAGACAATAAGTTGTTTTGATCAGTATTTAGTAGGTGCCATTACTTTAAAAAATAGTAAATTTAAAAGTAGCATTTCACCTACTATTTTTGTAGGTTAACCCTAGTCACAATAGACAAACTAATGCAGTTAGCATAAATAAGAGAATGAAATACATGTTGCACTGATGTTTTGGGCTGTTCTTGAACAGAAGGCTTTACAAAATGCCATCCTTTCATGGGAAATTTGACGGTATTATTTTTTGGTGATTGTTTTCTTTAGAAAAACTCCATATTTTTGCTTGTCCTGTAAGCCTGGAGGCAGCCTTGTGAGCTTGTGGGGTACAGCAGAGCTGATCTCCAGTGCCTGTGTCTCGGAGGCTGGTGGTTGCTGCAGAGTTGTTTGTTCGTGTTGGGTTGTAGAGGTTTGTTGATGTACCAGAACTGTTTATTTTTAGCAAGAAGGATGCTGTAATCCCACAGATGAGGTTACGCTGCGGGTCACGCTCTGAACCCAAGGCTGTTAGAAACCCAGCTGTGTGGGCTTTAGCTCTGGCGTTTCCCCAGGTCAGTTCCTGACCTCAGCTCAACCGGTCGGACACGCAGGCAGCCATGTCGGCTGTGCTCACTGCCTGTGCCTTGAGCAAACAAATCATACTGCACCGTGGCCTGGGGGCTCCGCGTTTCTCACAATGCCCCATCTAGCCGCCTTATCAGTTGGAGGCAGTATGGCTGTGTGGGTTGTTTGCCCTGATTTTATGGACAACCAGTAGTCCATGAAGCGCAGGTTAGGAAGCTTTTCTGTAATGTCTTGGACTTGGTCATGTTGTACTAGTTCCACGTAAAAGTGGCAGGCTTGCCCGTGGCAACAAGCGGACATCTCCACTGGGCAGGTGTTAGAGAAGCTGCATCCTTGTACCAGCTCTGTCAGCACCCTCATCCTCATCAGCATTTGATCTTGCAGTTTGCCTCGTGGCCCAGTAGCCCAAGTCCTGCTGCCCAGGGATGGGGATAGTCCACATGGATTAAATGGGCTGGCAGCACTGGGGCGGAGGGAATTGCTCTCGTTGCACAGACGTCCACCAGCTCAGCTGCTCCCTCCCACACTTTGGCCGTAGAGACACTGGACGACTCCAGCTCCCTCTGCATTCCTCTTATTGCAAGACATCAGGGCTGTTTTGGGGACTTTTTTCCTTCCCCAGCGTGCCCTGGCACGGGCAAGGGGAAGGCAGTGCTGTAGCCAAGGCTGCCATGTAGGGCTTTGCCTGCCCCTGCAGAACAGCTCTAGGATTAAGCCTGCCCTGCCTATGGAGAAGGCTGTGAGACCAGGCAGGCTGGTGGCTGAGCTGGGGAAATATTTGGTGTTTTCATTTGCTGGGAGGTCAAAGATTTGAACAAATGCAAACAAAATGCCTCTTTTTCACATTGGTATCAACAAGTTCTCAGCACAGAGGCTTAACATAAGTGTCTTGGATTGAGCTTCCAGCGATACCAGGATTGTGGTCGCATTAAAAAAAAAAACCACCATCACACTAAGAAATAGTAATAACTGCTCAAGAAGTGGTTTGTCTGTTTGTTTTTTTCCTCCACCTAAGCTTTGTTCAAATTCCATATTAAAAAATGCATTTCAGCATGTTTTTAATACAGACACACAGCTGAGCTGACACACTTGTATGTGTGTGTTTAGGTTTGCATGTATGTGCTTTGCAGTGAGCTATTGCTATCTTTAGAGAAATGGCATTGGAAACCTGTTGTGTTTTCAGCATTTTATGCAAACACATTGTCTTGCGCAGAATAGCATGTCCTAGAGCGTAAATCTTCAGGAAGCCAGCGTGTTCGTGGCTTCTTACTTCTAATGCATCCTGATGCCAGGCAATTAGTTTGGGCCATTTGCATCTCTGAAAGCTTTCTCTGGGAGGACATGGGTGTTTAGCTGGTGATGTTGGTTTTTTAGCTGCTCAGTGCTAGTGAATATACTCAGAGGGAACAGAGGGATATGAAATTGGACTGGATTTGAAGGCTGTGGTCTTTGTATTTCTATGGCAGCTTTCTGGGAGTGGATCAGGTGGTTCCCATATAAACATCCCCAGGTCTTTAGGAGGCAGGTAGGTATTGGACCAGATCTTCAGTAAGTGTGGAGCACAAGCCTGTGTTGGTTGGCCCCACTTGGTCCATTATCTCCATTTTTTGATAGCTGAAATGAAGCAGAAAGGCGTTATTTGCTCTGAGTGCTGTGGAAGGGAGTGCTGGTGCTGGAAATGCGCCACCGAGTCCTGATTCTTCCTTCTTTCCTTTAATTGTGTCCTTCGAAAGCAGAGTCCTCTAGTGCTAAAAGAAGATGATGGCAAACTGCCTTGTTAACCTATTTTAAGTAAATCGGTATTGAGTTTCCTGCTGTGCCTAAGAGCTGGAAGTCCCAGTAGAGTTTTATATTTTATCCCTGCACTAGCTTTCTCTGGACTTTAATTCCCTATTTCCTTTCTCTCCTACCCCCAAAGAAATGCAAATTTAATTTCACAGGAAATAAGGATACACTTGAATAAGACAATTTTTTTTTTCCAAATATCTCAGTGTCTCCCACCAGTTAGTAACTAATTTTGAGGGATCTAACATTTTGCTTTTCTTAAAACAAGTTCTTTGCATACAGCAGCCTCCCACAGGCTCCTTTAGCACAGAAAAGCAAAGCATTTTAGTGGGGAAAAGAATTTTGTATAGAAGAAAAGAGCAGCACAGGCCACCTGTATGGTATTAGTAGGAGATAAGGGAAAAGATATTGCTGATTTTTAATAATAATTAATTTCATTTTCTATAGCCCTCTTACAAAAGTTCCTCAACAAATTTGCAGAGTGTATAATATAATGTATCACTGAATTGTAGCTATTTCTGGAGTACTTTATCTGTTCTGCTGTAGACACAGTGACGGTGTTTAATAGTTTAGGTCAGTGAGTCATTATGAAAGCCTCCACTGAAATAATACTCTTGAAATAATAATATTGGGTATGGACTATATTGTTAAGGGTTTGGGTTTTTTTCTTCTTCATTATGTTCTCCTACTTTCTTTCTGTTGTGATATGACATATGGGTTGTAGTGATAGCCATTGGACCTACAGGGAAAATTGAGGGCGTATCTAACTTTCTCTAGAGGGGATTTAGCATGAGAAAATAATAAATGAGATATAGCAGTGGCATGCTAAAAAGTGCTTCAGTCCATGTGTCCTTACTAAATAAAAATATACAGATAGATCGTCATGGGGGATTTTTATTTCTCATCACAGACACGCAAGCACTGGCAATGTTCTGCAAATAAACGTCAGAAAAATTGTAGTTATTTATGTGCTGTTCATTGACCTTGATTGTATGTTTTATCTGAAATATCCGACTTGGAAGAACACAAGCTTCCTTACCACCGCCCCGGCTCATGTTTGAGCTTGTTAATGCCCAGCTTGGAAAGTCTGAACTCAGCTGTTGAGTGTGGCTTAGTCGGGGCCGCTCAGCCAAGCCCCAAGCTGCCACTCAGGCCCATCCCTACCCTTAGGCTTGTGTCTAATTGCTTTGCTAATTCAGGACCTGAATTATCATCATGTCCTGTAGATACTTGTTTATTTTTTTAGCTTTTACTCACTAAACCTCCAACCTGGTTCATCCCAGGGGGTCTGACAAAAGTCTCCACTGGTGGTGTGGCTGGCAGAAAGGTCCACGAAGCAGGGCACGGTTGGGAAATAAAGTCTAATAGGCGAGAGCAGCAGCCCAGGGTGATGGGAGTGTGACTAGGCAACAGCATGGGGAGCGGAGGAATGATCTCTCTTTGTCAGACAGCCGAGCTGTTAGAGGTTATGAGATTCTTTTATTGCACTAATTTGCAGTGCGATGTGCTGACATTCTCTCCCTGTTGCACAGAGAATATATAAATTATGCCTGCAGGACGATTAACTGTTTGTCCAGGCTAATTGTCAGTATTAAATCTTGCTCTGTCACAGTTTTAAAGCTTAATTTAAACTCTCTATCTTTAAGGAATCTGCACTCCCACTCCCCCTCCCACCACGGGGGAAAAAATAATAAAGATTTAATGGTTTAAGTCAGTTCCTTTTGTAAGAGCTAAAGTTATAATTGGGTGTGTGGATAGTGGAAGCATCTGCACATGATGAGCCTGTGGAGTTTTCCTTTTGCTTTGGCCGATAATGTTCATTTCAAATCCCATTGTCTTTGCTACCCGGTATTAATTTCTGAATTATGTATTATTGTTCTGAGACCCCGGAGCCACAGCTATTCCCCACATCTATTACTGCATAAATCTTTGCTGTGTGCTTAAAACAGCAATGATTCATCCTGAAAGATGGAGAGGAACACAAGCACTAATGAAAAATCCCCTTCCCCATGAAACGGGCAAAAATCAGATGCACAGACCTTGTAGTGTGGCTGGGGAGCGGAGGGCATACAAACCCAGCTGCAGAGAGCTACAGCAACATGCAGGAGATGGATGGAGCCCACCATGGGTTTGCACGCTGCATCCTCGCACGCCGTGGGTCGTGAGATGCTGCTGCAGCAGAGACGATCCTGGCTGTGCAGACGCTGCTCTGGGCAGGCGAAACTGCTGCTCTCGTGGCTGAGCCTGTGCCAAGGGACAGCCCTCTGCGTGGAGACCGTCCTCGTGGTGTCACGGGAGATGAAGATCACTGATCGCGCTGTCATAGACTTTCCATTTTCAATTACTTGTGTTTTCTTCTATAATTATTCTTAATTTATTCCCCTGTAAGGAGAGACAGATGTATGCAGTTGGCCCATCTCCTCCTAAAATTTGTAGGAGCAGTGCTGTGAAGTGTCTGTTTCTCATCTCTGCTTGTCCCTAGACTCAGTTTTCTGAAGCTCTTTGTCAGCAGCATGGGTTTAGTTGATGGTTGCCCTGTCCTTGTTGGGGCCAAAAGTTAGCTGTCAGTATGCTGTCGCTGCACTCAAGCGAGCCTCGATACCCTAATTAGCTGCTTGTGGTGCAGTTCCACCAAACAAAAGAGTGGCATCACATCTTGGCTTTAAAATGTACCTAATTGCATTTTTCCTTGCCTTGGCTCGGCTTGCTATTGCCATCATCTGCCAAGAGCACGGTAACGACCCCATGGCTTGAGGACACCATCTCCCACTGGCAGAGGTGGCTCAGGGTGACCCATTGGGACGCATGTCACCTTGGTACCACGTGTGCCCCTGGCTTGCTGAGCACCGCTGAGGATGTGCTGGCCTGCCCCGGCTTGTGCTGACGAACAATGCGCCAGGAGGATGGCAGAGAGATGATTTTTTTCTTGCTGTGGTTGTAAGACACATGGTGCCGTTGGAGAACTGGGGGGCTTAAGGCTTGAGCCCTTCTGGGCTTTACTTGATCTCTTGCAAGACTTTAACAGGACTTTGCGTGCTGGAGAAGTACAGGAGTGAAAGTGCTCCCAGTGCTGTTAATCTATGCTGAAGGATATGCTAATCTGCCACAGGCCAAAGCCGAGCGTGTTCTTGCTGGGTGAAAGGGGTCAAGCTTTTTTTGACCTGGGGCAGGTGGTAATTGAAAAGAAGGTGGCTGTTGGGTAGAAATGAGCCCAGCGACGTAACCAGCCTGGTCCCTCTGTTCATTGAAAATTACAGCAGTGACAGCCAGGAGAGACAGGTTCTTGCACCAAACAGCCCCTCTCAGCCCATATGCCACAGCCTGCTTTTTATTTAGGGAGAATATTGGTAGCAGAGGATGAGGGCTGATCCAGCAGCTGGTTTGGAGGCTGATGCCTTGCACAGTACATCACCCCAATGTTGCGTGGCGTGATGGGAATGAGAGGTGGGAGCACCGAGCGCTACACCTGCACACCTCTCCTCTCCTCCCGGTGCTGGGCTGATGGAGCAGGTTTGGGACATCACCACAGTCTTGGTCCAGGGGCCCTCAGGGGCTTTCGCTGGAGAGCAGGAAAGATGAGCAGGTCGATACCTGCAGGAGAAAGCAGCCACCTGGGAGTGGAAGAGACAATGCTTCTCGCTAATCCTGCTCCTTTTGACATCTCGTGGAGAAACAAAAGGGCTCATGCTGTTCTCTTGCTCTATTTAATAGTGACAGCTTTTCTCACTTCTTTTCTGAAATCTGCAAAATTAGGGTGAGTGAAAGGTGGGGGGAGGAGGGGAGAGCAAGTTAGTCTGGAAGAGAAATGCCTGAGAAACAGAAACCTACAGGTAGGAGAGGAGAATGAGCATATGAGAAAGCACAAAGGATGATAATTAGCCAGCTCGGCTGCGCGATGGCAAAGTATTGCCAATGTGACAAGAGAACGTGGAACCTTGGTGTAGTTTGCTGAGAGAGGGAAGTAAAGGAGGTTTTGCAGAGATGTGCACAGTGTAGTGCAGCTGGTCTCTCCTCTCTGCCGCTGCGCCATGACCCAGGAGAGCTCTGAACACACAAGAGCTTGCTCTCTGTCCTGGGGACTGGCAGGGCATGAATTGGAGTGTTTGTGGGGTTGGGGCGATGATATTAATATATTAATATTAGTATATGATATTATTAATATTATTATAACTTATTATGTACAATATTATAATAGTAATAATGATGTTAATAATAATAATTTGCTTTACCACATCTTTTACATTAGAGCAGCTATCTCGGGCCCCATTTGCTTCCATGGTGTGTGCACATTTCCCGCTTCCAGCTCCGACACCCCCGTGCACGAGTATTTAGATGCCCAAGGGATTATTTTGGGCAAACCACCTCTGATACTCCAAATGGGAGGCGCGCACATGTTTTGCATGTGCATTTTAGCATTTCTATTAAACCAGCAAAATGGGAAGCCCCATACTGGGAGAGGCTCTGGGGTCTCTATGTAGCACAAATCCGCAGCTGCCAAGAGCAGGACCAAGGCTCCTTGTAAGGAGCAGATCTTGACAATAAGAGGTTTCTGCCCAACCCCAGCACCTGGTAGCTGGCTTATGCCCCCAAACAGATTATTCGTATTTCTGCCTTGTATCCCAGTGATCATCAAAGCGAATATTCCCACTCTCCATCAGAAATATCTCATTCGTTTTTTTGTAACTCAAATCTCATGTCAGCCAGGTTTGACCATTCAGGTGTAAAAATATGAGATGGGGCAGCAGTAATGGCAGGGCTTCAGGTTCGTCTGAAATCCCTGATTGCCGCTGCAGGTTTGTGTAATGAGAGAGGGTAAATATGGGGAAGGCAATCCCACACTCCCGCCAGCTCATTATTTCAGGTACCATTCCCGTAGTCTCTCTTATTTGTCTCCCCTCTGATGGGGGAAAGGAGAAGTTGGGGTACAGCTCTAGCTATAATGTATTTGTGAGCAGGCAGTAACATGAAGTCCTTAAAACTGTGAAAGCAACATGGGGGGGAGTGAAAAAAAAAAAAAAAAACCTCTGCTAGGAGAAGAACAAAAGACAGGGGCTGAAATACCTGGGATCGGCAGCCCATGCTGGGGGAGAGCGCGCAGGGGGAGGGCTGCTCCGGTTCGGCAGGGAAGATGCTGTCTTTAGCATATGCTCTGCATATTTTACTGCCAGAGAAGATGTGGTGATGATTTAATATGCAAAGGTAGATATGGCATTGATATGCATCCACACTGCATAACATGTGCATACATATTTCAAAGGTGGTACTAGAAAGTGCATCGCTGAAGGCAAGCATTTATCAGGCTTGCGGTCAGACATTTGAGACCTTCACAGCCTTAGGAGATCTGCAGGAGGAGAAACAATAACATGTCTTGATTATTATTAGTAGTGTTTTAAATACAAAATTGTCAAGATGCTGGGGAGCAGGGAGAACAGCGAGTGCTTAAGACGCGTTGAGCGATGTGATGGAGGAGCAGCCGCGCGGGTAAACAATGGCTGCAGAAGACGAGATCGAGTGAGGAACCTGAAAGGAAATTATTCACCTGCAGCCCGTGCTTTCCTCTCCTTAGTGAATTTGTGCTCGAGCCACAGTAAATGAGATGAGCCTGTCTGACAGCTCCACTGCCGGGGTGCGTTTTTGTTTTGTTTTATTCTGGGAACAGAGCTCAGCTGCACAGGAAGAGGGAGGTTTGACACACACAGATGTGACAAGTGAAGGGGGACACTGCCCTGTGACCCACGCCACTCACCTGGGGCTGCCTGCTTGCCTCTGTTAGCTAGTTGCTTATATTTCTTCACTCTTAGGGGACAAGCAGGCAACAGGGCCTGCGCCAACCCAGGGCAGAGACCCACGAAACGCTGCACCAAGCTAAAACTAGGCCAGCGTCTTCCTGCTAAAAGATCAAACCAAGGAACACCCGGTTGTTAGGAGTGCGCTGAACGTCACACTGCAGCGTGCCTGGGTGCTGCTGTTGTCCCCCCCTCTGCCTGGCGCAGGCCCCAGGGCAGCAGCGGGCGCAGGCAGGGAGCCCTCGGGGGCAGCAAGAGCATGTTGGTGGGGCACGTTGCAGGATGCTGTGCAGATGAAAGCACAGACAGTTTGTGTTTGTTTTGCTTAGTGACAGCTCTAGATTTTAATGTTTGATCACAGCAGGCAGGGAGGTCCTGCAGGGATTTCAAAAGATACTCTGTGCCCATGCACCGACATGTGTTTTCTTTACATTCAGTGAGCGCATCATGCCTACCTTGCTGGAAAAAACTAGTTTGGGCTTAATGCTACTCTGGCTCGGTGCAAGCATGAGACACGTATTGCTGCTGATGGGAATCTGTCTTCTTCTGCTGGATCTCTAATGCCTACAGATGCACTTGCACTCCTCTTCTGTGCTAGTGCGGGTGCGCTGGGTCCTGTGGTCCCCACCATGGGATGCAGGTGACGACCACCCTCTGACAGACCAGGGCCCCCTGCAAACTACTCTGCCAGTGCACCGTGGTCCCACCCTGCAGCCCTGCCTGCTAGTCTCTTTTGGGGAGCTTGCACACCATTTTAGCATGATACCAATCCTTCCTGCTCTGTCAGGCTCCTGTAGCCAGTGCAGGTTTGCACTTGTCATTCCTGACGCCCTTAGGTCCTTCTGGAGTAGAAGTGGTATGAGATGAAGTCGCTGGGCTGTTTCCTGGGCCCATCTGAGGTTTTCAAGCAATGATGAGGTGGCCCAGCATGTCTGCCACAGCTGGCTGGCCTCAGTCCGAGCCCGCGCACCCAGTCATGCAGAGCAGCCCAGACCTCATGGGGATGGGCTCATCTGCTGAAGCAAAACCAACTCTGTTGTTTCTTGGAGCGCGTTTTGCAGTTTGGCTTTTTCGAGTCAGTGTCCTGACTCCTCTCAGCATCTTCAAATTGCAGGAGGGAGACAGGGCGGGATTTGGTGGCAGTGGCCTGGGATAGCGGGTGCCGTGGCCACGGCGCTGGATGGCCCCTGGGGAGGAGAGCGCGGCCGGCAGCAAGGTGTGAAGAATGGAGAGGGCTTCGCCGGCGCTAATGACAGCGGGCAGCACTCCCACGGCAGCGGAAGCTACTGTAACTCGATCGCTCTTTAATTATCTGGAATTATAGCGCTGCTCTCACCCTTTTTATGTTACAGTGGAAGAAATCAGGACATACATTAATTATCTAATCCGTATGTAAAGTGTCACATATAATTTTCCGATAGCAAAAGGTTCTAGCTTTAAGACCTGCATCGTGTCTTAATAACCATGTGTGAGGGAAGAAAATAATATCCAGATATATGATTATTACAGTGGTTGTTGGCCACTGTTGCTCCTTTCCCTGCTTTTGGGGCAGCATCTCTGTTAAAGAGCCTTACATGGGGATACTCACAGGGTGACATTTAAATATCCCCAGACTGCAGCCTGTGACCTGGCTGGGTTGCAGGGAACTGAGAGTGCAAAGCCCATGTTTCTTGTTGTTGCAGAAGTACTGTCTGAATCAGAAATACCTTTGGGTGTCTTAGGTGTTTTTTTGTTTTTTTTGTTTGGGGGGGGGGGGGTTCTGTCTGTGTTTGGAAAAGAGGGGAAGACCCCACAGCTTCCCTTTGACTAAGACACATGGCACCTGATGAAGTCGATTAAGAAAATCAGTATTGCATTTATTAGCCTCCATCTATGATGCATGGTGTTATGCTAATATGCACGAATTAATTACTCTTATTAATTCAATTGAATTAATTTGATATTACTGATGTGTGCAGTGAAGATTTGTTGAGAGTGAGCGAGAGCCGCTTTTAAAAGGCGGTGCAGACGCGGGCTGGATTGATGCGAGTGGGAAGGGGGAGGACGGGCTCCGCAGCAGCCCCAGCACATCTGTTTGCAGCACCTCATGCAGCGCATGAGCTCAGAGACCTGTTTATCTCCCATCTCCTTCCCCTCCCTCTGTGGTCTGATCGTGACTTCATCCCGTTCTGCAATTAGCGGTTCAAAACAGGAAACAATTCCCTTTGCCTGTCTTTGGGCCCCTTTTGGGTTTTGCTGATAATTCTCCCCACCAACTTTGTGCAAGGAGGTAGCAAATGTCCTCAGCTCCTCCGGAAGGTCTGCAGGGACCGAGGGATAAAGTCTGATCACAAATATTGGCACAAGAAACCAGCTCCCGAGTGTCACACAGGGAAACATTGCAGGGCCCCTCCGTGCACTCAGAACGGTGCAACAAATAGTTTGTAAACCGGTGCCAGGCTGTGCAATATTTGCATAAATTATTAGGGGAAAAATTTAGCTCAGCTTGAGAAAGCTGCAGCTTGCAGGCTGTTCATGAGCGGAAGTGAAACTCGTTGTGTAAATTACTTGCTAGAGATTTGCTCTCAGATTGTGGCACAGAAGCTGCCTGCGTTGCTGAAGACAAGGGCCCTCAACATAGATCAGAAAGTAAAGCCCCAGATGCTGTTTCGGTTGTAAAGCCCAGATGGTGCCAGCAGCAATGGGACCTGGAATGATGGGGGATGCCCCCAGAGGTCAGGGACGTGCTGGGGGCAGGAGGACCTATGGCCAGCACAGGTGATGGGTTAGAGCTGTGCAAAAAACCTCCCACAATGCCTGCTCTCTGAAGTGGTGCTGTAAACCATAACGCTAATTAAAGAAAGGTAATTTAAAAAGTCTAGTGCCGGTCCTGCAAGCACCGCGGTGCCCAGCGTGGACCCCTCAGGGAGAAGCGAGCAGGCAGAGCCCGTGCATCCTTGAGCTGGCGGGGCTGTGTCATGGTTCTAAAATGACTGTAATTGGTATTCCACAAGACAAACTACAGGACCCACAAAGGCCATCACTCCACCAGATCATTCAGTCGTGTTGAAGACCAAACTTGCGATTGCTCTTAAGGGAAATGCAGAGCCCGGGAGTTTTTCCGTTAGGAAGGGAGAACCTGTAGTTTTCCGTGACCTCTTTTGGGTAGCAGAGTAGCAGCTAATTGCAGCTCATAGAGTTGACAGATGTCCCCGCTTCATACAGTAAATCGGTCACATCTCTTGATAAATGTGAGACCTTCTGCTGTTATGTATGAGTCCCACACTTTAACAATCCTCCTAATTCATTTCATTTCAGTTTTCCAATAGGCTGGTGATATTTTACTGAAATTCCCCCCCCCCATGTGGAAATGTTTTGCCTCCCTTATTTACTGTATCTTGTTCCCTCTTTTAGTCACTTATTAGGTCCTTTACCCATGGCTCAGGAAGGAGAGCAGAGCAATTTCATCCTGCAGCTGACTCCCTAAAGCAGAGAGCCGTTGCCTCTCACTTCTGTCTGCCCTTCCCGGAGCTATGGAGTCACCTTGGATGAGGGCAGCCTTTTCCTCCACTCCCAGCCCATGCCTTGTCCAGCTCCTGTCACGAAGCATCCTCTGCTTGGGGTTCGGTGGCTGCTGGTGACCCCCTCCCTATTCCCACCTCCATCACCAGGCCCCTTCCCCTGCCCTGTGGCTGGGTTTGGTCCAGCCTCGGAGGGATGTAACCATGTGTCCCTTTGGCATGCCTTGTTTTCCTCCTCCTCAACCTGCAGAAAAGTCTGGGCCAGCCTGGGGAAGGGAATATCTCTGGTGCTACTCCATAACAGTAGATGGAAAACTACGTCAGTGCTATGATCTCTGATTTATCATGATCTGCTTGAGCTCACCCTTGGTCACTGTTCCTTTACCCATTAGACCTGAGGTGGGTGCTTGCCCTGTCCACCATATGCAGCTTTTCCCTGCCCAGTACAACCCTGCCAGCCTGGCAGACAGGCAAAACTGTCTTGCAGTTGGTACTTGTCACTGCTGCCCTTTGCTGAGGGCTTTTCTTTTTTGTTTGTTTTAGATAAAAAATTTTAAAATTAAAAAAAATCTGAAATACATAGTAGGCAGCAGCAGGACCACAGTCTGGGATGGGGCTGAGCTCTGCGGTTTGTGTAAGCAGGAACCTCATCTTCCAGAGATGCTCCTCAGCCCTCAGGAAGGGCACTGCCAAGATGCCCTGGTCCGACCAGCTCTTAAAAACCTTCAAAGAAGGAAGTCCCACAGCTCCCCCACGCAGCTGGTTCTGGGACTTAACCGAAGCCACCAGAGAGAACGGGGTTTTCTTTATATGTACGTGCGTGCGCACATGAAGATGCATTAATTATACATTTATTAAATGTATTTATTATTCATACAGAGATATTAAAGTATTTTATGTTTATTAATTATACAGTTAATATATACAGGTGAAATGACACTAAGTATATATATATTTAATATATAGGTGAAAATCTGTACCGCATATATATTTTTATTCCTTTAAGTCATTCCTGCAAATTAAGCTGATGTCTTTGTGATGCCCCTAAGGACACAGGAAACAATTGCCTGCTAGCTTCATTATAGCAGCCTGCATTATCCCATCCCCTCTCAGACTTTTGCAGGCCAAAACCTGGCTCGTTCAGCCTCTCTTTGCAGGTGGGTCATGTTTGCTACGGCTCTTGCTTGCCCACCCTAGGGAGGTTCCTGTCCCTGTGGGGCACTGGTGGCAGCAGCGGTCCCCAGACAGCCGCTCTCTGTCGGTGGCTTCTCACCAAGCAGCTCCAGGAGGATGCTGCCTGCTTCGCTGGGGGCTAGCGGGGGTGTTGCTGCCTGATGCCAGAACTAGCTGTGATGAGGGCCCAAGCCAGCCCCCACGCCGCCCCGGGCACAGAGGATGCTCGTGAGCAGCAAGCAGCTCTCAGACCTGCCGCAGTGGTTTCTGCATGAGTCGGGAGCTCTGACCTAAACCCAACACAGCCTGTAACAGAAGCAGGGTGCATAAGAGCAACAAACACATTTTTTTCCTTTTTCGTTTTTTTTTGGGGGTGTTTTTTGTTTTGTTTTGCTGGTTTGGGGGAATTTTTAGACTGACTAATATAGCTGGAAAAAGCAAAGGGTTGAGGCACATAAGCTGCTTCTCCAGTCTGAAATATTTTACTCTAGGGGGCCAGTTTCTCTCCAATAGCTCCCTTTTGGGGGGCTTCAGGAACAGCTTTTACCCCTAAAGGCTGGCTTCACATCTGCAGTCCTCCACAACTACCGCAGCACTGCTGCGCACCTGAGCTAGGGGGATCAGCTCCACTTACACCAAGTCCCTCAGCAGGTCCAAGCGGCTCCATAGGGGAATTTTAGCTGTGCCTTGTCCAAAATAACCTCAGAGCAGCTCAGCTCCCAAAAGCACGTTGCAGGGAGCCATACCGTGCACTGACTCCTGGACATATTCCTGCCCCTGCCTTCCTTGCAGAGCTGCAGGCCAGGGTATAACCGAGGCCCCAATACCTCGTGGTAATTAATAGTGCATTTCACTGTTTTTTCTCATATTTTTTTTTCCTTTTCCTTTGTTCTTATGCCGTGTGACACATAGGAGACTTGTAAGACTCCACTCTCTTTCACCTGGATTTGCTCTGCCCTTTCTTGTGGATAGGGGGGATTTGAGTGTATTAACTTAATTGGCAAATGCATTGTTCAGACAGCTGTGACGGAGATGGCTGCCTGCAGTAGCCGTCGGGTTAAGCAGCTCCTAGAAGCTTTTCAGGACCTCTCGTGATGGCTGGGCACCTCCCCACCAGTTCAGGATCACCCAGCTTTGAAGTGGTCTTGAAGGGTACTGCACAGTGGGCTTGAAGAAAATGTGCTTTGGGAAAAATGGGAATAAATGGAAAAACAAGGAGCTGAGGGAGCTGCAACGCTCGTGTGCATGTTTGAGATGCATGGGAAAACTCGATGTGCAGCACAGGGGATTTGGATGGGGCATTGCAGAGCTGGTCACCACATTTCTGTTGGCGTTATCAGCCATCCGGATCCAATAAATAGGTTCTTAAATCTCAGCTTATTGCCATTTTGTGCTTAGAAAACCTGAGCTGAAATGACCTTTTGTAGCCCAGGTCCCTTCAGTTCACTTGCTGCTCTGTGTACACCATAGTGAGCTTGGATTATAGGGCTGGCTGGTCCCAAAGATGACAACAGAGATGAAGGATCCAGTGGTTGGGCATGGACCTAGCAACTTGAGACATTATTCGCAGGTGATTATTTTGACAGCAGTGATCTAGCAAAGTGGTAGCTTTATCCACTGAATGCTCTTGCTGGACCTATAGCAGACCTGGGGTCGCTGGGGCTGGGCATGGGAAATGGGACGTTGCAGGAGTCCCCACTGGATGCAGAAGTAGAGGTTGGTGTGAATTTTTCAGCTATGATGGAGGCAGAAATGCCTCTTCTCTGATACCTTGGCCATGTAATAGGCTTGAGCGCATGGAGCAGTATTGGCATTTCTTGGTGAGGAAGCAGATTTCCAGCAGACAGCAAGCTATGACAAGAAAAATAGCTAAATCTCTCCGACCGTATTGATGGCCTCCCAGAGAAACACTGTCAATCCAAAAATGAACCATCCCCTTCAGTCAAATGTGTCTTTAATGAAAAATATATATCCACAGACTTTCTTTCAGCCTGTATTATTAATGTGACCTTTACTCAACTGCTTCCCTCTTCTTTTGATTTCTGTGAATAAACGTAATTAGGAAGGTGTGCGTTTCACACACTGCCGCCGCATTTCAGCAAGGGGCTCCGATGCTGGGGAGGTGAAGGAGATGGTTCCTAATTAACTCCTTCAGCAATGCAAAGGCAATGGCAAGCAGAAGCTTAGCCTGTGTTTAAAAATGCCCTTGAGGAGGTGGAAAGGGTGGTGCAAGGAGACATATGCTGCTGTACACGGACCCGGGATGCGGCTTCATGGCGCTGGGCTGCTTCAAAGTAGAGGAAAGCATGACTAAGGTTAAAAGCTTTTGCCCAGAAATAGTTTGTTTTCAACACTGCAAGGACAAGTTAGCTGGCTTGTGTAAGGAGGAGGAATGCGATTTTTGCATTAGAAACATGCAGTTCTGAATTGCTCCGTTTAAGTGCTCTCAGCCAAACGTGCTGCTTGAAACAAAACCATGCCTTGTCTTAAAAGCTTTAGCAGCCTGAAAATGAATGTCCCAAAATCAGGATGGAGGGAGAGTTTGAAACAGCCTGAGGCTGAATCCTGCTAGTGGTGAGTCTGGCTTTAAATAAAAACAGTATTTAAACAACAAACAAACAACAACAACAACAAACAAAAACACACCAGCCTTCAAGGCAGCATCTTTTCCATGCTTTACTTGTCCCAGGAACGTTTCTGCAGCCCAGAGGAGTGCCTGGGCAGCCCGGGCACAGCTCTCCCTGGCACACATTGAAAGCTGCCAGGATCGCACCCGGCAGGACGCAGCATTGGCTCAGCCCAGCTCTTCCCGCTGCTCTTACTGTGCCCTTAAGACCCTTTTTTCCTGCCGCGGTGCCAAGAATACGTGTTTCCTCGATGCGCAGAGAAATGCTCACTTGCTCTTTCTAGCTCTGCTGAAGCCACTTAAAATCTGTTTTCGGAACCTCTCATTTTGTTCCTTGCTGTACAGTGCTTGACTTTGGGGTGCCTTTGGTGGCAATAATTCAGTATTTCTGCAGTACTTTGAGGGCCTTGAAATAGGTTCAAAATAAGGAGTCAATGAAGATCCCACCACAGTGCAGCAAGCTGGGAGTCCCGGGTGTGCTTATAGCACTGAGCTAAGGGACAGAGGAGTGGTGTGTATCGAGAGCAGATGGGTTTGATAAAGAGCTTGCTAAAAACAAAGCAGTAATTTATAGTACTTTGGAAAGTTCAGACAACTCACAAGAAATGGGTGTTTACGTGCCCTTTGGACAACAAGCGCCCGTGGCCATTTGTAGGTGAAAATTCTCACTTAGATGTGAGTAAATCAATGGGGAGGTTACTCTGAGCTAAGGGCACCTCCTCTCGTTTCGGTTTCAGCTTCTGTTCTCGGGACTAATTGGTCCACAATCCTTCCCTCTCCTTTGCGCCATTTTCTTCCAGAGAAAAATCTTGCA